>NC_052356.1:52747219-52965208 GCF_009727055.1 Benincasa hispida | reverse complement strand
TATATATATATGTTATTAACAACTTGTTTCAAGCATATTTATAATACTAAGTGGAGTAAAAATTCAGGTACGCACACAAAAAAATTAATAAATGGGTTGCAAGATCTAGTAAACATGAAGTACAACCATACGATTGATATGAAGGTGTGTTCCATGTGAAGACCGGACATTACAGCCTTAATGCTAAAGGAGAAAATGTTCAAATATTGAGGCTAAATGGGTCCAAGCAATATTGTTCATGTAACAAGTAGCAAGTGTTTGGCATTCCATGCTTGCATTTTTTGTCAGTTTGCTCACATCTTAACATGAACTACGAAGATTTTATTTAGGATTACTATAAAATGTTGACGTATGCTACATATTACTCTTCTCAATTTCAACCTGTACCGCAGGAAGAAGATTACTGGATCCTTGTCTGTCTTACATACTGACCCATCATTGTTAAGAAAACCTGATAGACCAAAGAGTTCATGCTACCATGACGAGATAGATTGGATAGAATCAAGCGCTTGATTACGATGTAGATTTTATAATCAGTTAAGTTATAATAGAAGGAAGTGTCCTTTGTTACTACGACAGGCTCTAGACAGTTAGGCATTTTGGTTATTAATACTTTTTATCTTGTAAAACTATTTCAATTGTTTAGATGATACTTTTATTGTATATTTAATTTTTTTTATTATAATTTATAAAGTTGTACATTATTTTTTTAATTAAGTTGTACATTATCTTTTTTAATTAAGTTGTACATTATTTAATTGAGAAATAAATAATTTTTTTCCTTTTAGATCATGGCTTAAACCTAGGAACTATTGATCTTGATGTTTTGTACGCCCAATCAATTCATCGATCATTCGTTGTATGTCAAGATCGTACCACTGGCGAAATATCTTGCAGATGTTGAGAGGCAGTTGTTCAGTGCACTATCCCACTCCACCCTCGAATACTACCACTACTTCGTAAATCTGGATTTTATGTACTTCCTAGAATGGGATTCATTCAGTTAGCTTGGCATCTCATTATAGCATTGGTCAAGAGATGGAGGCCTGAGATACATACATTTCATATGTCCATTGAAGAGTGCACTATCACTCTACAAAACATAGAAGTGTTGTTCAGGTTACCTGTTGACGGTGAATCGATCTCCGGAGTGATGTATGATGACTAGTTACAAATTTGTTAACTGTACCTCGGTGTGATCCCACCTATCGATAAAATTAAAGGATCGATGTTAAGTTTGATATGGTTAGGGACACAATTCTGTGAGCTCGCTGATGATGCAAACGAAGAAACCGTCATGAGATATGCGTGAGCATATATACTCCAAATGATGGGTGGAAATCTGTTGTCTGACAAATCAAGTCATTTTGTTCACTCGATGTTCCTGTCACTGTTAGTTAACCTCTATGATGCGGAATAATATTCTTGGGGTGGAGCATATTTGGCATGGTTGTATAGACAACTGTGCAAAGCAAAAAAACCTGAAGTTCGCAAGATAGTTGGGCCTTTGATACTTTTGAAACTATGGGCTTGAGAACAATTTCCAACAATAGCTCCACAGCTACATCATGTAAATGACACTCAGTTAGTTAGACGAACATAGGGTTCTCGGTATGTTATTTTAATTTAATTTAATTTTTATATGACTGATCTAGTTAATTCAGAAACTAAATTATCAATTTAAAAATTTAGGTGGAGAGACAAATTTTGTGTGACTAGGACAGCCATACATCTAGTCAGCTAATATAGATACATGTTTGATCTGCTTCAACCTGATCAGGTACATTAATACTGAACCAAATTGATTTTGTTATAAGATTTTTGTCTTATTTGTCTTTAATACTTTTCAATATAATATTTTGTATTTCAGATTAGTTGAGAGCCTTACAAACTTGTTATGCACACTTTGCCTAATTTCTGTACAAATGGTCAAAACATATGGCGGACGATAAGTCCTCTCATATGTTTTCACATTGTTGAGTGGTATCTTCCTGACAGAGTAATGAGACAATTCGGTTTTCAATATGATGTCTCATCACTTTGTAATACTAAACCCCTACTACATGACATTGACTTAAGAACTAGAGATTGGTCCAAAAAAGTTGCACATTTGGTAGTGCGATGGCACTATCATGCAAGTTTATTGTAGTGGAGGTTTCTATTGGGTAGTTTGACAGGATGCCACTCAAAACTACATCAACTAGTATAACAATATCACAAGGCATTACGTTACTCGTCCAGGAACAGTTGTGGGTCATCTGGTAAATAAATGAATATTATCTCATTCTTTTTAATTTAAATTTATTTGAAATATTTTCTAATTGTTTTATAATTTAAAGAAATCGAACAATAGTACTCTTTGTGATGTTGCAAATGATTAAACCAGGTTCTTGTTATATATAGTGACAACCAGAGCTATATGGATAGGACAAGTGGGAGATTGTTGGGATGCGTGTCCTAATTCTCTCGGAATCTCGTTGTTTTGTAAAGATACACATAGTTCAATGAATAAAATAAGTGTTATTTAATTCTGGCATATACTCATATCCAATAAACAAAGCTCTTTGGTTATCTTATGTGAACTTAAGCATGTATATGTTATATACAAGTGGATCATGCCTTAAGTGATAACCTAAATCGGTCTGTAGTATAAGAATTAAGGTGGGATACCTGATCCTGGTGACAATACGGATACGACCCACTTTGTAGAGATTTCCAAGTGTTGTAAATACTATAGATGGTAGATCCTGACCATTCATGTGGAGACGTGGAGTGGGGGTGTCCTATACAAAGAGTTTGTATAAGACCTGGACCACTAGATCACTAGACTCTGTATATAACGCCATTGATACTAGAGACTTGCATCTCACCTAAATGACCATAGGTGACACGACCTCAATCCTGAGTGTTTTGGGAACTCCTGACTTTAAAGGCGGTCCTTTGATTAGTATGGATGAGAGTAGCCAGATTGCCAATTCAACATACCTACCATTTTAGGGACTTGTCTGATCTGAGAGCTGGGAACTCAATCCACAAGATGGAATTAGATCCTTTCCGAAGTAGGGATAAGTAGAGAGATTTCTCCCTTGAGAGCTGATTTTGGGGTTTGAACATAGTGGCCACAACTTCTCTTTGGAAGAGAAGACTCAGTCATAGTAGGACTATGACTTATGTTCATTAGAGGGATCAGTGGTACTTAAGGAGATAGATGTAACTACAGGAGCATAACGGTTATTGGCCCAGCTATACTTATGAGCGATCTGTGAAGGGTTATCGCACTGCTGGTTGGTTAAGATAGACACATAATATATTTGTGGTAAGGAGAGTTCAGCTGTCGATATTTAGTGGAGTGCCTGGTAGTTAACGGATGGTGGATCTCGTGACTAAAGAGTTTAGTCAATTATTCACGTACCGCTGGAGCTTCGAGCTACAGGTCCATGAGGTCCCCTTGGTAGCTTGGATTCAGTTAAGGATCAATTCTTGGTGTTGATTTGAAATGTTCAAATTGACAAGAGGGATTTTGATTATATATGATATAATCGATATGAAGTACAAGATACATCTAGTGGAGGATTGATGTAAATGAGATTTATATTAAGTACTATGGAATAGAAAAAGAACTATGGTTTATATGTTTCATGAGATGAAATATTAAAACTATAGGTTATAAATATAGTATGATAAATTGGTTATTATTTATATTTATAATAATATTAATTATTGGATAATTAATTCTTTTTCTTTTAAATAACTAAAGTAGTGGGTGGTTATTGGATCATGGTAGCTATGAGTTTAAAAGGAAAGTAGTTTCCTATTTTCAAAAAAAAAAAAAGTTTTTACAAACGATAGAAAAAGATTTTGAGTTTTCTCTCTGCGAAAAAGAAACTCACGAAGTCGTCAAGTAAATACAAATTTACTAAACGATGGCTGAGCGAGATAAACGATCGTGTAGAGTAGAGCTAAATGATCGTCCAGTATTTACTAAACGATCGCATAGTTTTGCTAGACAATCGCTGGCCCAAGGTAAACGATCGTGTAGAGTCTGTAGGCAACAGACCGAGCTAGACGATAGAGCTAAACGATCACATAGCTTTTGCTAGACGATTGCATAGTTTTATCTAAACGATTGGGCATCGACCTATACGATAGGTCTCCGCCTGATGGAATACGAGATATATGCAGTGGAATTGGGACCTAATTACACTCTAATTGCTTCTAAATTAAATGAAAATAACATGCAATTGAAGGAAAAACAGTGAATTAAAAGTGTAGAGATTCTACCTTTGAAGCTCCCGAAAGTCGATTCTCCTCGTTGAATCTCTATCCGAACTCTTTTAGACCACCACTAGAGTTAACCTACTATCCTCTGGACTCAGAACCGAGTTGTGGGACCTGGTGGATGAAGAGAACCGAAAGATAGAAAAGAGATGAAAATAAGGAATGGAATTTTGAGTAGGTTTGGGTGTTTCCTTTGTTTTTCACAAAGTTGTAATTTTCCAGCCCAAATATCAAAAAACTAATTTTCAAAAAATGGCAAAAGTCTTTTAACTAAATTGAAATGCCCAATTTATAGAAACATGTAACAATTGCATGAAAAAAACTTTACAAAAACCCAACACCTAGAATCCACTCACTTAGTGAGCTTAATGTCTCCACTATAAGCCAACACCTAGCCCACTATTTTGTTAGTGAAATTATCCAACAAAAGTTTGTATTTTCCCACTAACTATAGTCAAAGGGCAAAATAGTCATTTGATTAAAGTCAATCTTTGACCAAAAAATCAACATTTTGACTTTTTATGATTTTATCCGTATTGACTAATTTTGACCTCCCAAGCATGATCCACATTCATTTTTTCGAAATTCAAATCACATTTGAATATAAGGTCGGTCAAAGTTTGACTTTTCAAAGTCAAAAAACAACTCTTTGACTTTTTACAACTTTGACCATTTCCATTATTTCCGAGCTTCCGAATATGAACATATTCATATTCTTGATATTTAAATCACATTTAAATATTAAAGCTGTATTTCTAAGCTGAAAAACCCGACCACTATATCACATATACTTGTCGGTTTCTCTCTCTCTACCTAATTCGAACAATTTGAATTATTCTATCATACTGTTCTAAGTTTATTCCATATGAGCTAGTAGGGAACCTAATGGACCTATAGATCATGGGCTCCAACGATCCGAGATTAGCTAGCTAAACTCTTTAGACGGAGCTAATCAACATTCGTTAACTAACGGGTCATTTCACTAAAGTCTCGTAGTTGCACTCCTCTCACTATAGATATATTTGTGTCCATTTGATATAACCATGATTAGTAAGTTAATCCTTCACAGGTTGTTCGTAATCTCGACTGGGTCATAAAAACCGTTTTACCCCCAAGACCACATCTTGTTCTTTAAGTTCCACTGATCCTCTAATGAACAATTGGTTTAAGGTCCAACCTATAAACCGAATCCCTCTCGAGCCAAGGAGAGGGTGGGGCCCCTTGTTCAAGATCTGGATTCAGTACTAAAGGGAACAACCTATCTACTGTCCCTATAACGGGTAGGAGTGAATTTCGTCTTGCACCCTATGTTTCCAGCTATCCACCCGATCTTACCCCTGAAATGGGAGGCTTATTGGACTAGTGATATTGAACTGCCTTCACCTATGCAGATCTAAGGATAATTCTGAGTGAACAGGAGTTCAAGTTAGCTCAGGATTAAGATTAAGTTACCTAGGTCATCAATTAACGAAATAGTCAGTTTTATACATAAAACGGTATTTAGAACATAAAAAGTGACTATTTCATGGTTGGGTCTTATGTAAACTCTTTACATAGGATGCCCCTACTCACATATCTCTATATTAACGATTCAGGATCACATTGTTTGTGCTAACTACAAAGTGGGCCGCATCCATAGTGTCCCCAGAATAAGACGCCCAACCTTATTCATATACTATAGACCATTTTGGCTATATATTTGAACTTGATCTACCTTTATGTCACTACATAAAGTTCAAACTACATTAAATAGCCTCAGGACCTTAGTTTATTGGATTCAAGGTTACAATTTCAATAACAAATTTATCGAAAAACAAAACAGAATATATTTATTAATTTACAAACTACGAGTTTTAGGACATAAAATCCAACACCGCCATCTCTCACTTGCCCAGTTGTGTACGCGATCGTTGTTTCCTCCGTTCGCCTGCCTCATACCAAGTTCGAACAGAGTCCATCCTCTGGATTATCACACCAAGAATACCAAGGTTGCCTTGTTGGTGTTGTCAGACTCAACTCGACACCGTCAAGGTTTTCTAGAGGCCGTTCGTGTTGCGGAGGAGTTCGTGACTAAGGATATTGTTGAGGACGAGCGCGAAGTGTTCGTGCAGTATTGCGGTCGTGTAGATCGGGCGTTCGAGGTTGCTGATTGTTCGAGTGTTCGGGCGCAATGGAGCGTGGAGACGCTTCTGCCATTGTTTGTACAATTTTCCCTTTGTGATTTTGAGACTTTCATGCTGTAATTTCTGTATGATTTGCATAACCGTTTATGTTTGAAGTCGACTGTAAATGTTATGTTAATTCATGATTGTAATTTGGAATAGTCTTGTTCCGCTGCTCATGGAAATCTCAGTTCCAATTTCCTTCAGGACATACACTATATGTACGATATATCTATTGTCCCTTCACCAGTTCCTTGACGTAGAGGACCTGTTCAAGAAGAAGAAGATGAGTTCGATTAGGTTGCCCACAATGTGGAAAAATTGCCCCTATGATGCAGACGCAGAGCCTAACTGATTATATTAGATCGATGATGATGATGTCAACATTTGGTTCAAGACATTATGACTCAGAGGCTGGTCCATCGTCTTCATATGTATATGGACATGGTTGCGGTCGTGGAGAGCATACTGAATATTTATATTATTAAGCGCTTGCAGAGGTACCAAAGCAACATCAAGGGAAACTAGAGCAACCTTAAGTTTAAAGTCGACGATGACAACGAGCTCGAAATTGACGACGTCTGCCTTGTGGGAAACATTGATTTTTTTTAATTATTTTTATATAAATGAGATAAAAGTTGTATTAATATGAATATTTTAATTTACGCTTTATTATTTTTAAATTATGGAAGAAAATATGAATGAGATACTATTTGCTATGATATTTCTTAGAGTTAAGTTAAGAAGATGGTGATAAAAAACAACAACAAAGTGAGAGTGAAAGTGAAGTGGAATATAATAAATAATAAAATGAAAAAGAGAAGAGGTGAAATATAAAATAATAAAATATGGTAGGAAGTCGTCGAGTTTTGAAAACTCGACATAGAAAAAAAAAACCACAATCGTTTTCTAAATTGTTTTTAAACAACACTATTTTTCTAAATACTTTTAAAAACCACAATATTTTTCTAATTTTTCGTTTTAGTACCCTTTGGAGGTAAGAAGTCAGAAATACCCTCTATTAAGTCCAACCTTTAACTTCTCATCCTCTCCCTTTACTGTTACTCAAAAGTTAAACTTCTTCCTCTCTCGTCCACATTTTCCATTGATATAATTCTTTGATAAGATTTATTTTTTAAAAAAAAATTAATAAGAATTTTTTTTTAAAGAATTATTTTAGATAATGCTTCCCTGTTTGATTTAATAAAAATGACTAAAAACAATGTTATATAAAATAATGTAGGAAGATAGAAAGATTAAAAAAATTAAGGAAAAAAAGCAAAATTAGAAATCATGAAAAACATAAGAAAAAAAAGGCAAAAATTAGAAATCGTGACTTTCGCAGAATTTTTGTCAAACCCCAAAAACATGTTTTTTTTTTTTTTTTTTTTTTTTTTTTTTTTTTAAAAAAAAAAATTAGCTCATTTTCATGAAATGGAAATTGAAAAGGTCAATTTTTTTGTCATTTTTCCAATAAAGACACTATAATTTGTTCGTTATGAATTTGGAAATCTACATGCTCGTGATAACAAAAAAGAAAACATAGGTTTAGAGTTATTTTATAGTTACAAATGCGAACATAGTTCAACCCATATATACTCTTGACTAAATATAGGAGTTTCGAATCCTTATCTCAATGTTAGAACTAATGAAAAAGTACTTTGTATTGTAATTTATACAGGTAGAAGCCTGTCCAGTATTTTTTCTGAAAATTTAGAGGGGACAGTAAGAGTAAGAGTAGTTAACACATTGGAAAAACTGAAGTTGGGAAGTTTGAACTTAGTCCAACTCAGATCTAGAGTCTTAACCCCATGCTGCTGCTGATTTTCCTCATCCCCTTCGGCGTCCGGGGACACGCCTGCCTCCGAGTCGTCGTTGATGCCACTGTGGTACTCTCCTGCAGAAGTATTAACAACGTTGCCATCGCAACGCAACCACAAAGTAGAAAGCAAAAGGGGGTCGTAATTTATTGAAATTATTGGAGGAAGTTCGTCGGTCTCCTTTTGCAAAAAAAGCAGTCTTCGTGTTGTGTAGGTAGCTGATAGTTTTGCATACAAGAAAATAATTATTTTTCCTCCATCTAACATGGTTTGTGAGAGACTAATATTTGGATGTAGATATCTATCTCATTCGATCACAAACGAAAAAAATATAAAAATATATTTTTTAAAAAAATAAAAGTTTAGAGCTCGAAATGGACTTGAGTGGGTTACACTAAAATTGATACAGTTTGAAATGCACTAACCATTTGAGGCAACTCTTGCGAAGAAAATGGACATCTCTAGGAGCGAGTATTTTAGGTTGTCAATGATAAGTAAAATGGATACAGTTTGAAATGCACTCCTCCAATAAGACGAATCTTAGATCATTAATGATAAGTACAGTGTTTATTGTATTTTTTCATGTTGTATAATTATCTCCAATTAATTTATCAGCACTTAGGAGGTTAAATGTAATGCTAGTCATATTGAAGTTTATTGAAACCAAACAAATTATTTATATTAGATACATGTAAAATCCTTTAAATCCAATAAAATTTAGCAAAATTTTAATGTACGCTATGTCATATCTAATTTTGCAATAATGTTTTAGTGATTTAGGGTAAAAGCCACTAAAGGATGGTCAATCATCCGCTCACTGAATTGTGACACTCTCAAACAATTATTACACCAGAATAACTCTTATTCCTATAATAATTAGTCACCATGATTCGATCGTTAAAAAATTATTAACTTGCTTAACAAATTCTTGTAAATGTGATCCTTCATTATAGACCTAAGAATTCCGCCCCAATGAGCCAGTTGGAGGAAAAAATAGATTGAGGAAAAACCCTAAAGAGATTCTATCCATTATTGGAGTTTGAGATCAATTCCTTGCAGACACCTTCCAAAGGAGGACACAAGCAAAATGGTGTCACAAGGCCGAGCATGAAATCACTACAAACTAATGAAGAAAACCGTGGGATGTGTTGACACAAGTCCTTCACCCACTTACTATAAATGCTTTCTCTATTCACCTTGATATTGACCTACGCAAACACCTTTTGAAGGGGGACACAAGCAAAACGGTGCCACAAGGCCGAGCATAGATCTCACGGTATAAGCTTTTAGGGAGATCGTGCAAGGAAAATGACTTATCATATATTTTTTTCTTCCACTAAGTGTTTTAAACCTAGACTTTATTACTTAGGTAAATTCGACTAATAATTTATCTAAGTCTATTGTTAAATTTGCCCAATATAACTTCTAAATTGGACAGTTTAACAATATATAATTAGTATTTATTAAACACTATAATCATGTATTACATGCTTATAAAATATTTTCTTAATTCACCTTCTAGGTTGGTTACCAGGTAAGGGTGTTTTCTTTCCGTCAGCTTAAATACCCCGATCCTAGACAGAACCTTTGTTAGACAAATGTCTCTTATAGACAAATATTTTATTCTTTCAAATTAATCCTATAAAAAGAAAAATAAAAGATTAACGTATTTATAACCATATTAGAAATATTTTTAACGTAAGTCTAGGTGAATTAATTTTAAATCATTTAAAATTAATTAGACCTTATGTTTGCATGCAACTCTTGGTAATAGATTTTAATCTATTTCATTAAACTTACAATTCTTATAAATTAATTAATTATTAAAACCTATAACATGCATACTAATGACATTAACTAAATATAACAATTATATTCACTTAAGTAACTTCATGCTCAATGCATCTCCATTTTCATCATATAATATAACAATTATATTAAACTAATGAAAATGATACATATCCATCATATAATATAATATTTATGTTAAAGTATGATGCATGGATATACTTTATAAAACATGCAACCATATAATATAACATTTATATTAAATATGATGCATGGATATATTTTATGAAACATGCAACCATATAATGTAACATTTATATTAAATATGATGCATGAATATGTTTATCTTAAAGTGAGAATTTAAAACTATATGTCATAATTATGCAACATATATTATTTAACCATACATCACATGCATAAATTAAATAAACAACAAAATTGACTAAATTTTGGCACCCTAAGAAAAAAAATAATCAAGTTAATATAATCATATTATATTAATTTAATTAATATAAAATAAAAATACGTAATAATTGCAGCAAAAGTCTTCCACTTGGATTGAAACCACAATCTGGCAACTAGCCTACTGCACGTGTCTCTGGTTCAGAGCGTAGCTACACTGACTTTTGTTGTCATAACATAATGATATGCTTCCTCACAACGTTGTTATATTAGGCATCAACTTTGCAATGTTCTTGTCTAACATCCCAATGTTAGGCCTTCTTTGCCACAATGTAAAGCGCAACTAACCTACATCATGCATTATGTTCCAACATAAAATGTTGTTCTTTACTTTGAATTTCATCTGATTTGCCCCATTTTTTATCTCCTTCCTCAGCAACTCTTGCCAAACTTAAGGACACAGACTTACAGACTCGATAACAGAAATTAAATGCCCAAAACCACTTGGCTCTTACATTTTGATCTCATCAAAAGTAATAAAATATGGTGCCAAATTTCGGAAACATCTATTTAGCAATCCCACCATTCATAATGCAAAAAATCACCCATCTTTTCTCTAACTTTGTTTCAAAATTAGAAAGCAAAGACACAACCTGGCTCTAATACCAATTGAAGGAATTGAATCCCTTGGCGGAAGTGTGAACGTTGTGTAATTGACAGTCAATTTTTAAAAACTCGAAACAGAGAAATAAAATAGAGAATATAGGATAAACATGTTGGGTTTTATGCCCTAAAACTCGTAGATAGTAAATATAATTAATTGATCATCGTCAATAAAGAATTATAGATGTTATCTCAATAAATGTTATTGATTGTGTTACATCATCAATAATGAGATTGATGTCATTTCATCAATAAAGAATTATCGATATTACTTCAATAAATGTTATTGGTATTGTTGTATTCTATTTTGTCTTAATAACTCTAAATCCATTAAACTATCATTCAAGGTTGTCTTATGAGTTTTGAACAGTATGTGGAGACGTACAGGGATCAATGTTCAAGATACAGCCTAAAGGGTCTATAGTATAGGGATAAGGTTGGGTACCTTATCCTGTTGACACTATGGATATGTCCCATTTCGTATTTGATATGAACACAATGATCCAACACGTTCGTGTAAGTGACATACAAGTGGAGATATCTTATGCAATGAGTTTGGCATAAGACCAGACCGTGAAATAGTAACTATTAACTGTAACACTGTTGACTAGTTAGGTTTCTATTTCAATAGAATAACCTAGGTAACCAGTCTTAATCCGGATTATATTATGAACTCCTATTCACGAGGGATGATCCTTTGATTTGTTAGGTGGGAGTGGCCAATTCATCGACTTAATAAGCCTATCATTTTGGGGATAAGACTGAGCGGAAAGCTGGGAACATTGAAGGAATTCTTTTGAGGAGAACCTTGAGAGGAAGCAAATCGACCAAATTCCATTATTTATTGAATATAAAGTTTATAGTAAACAAACAACAAGATAGGCATTTAATTCTAAATTACAGCATGCTTTAAAAGAAAGGGTTTCAAGAAATCTCACATTTGAAGACCTTTCTTCGCGTTTTTCCCTTGGACAGATCTCAAACTTCTTGAAGACCTTCTTCATGATAACCTCAAAACAAACCCAGATACTACCACAAAATTACCTTGGTATTCTTAGAGTGAGAACCCAGGAATGGTGGACTCTGACTATTTTTTGGTTAAGAGGGAATACTTAAGGTGGAGGAGGAGGATTGAGAACTCTAAAAAGTCAAGACAAAACTCATAGAACTCTTCTGTAAAAATTCTTTCTCAATCAATCGTTCATCCAACAACAGCAACAAGAAGAAGAAAACCTTTTTCTTTTTCATCTCCTTGCCAAAATTAACCATCACCCGTTAATATGGCTGGAGAGAAAAGATGGGGAAGGGGGTTGTAATTATCTTCTTTATTATTAAAATAATAATAATATGAATATAAATATAAATATGATAANATTAAATTATATGTTATATCAAATATAACATATAACTATAATTTTAATATTGTATCACATATAATATAAACTATAGTTTTTTTTCTCTATTATATGGCATTTAATATAAATCTTATTTATATTAAATTTAACAACTATGAATCCAATTCATAAAACTATATTTAAATCTCATTCAAATATTTATTTCCTACCATTAAGCTAAAATCTATCATATACACTATGACAATTATATTGCATATAATTGAAACAACTTAATTATATCATATATAATTAAATCTCTCTATTAATTTGAATAAGTCAAATTAATCCAAAAACTGATTCTCAACTAAATTCTATTGAGCTACCAAGGGGACCTCGTAATGTCATCAGGATCAGAACATTTATAGTACTTTATAACAATTGTAACACCTACAAAGCAGGCCATACTCGTAGTGTCACTAGGATAAGGTACCCAGCCTTATCTATCTACTACAGACCATTTAGGTTATCACCTAAACATGACCTACACGTATGTCTCTGCATACATGTTTAAGTTACAAATATAACCTTAGATGTTAGTTTATTAGTTTGTGGTTAATGCAATTAAAATATCATATATTTTATAGACAATGAATAAAATATCAAATATTTTATTAAATACATAATATGTTTGTTCAACAATGTTTACAACCCATAGGACCCTATGAGACTTGGGGCATCAACCTAAAAATCTCCCACTTGACCTAAAGCTAGTGGGTGTGCAATATAATCAAAATACGAAGTATACAAATAATAAACTAGGGCATAACACGTGCCCAGTACAATGTCTTCCACTTGCCCTAGCCCAGACGTGGTCAATCCCATAGATCCATACTCTGCAAGTGACCCTGAAACACCATAGTCGTGAGGGCCTTTGTAAATAAATCAGTAACGTTGTGCTCCAAAGCTATCTAAATGACAGTCACGTCCCATCGATGAACAATCTCTCGAATGAGATGATACTTTCACTCTATATGCTTGTTGCGTTTGTGACTCCTAGGCTCGCGGGAATTAGCCATGGCACCACATTATCACAATAAAGTGTGATGGGCTTTGAAATGATTGGAACAACTTCCAGATTAGTCAAGAATTTCCTAAGCCAAACGACTTCCTTAGCATTGCCGCTATATACTCAGCCTCCATGGTGGAGTCAGCGATACACCCTTGCTTGGTGCTTCACCATACTACTGCCTCTCTGTTAAGAGTGAATATTGATCCTGATGTGGATTTCCTAGAATCCTTATCAGTCTTAAAACCAGAGTCTGTGTATCCCGTAAGGATCAAATCCTTAGAACCATACACAAGCATGTAGTCCCTCGTTCTCCGTAGACACTTAAGGATGTTTTTAACGGTTGTCCAGTGATCTAATCTTGGATTAGATTGATATCTACTGACTATCCCCACTGCATAGCAGATGTCAAGTGTAGTACATAACACCATATATATCAAGCTGCCCACAGCAGATGCATAGAGGATCTGTCTCATCTTCTCAACCTCTTAAGGTGTCTTAGAACACTGTTCCTTAGACAATGTAACTTTGTGCTTGAAAGGCAATAAGCCCCTTTTGGAGTCCTACATCGAATATTTGACAAGCATCTTGTCAATATACGACACCTGAGATAGTGCTAGCATTTTTTCTTTTGATCTCTAAAGATCTAAATACCGAGAACAAACTGAGCCTCTCCCAAATATTTCATTTGGAATTGGGTCACTAGCCAGTTCTTAACCGTTGTCAGTAAACCTACATCATTCCCAATGAGTAGGATATCATCTACATACAACACTAGAAAAACTATTGAATTGTTGATGAATTTCTTATATACACAAGGCTCATCAACGTTTTGATCAAAGTCATAAGATTTGATCGCAGTATTAAACCTTATGTTCCAAGATCAAGAAGCTTGTTTCAGTCCATAAATTGACCGATTAAGCTTGCAAACCTTCTACTCTTGACCTTGGGTTATGAATCCCTTGGGCTACACTATATAAATCGTCTCCTCAAGATTGTCATTCAGAAAAGTAGTCTTGACATCCATTTGCCAAATCTCATAGTCATAATATGAGGCCATGGATAGGAATATCTAGATAAACTTAAGCATGGCAACAAGCGAGAAAATCTCCTCATAGTCGACTCCCTCTACATGGGTATAATCCTTTACCACTAATCTAGCCTTAAAGGTTTGCACCTTCCCATCAGCACCTCGTTTCCTCTTGTAGATCCATTTACAACCTATAGGTTTAACCCCATCAGGTTGATCTACAAGATCCCATATGGAATTGAAGTACATAGTCTCTATTTTGAGATCCTTCAATTTTATACATTCATCTCTATCAATATCCTCCATTGCCTTCTCGTACGACAATGGATACTCAACTTCACCATCGGCTACCATAGCCAGGATTTCAGTTAAACCCATATAGTGAATAGGTGGGTTCGCAACCCTCCCATTATGTCGAGGTTCCCTCAACACTTGAGGTGGATTTGACATACTAGATGAATCTACTTCAACAAATCTTGTTGAGGTATTAGGTTTTTCAATAACTCTTATTGAAGGTTTAGTACTTTCTTTGGAAATTTCATTCAACACAATCTTACTTCTAGGCCTATGCTCTTTTATGTGGTCTTCTTAAACAAAAGTAGCATTTGTCGATACAAATACTTTTTTTCTTTAGGATCAAAGAAGTAACCACCTCTCGTTCCTTTGGGTTAGCCTAAAAATAGGCACAACCTTGAACATGGTTCCAATTACTTAGGATTAGCCTCAAGCACATGTGTTAGGGAACCCCAGATTCTAAAATGACGTACTATCTTTACGACCATTCCATAACTCCAAAGGTGTTCTGGCAACATTCTTGGATGGAACGCAGTTCAGGACGTACGATGCAGTCTCTACTGAAGAACCACAAAATGGGTCAGGTAAGGAAGCATAACTCATCATAGATCGAACCATGTCCAACATGGTTCAATTTCTTCTTTTTGATACACCATTTTACTGAGGTATACCAGGTGTTGAGAGTTGGGATACAATTCCATGATCTATCTGTTGGGATTGGTGTCCTAATTCTCCCGGAGTCTCGTTGTTTGTAATGATACACATTGTTGATGAATAAAATAATTGTTATTTCATTTTGGCATTTCCTCATATCTAATAAACAAAACTCCATGGTTATCTTATGTGAACTTAAGCAGGTATATGCGATATACAAGTGGATCATGCCTTAAGTGATAACCTAAATAGATCTGTAGTATAAGGATTAAAGTGGGATACCTAATCCTAGTGATACTATGGATACGATCCGCTTTGTAGAGGCTTGCAAGTGTTGTAAACTACTACAGATGGTAGATCCTGACCATTCATGTGGAGACGTGCGAGCGGGGTTGTTCTATACAAAGAGTTTATATAAGACCGGACCACGAGATGACTAGACTCTATATATAATGCCGTTGATACTAGAGACAAACATCTCACCTAAACGACCATAGGTCATGTTAGCTAAGTTCTTCTCAACCCATTTGATAGATTTATCTACTCATGCATGCTTTAAAGAGAGTGAACAGACGTAGATAAGCAAGTTCCATTTTATAGATATGTGATTGAAATATAGAATAACAATGTGAAATAAGAATAAAGAGCCTAGTAGTAATCTCTTGCTTCCCAAGGCTTTTACATTGTTCTTCTCTACTCTGCTCAAAATATAATCTTGCTCTCGGAAGAGTTGGCCCTCTCTCTACTTTTCCACACCTCCTGGGTTCTCTCTCGAGCTGACTAGGGCGATCTTCTGGCGTCTCTTATCTTCTCTCGCTCCACTTTCTAAGTATAAGAAATTATGAACAAGGCTATTTCTATCTAAGGGAAAATTATCTAACTGTCGAACTAACTAATTTTTCGAACTCTTTTTCTGAAGGTGGCCTTCGGTATTTATAGAGCTTCGGGGTGAAAGGCTTCTTCTCTCTTATGATTGCACTAATGGGATGGCATTAATTCTCTGTCTGATGCGCTGAATATTTGTCACCGAAAAGTTGAGTGTACTTGCTACAGTAGGTCATTAACGGCTTGTCAACTTAATTCGGAATCGACAGTCATTAGCTTTCTGTCTCATCGTGATTTTATTATGCTTTTCACCTAGATGTGCCCACAAAAAGATGCGCCGACTCTATGTGGCAACCTTCTCGAGCAGATATTCGTGAGCACAATTTGATCGCATAGCCTTGTGTTAACAAAATCTCTTAATGCGCTCGAACGTTAATTTTTGTGGATCGCATTTCCGCCTAGCGTCAACGCATTTTCTACACAAAAATACTCAAGTTAGTTGTTTTAATGCGATGGACGCATGCGACAACAATATTGTGAACTTAATGCTTTTTGACGCAATATCGTAATATTTTTATCAACGCAACGTTACATTGTTTTATAACTTAGACTGTAATAACGTGCATTTCTGCCCATTATCAGTTAACGGATGATGGATATCGTGATTAAAGAGTTTAGTCAGTTATTCACGTATCCTTGGAGCTTCGAGCTATAGGTCCATAAGGTCCCCTTGGTAGCTCAATGAATTCAGTTGAGGATCAATTCTTGGTGTTGATTTGAAATGTTCAAATTGACAAGAGGTAATTCGATTATATATGATATGATCGGTATGGTGTATGAGATACATCTAATGGAGGATTAATGTAAATGAGATTTACATTAAGTATCATGGAATAAAAAAAGAGCTATGGTTTATATGCTTCATTGAGATGGAATATTAAAACTATAGGTTATAAATATAGTATGATAAGTTAGTTATCATTTATATTTATAATAATATTAATTATTGGAAAATTAATTCTTTTTCTCTAATAACCAATTCAGTGTAAGGTTATTGGTGATTTTTGGCAAATTTGATTTTGAGAATTCTCTCTCGGAAAATTAATCTCACGGAAGTTGTCAAGTAAATGTGTGTAGTATTTGCTAAACAATCGTTTAGCTTTGGGAGCGTTGGTAAGCGATAGAGAAAAGCGTTTGTTTTACCATGTAGACGATCGTAGGGAGTTTAGTACATGATGGTTGGAGACGCGTTACTTTTCCTGGGCGGTTCAAGACCTGGTTTACCTGTTTCAACTGGAGACTCCTTGTCTTTGTAATAGTTAGCTTTAACTTTTGTGATTTTAAGGAAATTTCACCTGATTCAACAATATTTATTTATTATACATGTGATGTATGGTGCTTATATGACAAAGTGTTTGACATATAGTTTAAAAACCGACCTTAGGTTGTGCAATTATTCATGCATCATGTATTATAAATGTTATAATCGAGCATGAAGAAATTACTTGAAAGCATGCGCATGCATCATGAAATATAAGAGTTATATTTTGCATGCAGTGAGCATTTTCATGCATCATCTTTTTATTATAAATGTTATAGTATAAGGGTGAATGGAATCATGTTTTGCTTGTTTCATTGTTGTTTTTATGTAAGTGTTATATAAAAGAAGTAGCAATGAATGGACAATGCATTGAGCATGACACTTAGGCTGTTTATAAGCATTATGAATGCCTTGCATGTGTTAGCTTAGCATTGTGGTTATGGTTTCTGTTTATAAGTGTTATAAAGGAAATTAGACTTAAAATCAATAAATCAGAGTTGCATGCAGACTTAGGGTGAACTCAAGTTTTTTAAAAGGGTTTTAAAAATGAATTGAGATAGACCTAAGTTCAAGTGGTTCTAAAGAGTTTAGTAACCTAGACTAATCTTTTAAAATCATTTTAATAGGATTAAATTGGTTGGCATAAAAGATTAAATTTGTTTTAAATCTATCTATAAGGGACCTTTTGTCTAAGGTGGGTTCTGGCTAGGCTGGGGTTCTTATGTTGACGGAAACGTAACACCCCTACTTGGGAACCTACCTGGAAAGGTGAATTAGATAGATTTTCAACAAGCATGCGACAATTTGGTCAGACTCCATTAAAGAGTTTAATGGATGATGATAAAAAGTTGTTTAACTATCCAAGGTAAATGTTACTCTTGGGCAAACTTAAAAGTCACTTAGTTAAAATCCTTAGCCCGAAAGCGGACAACCCAGCACGATGCCCCCCGCTATACCTTCCCCCCCTTCTCGAGGGGTGTTTTTTCTAAGTAAGCTAAACTCTAGTTTATAAAATACTCAGTGGGAGGAAGAGATGTATATGATATGTCTATGATTTGACTCACGTTTCTCCCTGTATGTTCACATCGTGAGATTCATGCTTGGCCTCTTAGTGCCCTGGGAGCATCCCCCTTCGGATGGTGTTTGCATGAGTCAATATCAAGGTGAACAGAGAGAGTGTTTATAGTAAGTGGATGAAGGGTGTGTCTCAACACGTCCTATGGTCTTTGTCATTGGTTCACACCATGAGATCATTCTATACTCCCTCGTGTCACCTTGGAGCATCCCCCTTCGGATGGGTTTTGTGCAGTTGGTCAAGATCAAGGTGAACTCCATAAATGGATAGGGTCACTTTAGGTTTTCCCCAAATCGGATTTTTTCCCTTCGGATTGGATTTTTAGGACGGATCTCTAGGGCCTAAAATGGTGGGTCACACTTATTGGAGATTGTTAAGTAAGTTAATGATCTCTTGGCAAAATCAATGATGGTTAGTCGTTATAGGAGCAAGAGTTGTTCTGGTATAATGACTAGTTGAGAACTTCTCAATTAAGAGGAGGGATAACTGACCTCCCTTCCACGACTTTTGTCCTAAACCTTTGAAGGATCATTGCAAAACTAGATGTCACACGGGGTCATATTAGTTTTGCTAAAACCTTAATGGATGTTGTTTTGTTTTACAACGGGTATTTGCTTAAAGGCCTAATGTAGGTCAATGCGATTTTCTTTTCAACAACTCGTTAGTATTTCCATTTAGTGATGACCGACTATATATAGTGGAAAGAATCGTGTGAAACGTTTTTCGTGGCAAACGACCTCATATTTGTCATGCTTGAGGAGTGTCCTCAAGTCTCGACCCTTGATGAACCGCAAAGTGTTTGCAATGCATATGAGGTATGGATGAAGGCTAATTCGTTGGCTAGACTTCACATTTTGGCTAGCATACCTGATGTTTTGGCCAAAAGGGTTGAGAACATGGTCATTATCCGCGAGATCATGGACTCACTGCAAGATTTGTTTTAATGTCAGTTCCTACTTTTCGAGCATAAGAGATGGATGACAAAACCAGTAGTGTTAGTTGTTCTGACACTAATCCCACTACTCTCCAAAAGAGGAGACAAGATAGTAAATTTGATTTATTGGTCTTGGAGACATGTCTAGTAGAGAATGATGATTTTGCCTAGATCTTAGATTCGGGTGCTACCAATTATGTCAGTTCCTTTTACCAAGGATTTAGTTCCCGGCAAACATTGCCACAGAGAGAGATGACTCTTCAAGTCGGTACTGGTGACGTTATTTCAACTGTTGTTGTAGGCAGGCTGAAGTTATTTGTTGATAAGAAACATTATCTGTTACTGGATAATGTTTTTGTAGTTCCTCATATTAAGAGGAACTCAATCTTGATTTCTTGTCTCATTGAAAAAGTATATACTGTAACACAGATTTTATGTGACGATATATGATACTACTTCTAGATATGTGTTATTAATAAATGTTCTTGTAGTATGTTGTGCATTGTCACAAGTTTCCTTGCGTTGAAACCAAGTATAATTTCATCGCAAGTTTCTCGGTGTGATCCGAGGTCGAACACAAGGACTGTTTTAGCTTATTGCGTTATGGTTATGATACATGCGACCAAGGGTTTTTCAAATTAATGAAGATTTTGTGTACAAGTAATTAAACAGGCTATAAAGTAAAGTAAGCGGTAAAAATGTGTTAATAATATAAATTGCATTAAAGTAAATTGCGATAAAGTAAATCTAAGCTAAGATGATACAAGATACAGGATTCATGATACAAGATACTGAGGTCAAGGCTGGCTGTGAAGATTATGAAAAGATCGTGTAATGCGGTGACAAGTCTTATGTATGAAGTAGAAACAAAAAAGATAACTAATATAAACAACGCAAATTCCTTAATTGCATTAAAGATATAAGTTCCGCTTTTCCCTTGGCGTACACCTTTCGGTGATCGGCCACGTTCCCACATCTCTATGGTGAAACAGGGACGAACATAATGAACGCAAGGTTGCTTCCATCTCTGGAAGTACTACTTGCTTTAGTTAACGCATTCTTCTAACCTTCTCTTGACATATGAAAATGACATCTTCACTTTTGTTCTCATAGGTGAAGATGTCGTCTAGCATGCTTTAGCTAAACACATTTATCTCTTTACCATAGTTTAAGTTACTCATTTAATCCATATTAATTACCAAGGTATTAAGAAAACTTCATGGAGAAAACGATTAATGGAGGAGCGGAAATAGACAGAGAAGTGGTAATGAAAGTGATTGAGACATTCAATAAAACTATTTAGCGTCTGATACATGATTTGTGAGTGAAGAGATTAAGAAGATGAAATACACTTGATGAAATAGAGTTAAAAACTAATACAAATAAGCGCCAATGTCTTAGCGCCGATCTGGATGGAGATTTGCTTGCCGACGTGAAAGAAGAGAATGAATGGATGAGCTTCCCTCTCAGGCTTTCTCAACCAGTAGGAAGGATCTAAGCACAGAGCTTCACGACGGGGATCTGGCAGATTCACACTGAGACTCACCTCTCAGCCTTCTCTCTTCTCTTCCCGGATTTCTTCTGATTAGTACTCAGCTCAGCCTTTCTCTCAATAATCCAGCAGCAATTAGCCCCCATATGAATTATACCTATATCAAGTATATCTTCTCTGAATTCTATGGGGGCATTTATAGGTGAAAAACTTTGACTCTTGGCTTGTGGACCCCACTTCTTGTTATGGAAATTCTAAAGATGGAGGAATAAATATTCCTTCTGTTATGCAATAAGACCATCAAATCTGCACAACGGTTAGTTGTACACATGTCACATTCCTCCATGTTTGCATTGCTCAGTTGCATCTCTCGATCGGTTGCTCGCATACGGTGTTGTTTTTTTACCGCATGCGGTTGAAATTCAGCTCTGGATCGACTGTAGCATTGTGCCGTCATTGCGTTAATCGTCTCTTCATTGTGATTTGATGGGGGCAATGTGACAGAGATGCGTTGTTCAGTTTCTCGTTGAGCCTTGATCGCAAGCGGTGACTTGGTTTCCTACAAAATAGAGTAAAAATATCATCTTCTACCATCTTGACGATGTTAGTGGGTGTAATTGCTATAATTTATATTTATTGTATTTCTGAGCTAATTTTCATACAATCGACGCATATTCCTTCTCTTTTGGCCGCAATATCTAAATAAGGCAGCATAAATAACTTGTATTTCTACAAGTTATCACACCCCTAAATTTAGATATATGCTTGTCCTCAAGCATATCTTCTACTAAGGCAATAAAGCTAAATTCCTTTCCTATATTTCTACGTCGATTGGCTACTCCGAATGTTACACTTAGGCACATATCTTAACAACGCAATTTCCTTCTATCCTGGCTAATTCTTAACAAAGCCCTACTTTATTCTTCTATATAAAAAAATTCTGCTCAAAGATGCTTTTCTAGTTTTCAAAATAGAATGCTTATCTCTTCTTTGTCAAACAACTTGATATATCTACATGCGGTGGTCAAACTTTGTGTTATTTATTAAAGACTGTTGGTCATGGTTACACTCTTCGTTTTTCCTTGCTCCCATGGGTGTCATGCGAACATCCAACTACGGTTGTGTGCCAATTTCAACTTTAACTCATGGTATTCAGAGGAGTTGTCTCTTACACTCTTTTATTTTATTTTTTTTTCATATTGCATTGTTCTTGGAAACCCACCTTCGTTTTGGCTTGCTCCTACGGGTGTCATACGAATATCCAACTACGAGCAGGCTCCTTTCACAACTAAACTATTATCAGGTTGGGACATTTTTTAAGCTTTCCCTTGCACTAACATTGGAGTTTGGAAATTTAATTTTATTTTTTTGGTAATGAAAATGAACGCATTTTCTTGAAGATCACATATTCTTGATCTTTATATGCTCAGACCTTCCCCACCCCCAAATTTAAAGATAAGCAAGGTCCTCATTGCGTTGTTTGGATAGACTAGACAAACACTCAGAATAAAAATTTCAAAAAGAAGGTGTGAGCAGAACTTTGAAAGATAAAAGGTAAAGTACTGCTAAACTAAAAATTAACTAAGTGTTGGTCAGAATTTACAAAGTATGGGAAATGTTTCTAAGTATAAACATATATTACATCATAGCAGCGCAATGAATAACACAAAAGTAAAAGATTAGAACATCGCAAATATTGACAAAGGATAATAAAAAAAAGGTACAGGTAAAAAGGAGTGAATATGTACTCATTTGTATTGAATATTAACAAAGTATACAAATAATTAAAAATTAACGCAAAACAAATATTGTTGCCTATACAAAGAATCAAAGAATGGAGATGTTATCTTTTTAAATTTGATTCAGATGGGTGCACACTAAAAATTGACACCGCGCTTCTAATAACGCAAATACATTTTTGCTGAGGACGGGCAACAACGCATGCACCCTCATAACACACCCCTTAACTAACACATTTCTAGAGGATACCTCAACATAGTGCATTTAGCTAAGGACGGGCAAAGGACGTATACGCGCGCAACACACCCCTCAATGCAATGTATTTGGGTGTAATGGATGCAAGGTGTCTCTTGTTAACTCACAATGCACCCATCATCGCATTACATACTAATTTTTCTTCTTTTTACATCATAAAAAATGCAAGTCGAAAAGACTTTGCGGTGTCTAATGTTTCATCCAATCATTCACAGAAATTAAAGAACAGCACTACTAATGTATACAAATTAAAGGAATTTAAACATGACATGGAAAATTAAATTGAAGAGAATTACATAAAGCATTAAATGCTACTCCTAAAGAGCAGTAAATAACGAGATTTAGAAAGCAGTAAAAGAAAACTATAAAGAAAGCACGTAAACATAGATAGGGATGCTAATTGAAAGAAGTTCTCAAAATTACCATAATCGCTTCCCCCGCAAGCGGTTTAATCCTGCTTGCCCAAGTCAATGGTGTCCATGCATCACTCGAAGTCGCCTCCGTAGTATGGTTTAATCCATTGACCATTGACTTTAAACTCGTTGTTCCCATCTAAAGTTATTAGTTCCACTATGCCGTGAGGAAAGATAGTCTTAATTTTGAACGGTCTAAACCAGCGAGATTTCAACTTTCTTGGGAACAACCGAAAACGAGCGTTAAATGATAATACATGTTGTCCTTCAGTGAATGTCCGGTCATCATGCCACTTCTTGGTTTTCTCCTTATAGATCTTGGCATTTTTGTAGTCGTCCCTTCGCCATTCGACCAACTGATTCAGTTGCAACTTCCAGACTTTTCCCGCATTTGCTAAATCAAACTTTAGCTTCTTGCATGCCCACATCGCCTTATGCTCCAACTCGAGCGGCAGATGACAAGCTTTTCCAAAGACCAGGGCATACGGGGACATGCCAATTGGTGTTTTATAGGCAGTCCTGTATGCCCACAGTGCTTCCTCAAGTTTGGGTGACCAATCCCTCCTAGAAGTATTGATTACCTTCTCCAAGATAGTTTTGATCTCTCGGTTAGAAATCTCTGCCTGCCCATTAGTCTGTGGGTGATAAGCAGTTGCAACTCGATGGCTAACGTTAAATTTAGTCAACAGTTTGGCAATTATGCGGTTGATAAAGTGAAAACCCTCATCACTGATTAAGGCCCATGGCATCCCATATCGAGCAAAAATATTCCTCTTAAGAAACTTCTACACGGTGGCCGCATCATTCTTGGCACATGCGATAGTCTCAACCCATTTTGATACATAATCAACCGCAACTAGGATGTAGTGATGACCTTTTGATGGTGGAAATGGGCCCATGAAGTCAATTCCCCAAACATCAAATAATTCCACTTCTAAGATTGATGTCAATGGCATTTCATTTCTCTTTGACATATTTCCCGTTCTTTGGCATCTATCACATTGCACAACATGGGCTTGGGCATCCTTGAACAGTGTTGGCCAGAAATAGCCTCACTATAGAACCTTTGTGGCAGTTCGCTGCCCCCAAAGTGCCCTCCGTAAGGGGACTCATGACACATCTCCAGAATGTGCTTAACTTCGTGCTCAGGAACGCATCGACGTAATATATGATCAGGACCAAGTCTATATAGGAATGGGTCGTCCCAAAAATAAAATTTTACATCATGTCTTAGCTTCTTCTTCTGCTGATAAGTATAGTCATCTGGTATTTGACCACAAACAATGAAATTCACGATGTCCACATAACAGGGAACATTAATGCCTACTGACATCAATAGCTCATCGGGGAATCTCTCTTCAATATCTTTTCCTTTACCTTGAACCTCGCAATTCTCCAATCCTGACAAATGATCCGCAACTTGGTTCTCAGTGCCCTTTCGGTCTTTGATCTCTAGGTCAAACTCTTGCAGTAGCAACGCCTACCGTATAAGCCTTGGTTTTGCATCCTTCTTTGTCATCAAATACTTGATCACAGAGTGATCCATATACACCACAACGTTTGTTCCAATTAAGTATTGTCGAAATTTTTCCAGTGTAAATACCACTGCGAGCATTTCCTTTTCTATGGTTATATAGTTCTTCTGTGCATCATTCAATGTTTTACTCGCATAATAAATAGGATGCAATACCTTGTTCTTGCGCTGACTTAATACTATGCCCACAGCGTATCCGCTCGCGTCACACATCAATGCAAATGGTTGCGTCTAGTCTGGCACCACCAAAATGGGTGCGGTGATGAGCGCATCTTTCAATGTGTTGAATGCTTTGGTACACGCATCATCAAAATTATATTCTCGGTCAGCTTCAAGGAGCGCACTTAGGGGCCTTGCGATCTAGAAGAAGTTGCGAATAAATCTTCTATAAAACCCAGCGTGTCCCAGTAAGCTCCTATGTGTTTTCACATTCACTGGTGGGGGTAACTTAGAAATTGCGTCAATTTTTGCAGGATCAACTTCCAATCCTGCTTTAGAGATTTTGTGATCCATAACTATTCATTCTTCCACCATAAAGTGGCATTTTTCCCAGTTCAAAACAAGATTTTTTGCCATGCATCTCTTCAAGACCTTTTCAAGTTTAGATAGATAGGAGTCGTAATTATTGCTGAAGACTGAAAAATCATCCATGAATACCTTGACTGACGCCTCCAAGTAATCTGAGAATATTGCCATCATGCATCGCTGGAAAGTGCCTGACACATTGTAGAGTCCAAATGGCATGCTCGAAATGCAAACATACCAAATGGGCACGTGAATATTGTCTTATCCTGATCTTCCAGCGTAATTGCTATTTGATTGTACCCTGAATAGCCGTCAAGAAAACAGAAAAATTCATTCCCCGCAAGTCTGTCTAGCATCTGATCAATGAACGGGAGTGGAAAGTGGTCCTTTTTAGTGGCCAAGTTTAACTTGCGATAATCCATGCAAATTCTCCACCCCGTAGTCGTTCTTGTGGGAATTAATTCGTTCCAGTCATTAGGGACAACTGTCATTCCCCCTTTCTTTGGAACACATTGCACTGGCCTCACCCAGCTGCTATCAGATATCGGGTAGATGACTCTGCGTCCAGCCACTTCACTATTTCCTTCTTTACGACCTTCCTCATATCCCGGTTCAATCGGCGTTGCCTTTCTACCGATCCTATCTTTCCTTTTTCTAAACGAATCTTATGCATACAATAGAGGGGCTGATTCCTCGAATGTCCGCCAAGGTCCATCCTAAGGCTTTTGCGTTATTTCTTAGGATCTGTATGAGCGCATCTTCTTTCTTCTTACTCAGCGATGCAGAAATGATGACTGGTAACGTGTTGTTACTTCCTAAGTAAGCATATTTAAGGTGCACGGGCAACGGCTTTAACTCTAGCACAGGTGGCTCTTCCAAAGATGGCTTAATGCATTGTGAGGTTCGTTCAGATAACTTGAGTGGTTCAAAATGTGATTCAGTATAAATTGCGGCGCAATCCTCCTCCAATATTGCGCTTATTTCAAAATCTTCTTCCTTCAGCACCTTCAAGGGTTCGTGCCAATGTTCTTCCCGCAGTTCTTCAATATATTGGCAGTTTTCCATGTCAACTAGGTACTTCAACGCATTGAACACGTTGAATTTTACTTCCTGATCGTTGACCCTGATGGTCAATTTCCCTTTTTGTACATTGATCAGTGCTCGCCCTGTTGCAAGAAATAGGCGACCCAAGATGATAGGGACTTCTCTGTCAGCTTCGTAATCCAATATGACAAAATCTGCCGGAAAGATAAACTTGTCTACTTGCATGAGTACATCCTCTATCTTACCCTCAGGATGATTTATTGATCTATCGGCCAACTGTAATGTGATCGTAGTAAGTCTTGCGTTGCCAATATCCACCTTCTTAAAAATCGACAAGGGCATTAGATTTATGCTTGCCCCTAAATCGCACAGCGCGTTCCCGACCATCTTCCCTCCTATCGTGCAGGGCAATGTAAAACTTCCAGGGTCCATTTTAGTGGGGATATTGTTTTGAAAAAATGCGNCGTTCCCGACCATCTTCCCTCCTATCGTGCAGGGCAATGTAAAACTTCCAGGGTCCATTTTAGTGGGGATATTGTTTTGAAAAAATGCGCTGCATTCATATGTTAGCGCAACTATTTCATTTTCCCCGATCTTTCTTTTGTTGGCAAGGATATCCTTGAGAAATTTTACATAACTCGGCATCTGTTCTAGTGCTTCTATTAAGGGAATGTTAATATGTAACTGTTGAAGAATGTCCAAGAACCTCTGAAATTGCTTACTATCGTCTTTCTTCTTCAGCCTGGACGAAAAAGGTAGAGGGTCCCGCCTTCCTTCTTGTTGCATTGATTGTTTGTTGAGGTCTTGTTCTTTCTGTGTTTCATTATCTGGAGGTTACGTTAATTGAGAATTCAAGCCTTGAGGAGCTTTATCTTTTGTAGATGAACTTGCTCTTGAACCAGTACTTCAGCAAATGGTTCCTAACCTCATCAAAATCTGAGTATGGTATATCCGACGGGTGAATAAAGCCCTAGCTTCTAGTGTTCGCTCCACAGTTCAGACGGAGACGTTGTTGAGTATGTGGCTTGACTTACTCCAAGGTGACTTAAGTCTTGATTCAGCAGTCATTTTTCGTAGCCACGTCTGGAAGAGAGCTCCTCCCCCACGGTAAAGCACTTTCTTATCTTCTTTCCACTATTGGGTAACTGGTCATCTTCAATAGTCAAATCTACTGGTGTTGTTGTCACATCTGGTACTGATGGCATAGGGGCTGTTGTTTTGCCACTTCTCAATGTCACTGTGTGACATTGTTCTTTACCTCGCTGCCCCGATGCTCCTGGGTTGTTGTGCTGCATACCAAGTGCTTTCTTCTTTAATTCCCTCGTAAGCTGATCTATCTGCTCTTCTAATTCTTTAAGGGAGACAGCTTGCGATTGTCTCATTGCCTCGTTCTTTTCAATGTAATGTTTTAACGATGTCTCCAGAGTCGAGGTGCTGCAAGAGGTATCATATAAGAATGGTTGGTCGCAAGGTGGTATACCTTGAGAATTACCTGGGTTACAATCCGTAGTAATGAAGACCAGAGGGTTGCCTCTATCCCCTTGATAACTGTTCTGATAGAAACTATGGCCCCTCTGGTTGTGATTCCCGTCCCAACTTGAAGTTGGGTGATCCCACCAACTAGGGTTGTAGATGTTGCGAACCGATTCATCGTAGACAGAATATACAAGTTGTTGATTCCATGGGCAGACTTCTACTGGATGTCCCTCTCCACATTGGACACAATTCATTGGGACCATGAGAGTTACTGCATTAACTTGCGCTAATCCTTGAGAGCGAGTTCTCTGTTGGTTAGCCACCGTCTGGAGAAGTGAGGTCACTGTGGTCATTTGATCGACCAGTGCACTCATTGTATCAGTTGACACATCGACACTTTCTACTCTTTCTTGCTCTATACCTCTTACCTCAAGCCCGGTATCAATCCACTCATTAGAATGTCGTGAGATGCGATCCAAAATATTCTTTGCTTCCGTATATGATCTGTTCATTAATCCTCCTTCTGTAAAGGCATTAGCAACTGCTTGCGTTGATTGGTCTAAGCCATTGTAAAAGGTTTCCATCAGAATACTATCGGGAATCCTGATATGCGGACAACTCTTCACTAACTATCGGAATCACATCCATGCGGTGCTCAAGGTTTCATAACCCTTTTGCTCAAAATTTAGCACATCCCTTCGTCTCCTTGCGTTGACGACTGAAGGGAAGAATTTGTTCATGAACCTATCAACCAGTTGTTCCCATGCTTTAATCTCATTCGGCTCTAATGACTGAGCCCACCTCTTTGCTTCATCTCGCAGTGTGTACGGGAAAAGATATAACCTAAGTCTTTCTTGAGTCACATCAGGCATGGAGAATGCACTGCACATGTCTACAAAATTCGTCAAATGCGCATGTGGGTCTTCTTCTTGTAATCCTCTAAATTGACCCATATTCTGAATCATCTACAGCATAATTGGTTTTAATTCAACGCTTACATTCTCCTCAACCATTTGTCTTGCGATTCCTGGTAAGAAGTTATAGAAATCTGGCACCGCATAGTCTCTCATTGGGATGTCATGATCAGCAGCAAGAAATATGGAGCCTTACGCTGGCCCATTTTCCCTTTGATTCCCTATGGGAGCCTCGTTATTATTAGCCATGCTTCTTCACTACTTAATTCGGCCCTGATGAACTCTTGCGCGAATAATACACTTGATCTCTGAGTCCACTTAGAATTTCTGGATCATTCAGCACTCCTAAGCCGTCAAACTGTGCTTCGCGTTGAACAGTCAGTACAAAGAGATCTGTCCTTCAAAATACCGCAAACATGCTCAAATAATAAATCGTTAACCAATCCCCGAAAATGGCACCATAAACTTGTAATGCATAGATTTTATGTGATGATATGTGATACTACTTCTAGATATGCATTATTAACAAATGTTCTTGTAGTATGTTGTGCGTTGTCACAAGTTTCCTTGCGTTCAAACTAAGTATAATTTCATCGCAAGTTTCTCGGTGTGATCCGAGGTCAAACACAGGGACTGTTTTAGGTTATTACGTTATGCTTGTGATACATGCGACCAAGGGTTTTTCAAATTAATAAAGATTTTGTGTACAAGTAATTAAATAGGCTACAAAGTAAAGTAAGTGATAAAAATGCGTTAATAACATAAATTGCGATAAAGTAAATCTAAGCTAAGATGATACAAGATACAGGATTCATGATACAAGATACTGAGGTCAAGGCTGGCTATGAAGATTATACAAAGATCATGTAATGCGGTGAAAAGTCTTATGTACGAAGCAGAAACAGAAAAGATAACTAATATAAACAACGCAAGTTCCTTAATTGCGTTAAAGATATAAGTACTGTTCCGCTTTTCCCTTGGTGTACACCTCTCGGTGATCAGCCACGTTCCCACATCTCTGTGGTGAAACAGGGACAAACATAATGAACACAAGGTTGCTTCCATCTCTGGAAGTACTAATTGCTTTAGTTAACGCATTCTTCTAACCTTCTCTCGACATATCAGAATGACATCTTCACTTCTGCTCTCACAGGTGAAGATGTCGTCTAGCATGTTTTAGCTAAACGCATTTATCTCTTTAGCACAGTTTAAGTTACTCGTTTAATCCATATTAATTACCAACGTAATTAAACAGGCTATAAAGTAAAGTAAGCGGTAAAAATGCGTTAATAACATAAATTGCATTAAAGTAAATTGTGATAAAGTAAATCTAAGCTAAGATGATACAAGATACAGGATTTATGATATAAGATACTAAGCTCAAGGCTGGCTATGAAGATTATACAAAGATCGTGTAATGCGGTGAAAAGTCTTATTTATGAAGCAGAAACAGAAAAGATAACTAAAATAAACAACGCAAGTTCCTTAATTGCGTTAAAGATATAAGTACGGTTCCGCTTTTCCCTTGGTGTACACCTCTCGGTGATCAGCCACGTTCCCACATCTCTGTGGTGAAACAGGGACGAACGTAATGAACACAAGGTTGCTTCCATCTCTGGAAGTACTAATTGCTTTAGTTAACGCATTCTTCTAACCTTCTCTCGACATATCAGAATGACATCTTCACTTCTGCTCTCACAGGTGAAGATGTTGTCTCGCATGTTTTAGCTAAACGCATTTATCTCTTTAGCACAGTTTAAGTTACTTGTTTAATCCATATTAATTACCAAGGTATTAAGAAAACTTCATGGAGAAAATGATTAATGGATGAGCGGAAATAGACAGAGAAGTGGTAATGAAAGTCATCGAGACATTCAATAAAAGTATTTAGCATCTGATACATGATTTGTGAGTGAAGAGATTAAGAAGATGAAATACACTTGATGAAATAGAGTTAGAAACTAATACAAATAAGCGCCAACGTCTTAGTGCCGATTTGGATGGAGATTTGCTTGCCGGCGTGGATGAAGTGAATGAATGGATGAGCTTCACTATCACACCCCGCCCTAGACCACCCTATTAGCCTAGGAAATGGCATGACTGCAGCAGTTATCAACCCTTACAATTACTGCCTAATAACTCTTATGGAATAACTCTAATACCAATATATAACTCATATACAGCGGAATGTCTTTAGGCCAAAAATTTATTAATTCAGAAACAAAACATGTTTAGTGCCCTAGTCCCTATGTGTACAATCTTTACAGTAACCACCTAAACCGTTGAGTTACAATATTTTTATCCTTTAGTGGCAGAGCAGATGCAGAGCTATCTTCTGAATATTTGACCGCTACCTGGGGGAAAGGAAAACATTTGAAAATGGGGTGAGCTTCCTAGCCCAGTGAGTGACTTAAGAAAGATAACTGATTCTCATGCAAAAATCTCATAAAGAGTTTAAACTGAAATATAAGCTTTCTACAGTACCTTGTACTGTAGTATAAACATTTTCCAAGCATAAAGCATATAAAGTTGTTTTAATCATAAAACATTAAAACTGTTTCTCAGTTGAGAATAACCCCATTATGGGTAAAAATAATCCCAATACCAACTGTTAGTCAAGAGAGAACCCTTTTGCTCAATCTCTGACTCTAACTACCTACGTGCATGTGGCCATATTAAGTACTGTCATACCTTAGGTACTTCTGCTCAGATACCTTCTCAAATGTCCTTCAGTATCGAGCTGCTAGGATACCTTCTCAAATGTCCTTCAGTATCTGGTTGGTTTGGAATGTTCTTCAGTACCAATAGATACCTTCTCAAATGTCCTTCGATATCTAATTGGGCAGATACCTTCTTAAATGTCCTTCGGTATCGCGTTTTAAGTAAAAATAGCCATAAATGACTTTCTCTTTAAAGCATGTAAAGTATAACACATATAAAAAGATGGCTTTAAAGATACTAACGCAAGCTGGGTATATTTAACACATATAAATAGTTTTTCAACAAACTTCCCACACATGCATGCGTTTAAAACATAACTCATGGTTTGCTTGGAAATCACTTTGTAAAACTAGTTGGCATGAGAATAATCTTCTTTAAAACATGCTTTCTTTAAAACATTGTAAACATTTTAGTCAAACATTTTAGTCAAATGTTTTAGTCACTCACCTCGATCGCTTAGGAACTTTTCACTCTAGAAGTTCCTTGTTTACTTCAGGCTCCCTTTAACACCCCTAGAATCCAGATTCGATTTACAACTCAGATTACTCATAGTTATAGGCCTTATTTCGAGATACTTCCTTCTACAAAATTGTTCTAAAATATATCAGGAATCTTACCCTAAAATAGAGCTTAGAACTCCTCGTGGTTTGGCCGGAATCACAAAATCTTCAAGACTGGCCCAAGCTTATCCGACAGCCTGACCCTTCTGTCTTCTTCTCAGTTTCCAGCCCAATCCTACCCTGAAAACTAGACTTTCAGAGCTTTCAGGTGGCTTTGGAATCACTTGAAATGCACGAGTATTTTGGGAGAACTCTTCGTCCCAAGTTGATGTTGTTTTCCAGACTTCACTATCCAATGCGTCCTCTTTGAAGCTCAATTATCAACGCATGGATTTTGCTCTCAACGCAAAGTTTACTCAACTTTCCCACTCTTTTTAAGGTCTTTTGAATTGTTATCTGAAAAAGAAATCCTTGGTTCCATTTATAAGCATCCAAACATTTTCCAAATTCGACACCTCTTACTTGGCTGCATGTCCAAGTGTTTCCTCCTCACACTAACAACACAACTTTTTGATCAACGCAATCTAAGTGTCCTTCTCCTACCTAGCCAATGCATGGGCTTCAATTTGCATGTCCTTTTATGCGTCTGCCTATCACCCATAGACTAATGGGCAGGTAGAGATTTCTAACAGAGAGATCAAAACTATCTTGGAGAAGGTAGTCAATACTTCCAGGAAGGATTGGTCACCCATGTTTGATGAAGCACTGTGGGCATATAGGACTGCTTATAAAACACCAATTGGCATGTCCCCGTATGCCCTGGTCTTTGGAAACTCTTGTCATCTGCCGCTTGAGTTGGAACATAAGGCGATGTGGGCATGCAAGAAGCTGAAGTTTGATTTAGGCAATGCGAGAAAAGTCCGGAAGCTGCAATTGAATCAGTTGGTCAAATGGCGAAGGGATGCCTATGAAAATGCCAAGATATATAAGGAGAAAACAAAGAAATGGCATGACGACCGCATAAATGACTGAACATTCACCGAAGGTCAACGGGTATTACTATTCAATGCATGTTTGCGATTGTTCCCAGGAAAGTTGAAGTCTCGTTGGTCTGGGCCATTCTGAATCAAGATAATCTTTCCTCACGGCGCAGTGGAACTAACAACTTTAGACGGGAACAGTGCATTCAAAGTCAATGGTCAGCGGATTAAGCCCTACTATGGAGGCGACCTCGATCAACGCATGGACACCATTGACTTAGGCAAGCAGGATTAAACCGCTTGCAGAGGGAGTGATTGCAGTAATTGTAAGAACTTCTTTCAATCAGCTTTCTTATTTATGTTTACTTGCTTTCTTTACAGCTTTCTTTTACCATTTTCTAAATTCCGTTAATTACTATCTAGTAGGATTAGTCTTTAATGCTTTTGTATTTCCTTCCAATTTAATTTTGCATGTATTTCTATCATATATTTCCATACCTTAACATTAGTAGCGTCAGTCGTATAATTTTTGTGAATGATTGGATGAATCACCGCAAAGTCTTTTCGACTTGCGTTTTTTATGAAGTAAGAAGAAAGGAAAGTAAACTGGTATGTAATGAGAAGATGGGTGCAGCAAGTGGTACCAAGAAACACCGTGCATCCAGTACACCTAAATGCATTGCGGTGATGGGTGTGTTGCGCGCGTATATGTCCTTTACCCGTCTTTAGTTAAATGCACTATGTCGAGGTACCCTCTAGAAATGTGTTTAGCTAAGGGGTGTGTTGCGTGGATGTATGCGTGTTGCCCGTCCTTGGCAAAAATGTATCTGCGTTTATTGGAAGCAGGGTGCGAATCTAATCGTGCATCCTTCTGAATCAAATTTGAAAGAAAAGCTCAAATTCTTTTACTCTTGTACAGGCAACAGAAAATTTTGTATTGCGTTCACTTATACTTATTTGTACACTTTGTTAATATTCAATACAATTATAGTACATGATTCACTCTACTTTTTGCCTATGCCTTTTTCTTTATCTTCCTTTGTTAATTTTTGTGATGTTCTTAATCTCTTACTTTACGATCTTCATTGCATTACTATGATGTATTATATGTTTATACTTAGAAACATTTCCCATACTTAGTAAATTCTGACTAACACTTAGTTAATTCTTAGTTTAGCAGCACTTTACCTTTTATCTTTCAAAGTTCTGCTCAAACCTTCTTTTTGAAATTTTCTTCTAAGTGTTTGTCTAATCTATCCAAACAATGCAATGAGGACCTTTCTCATCTTTAAATTTGGGGGTGGGGAAGGTCTGAGCAGATAAGATCAATAATATGTAATATTTATGAAAATGCGTCCATTTTTAAAAAAAAAAAATTATGCAAAACTCCAATGTCAGTGCAAGGGAAAACCTTAAAATTGTCCCAACTTGATAATAATTTAGTTATGAAAGATGCCTGCTCGTAGTTGGATGTTCATATGACACTCGTAGAAGCAAGCCAAAACGAAGGTGGGTTTCCAAGAACGATGCAGTATGGAAAGAAAAATAAAAGAATGCAAGAGACAACTCCTCTGAGTGTCATGAGTTAAAGTTGAAATTGGAACACAACCGTAGTTGGATGTCTGCATGACACCCATGGGGATAAGCCAAAACGAAGAGTGTAACCATGACCAATAGTCTCTAAGTAAATAAATGACACAAAGTTTTGCTCACCGCATATAGATACATCAAGTTGTTTTGACAAAAAGAGATAAACATTCTATTTTGAAAACTAGAAAAGCATCTTTGAGCAGAATTTTGTCATATAGAAGAATAAAGTAGGGCTTGCTAAGAATTAGCAAGGTTAGAAGGAAATTGCGATGTCAAGTAATGTGCCTAAGTGTAACATTCGGAGCAATCAATCATGGCAAAAATATTGGATAGGAATTGAGCACGATTGCCTGAGTAGAAGATATGCTTGAGGACAAGCATATATCTAAATTTGGGGGTGTAATAACTTGTAGAAATACAAGTTATTTATGCCACCTTATCTAGATATTGCGGCCAAAAGTTAGTGAATATGCACCGATTATATGAAAATTAGCCTAGAATTACAATAATTATAAATGATCGCAATTACACCCACTAACACCATAAAGATGGAAGACAACCCGAATTTTACTATGTTTTGCAGGAAACCAAGTCACCGCTTGCACTCAAGGCTCATGAAAAGTTGATCAACGAATCTCTGTCACGTTGCGCCCATCAATCAACAATGAAGAGATGATTACTGCAATGACGGCGCAATGCGACAGTCGATCCAGAGCTGACTGTCAACCACATGCGATAATAAAAACAACACCGCATGCGAACTCATGATCGAAAGATGCAGCTGAGCAACGCAAAAGTGGAGGATTGAGACACGTGTACAACTAATGGTTGTGCAGAATTGATGGTCTGATTGCATAATAGAAGCAATAATATCCCTCCATCTTCAGAATTACCATAACAATTAGTGGGGACCACAAGGCCGGAGTAAAAGACCTATACCTATAAATACCCCATAGATTTAAGAGAAAACTTATGCTACTTAATACGGTGCTAATTACTGCTAAAGTGTTGAGAGAAAAGGCTGAGCTGGGTGCTTAAGTCAAAAAATCTGGGAAGAAGACGAGACAAGGCCGAGAGGTGAGTCTCAGATCTAATCTGCCAAATACCCGATCTAAAGCTTTGTGCACAGAAACCTTCTACCGGTGGAGCAAGCTCGAGAGGGAAGCTCTTCCTACCATCATATCCATCCTATTCGGCAAGCAGATCTCCATCGAATCGGTGCCAAGACATTGGCACTTGTTTGTATCTGTTCTGTCTCTTTCATCGTTGTATTTCACTTTCTCTTTATCTCTTCATTCACACACCATGTATCAAACGCTTAATAAACATATTAAATGTTTCAATAGCTTTCATATACCATTCTCTGTCTATTTCCGTTCCTCCATTAATCACTTTCTCCATAATGTCTTCTTAATCCCCTGATAATTAATATGAATCAAACAAGTACTTAATCTGTGTTAAAGGTATAAAATGCGTTTAGCTAAGGCATGCTAGACGACATCTTCACCTGTGAGAGCAGAAGTGAAAATGCCATTCTGATCTATCGAGAGAAGGTTAGAAGAATACGTTAACTAAAGCGAGTAGTACTTCCAGACATGGAAGCAACCTTGCGTTCATTACATTATTCTCTTTTTCACCATAGACATGTGGGAGCGTGGCCGATCACTAAAAGGTGTATGCCAAGAGAAGAGTGGAATAGTATTTCTAGCTTCAACGCAATTGAGAACTTGCGCAGTTTATAATATTTCTCTTTTTCTTTCAATTCTGTTCATAAGACTTGCCGCCGCATTCCACGTTCTTTGCATAACCTTCGCAGCTAGCCTTGACCCCAGCATCTTGTATCATGAGCCTGTATCTTGTATCATCTAGCTTAGGTTTATTATATTTTATTTTATTATCGCATTTTTACTGCTTACTTTATTTTACCGCAATTTATATACTTGTACAAACCCATTTTTAAAGATTGAAAAACCTGGTCGCATATATCACGAACATACCACAATAACTTAAAACTGTCCTTGTGTTCGACCTCGGATCATACCGAGAAACTTGTGGTGGAATTACACTTGGTTCTATCATAAGGAAACTTGTGACAACGCATGACATACTACGTGAACATTCATAATTAACGCATATCTAGAATTAGTATCGCATTATTTCAAGCATAGAACATCATTAATCACACATCAGCGTTTTTACAACAAGATCTGCAACACGTTTGTATTCCCAAACATCTCCGCTGAGAAGGTTCGATTAACATTGTTTCCATTTTCGTTGTGTGACCAGGCACAAAAATGGGCTTATTCTCTCGACATTATTTCCATTTTCGTTGTGTGACTAGGCACAAAAATGGGCTTATTCTCTCGAACCAGGGGAGATTACATCATGGGAACAAGTAGTTGAAAAGTTAATGAAAAAGTACTTCCCTCCGACGGAGAACGCCAGAAGGAGGAAGCTGATCACTAATTTTGAACAGGATATTGACGAATCGCTCAATGATGTCTGGGCAGGTTTAAAAGGCTGGTAAGAGATTGCCCGCATAATGGCTTACCAGATTTCTATAGATGGAAATTTTCTACCACAGACTGAACCCTACGACGCAAACGGCTGCCAATGTGGCAGCAGCTAGTGAACTGCTTGATAAAACATACAATGAGGCCAAGATTGAGAATCAAGGACAGTGACGTAAATAATGGGGCCATCGCATCCCTTCAAACCCAAATGAACGCAATGATGAATCTAATACAAGGCATCACAATCAATAGCATGGGAATGCATAAAGGGCAAGTCAACGAAATCGCTCAAACGACCATGAGTTGTGTCACCTGTGGAGAAGAATATCCGATTGAAGAATGCCCAAGGAATCCGCAATCAATATACTTCATAAAGAATAACCCTTTCTCTGATACATACAACCCCGAGTGGAGAAACCACCCCAATTTTGTGTGGAAAAATCAACAACAAAGCTATCAACCTATGGTGCAAAAGGAAGGTCCACAAGGATTTTTCCCACGAATAAACGGTCAACCGCAAAATCAAGCCAGCAGTTTGCAGGCATCGCAATCTTCATCTTTAGAGAGCTTGCTGAAGCAGTATATTGAGAAGAATGAATCAGTGCTTCAGAATCAACTGACGTCCATCCGAAATGTTGAAATTTAGATAGGACAGATTGTGGGCGAACTCAAAAATAGACTACAAAGAGCGTTGCCGAGCTCAACTGAGCTCCGTCTCAACTCTGGAGGTACAGGAAAGGAACAATGCCTAGAAGTCTCCTTGCTAAGCGAAAAAGCGACAGTCGAAAAAGGGGAAGAGCCCACCAGGACCAACCCGAATGCGGTGATAATCAAGAACCCGTTGACATATGATTCAGAAGAGCCCGAGAAGATAAACCCAGAAGTTGTGTCCACCTTTAAGCCTCTAAAACACGAAACAGAAGTACAACTACCACCATTCCCACAAAGATTGAAAAAGAAATAGAATGATGAAGGAAAGATAGCTACAGTGGCAGTAACGCAAAATACTATGATCCCACCAAAAAATGTGCGACCTAGGAAGCTTCACGATACCCTGCTCAATTGGAAGGGTCTACATTTGTCAAGCACTATGCGATCTCGGAACAAGTATAAATTTAAGGCCGCTGTCCATTTTCAAAGGATTGAATATGGGAAAACTAACGCCCACGATGAAGACTCTCCTACTCGCTAACAGATCTCAAGTACACTGATGACGGGCAGAAATGCACGTCATTATAGGTCTTTTATTTAAAATTATGAAGGCTGTTAAGCAGAATATGTGGCGATTATGTTAGGAATTCATGAAAAAATTAGTTTGAGTCGATCGACACTAAGAATCTCAACTAATCCACTATTATGCGTTATTATGCGTTCAATTGTTTATTTTTGTAAAAACCACAGAAATTGATCGCATACGCTGGAGCCAGGCTATCGTGGAGATGATCGCATGTGCGATCGTATACGCTCGACACATGGATATTGCACTCATCTACCGCATGCGTCCATCACATGGATGTTGCGGCCATCAACTGCATGCATCCATCACACAGAAATTGCGGCTGTCAAGCGAATGCAGTCATCGCAGAGAGATTACGGCTACATAATGATGACCATAATAGAAGGGCGGCCGCACGGTTGGTGGAATGCAACATGAACGCATACCTCGGGAGAATCAAAAGATGATATTGACATTTCACCTACCATGTCGTTAATAGAAGAGATTCAGAAAGGACCATCGCACCGTAAGTGTCAGATTTAGAGCAGGTCCATTAATGTTGTCGGTCATTAAGGTCTATAAATAGAAGCCGATGAGCAGAATTTTAATGGATCCAAGGTTTTTCACCTGAGGTTCCCCGCCTTAGGGCGGATCCTTATGATCTAGACCAAAGCGTGAGAAGATAGCTTAAGAGTTCTTCATCTCCTTCATCCATTCTAAGTGACGACCGGAGCCTTCACTAGAGTTAGAGCTCGAGAGAGTCAACTCCACCACCCATCCATGGCATCACTGGCAGCCTTGACACACATCTGCTGAAAGCAAGACATTGCTTCTAGCTGGTCCTTCCATTTCTCTTCTTTCCTTGTATTGTGTTACAATTTTTACTTGAGGAATTAATACATTTTGTGATCAATGCATTTCTATATTTTCCTTGGACTCCATCTCCATCTTCATTTACTTAGCATCCTTAACTTTCATTGCATCACTTAGTGAGACTGTTAAAGTATCACATACTTAATCATGCGACATAGGAATATGAAGCATGTAGCAAACTATCGAGAGGTGTGCGTTGCATGAGTGTTGTGAGAAAACCTTATTTTCTTAGTGTGAAGCTGTAGCAACGCTTGTCTATAAGCGGACGTAATGCTTGTCTATGGGTAGAAGCAGCAGCAACTAACTGCCCGAGAGGGTAAGTGGTTGGTCGCATTAAGCAATGTAAGCAAGTGCTCACTAGGGATAAGAATAATCTTACGTCAACCAAACTTATGTTATTACCTTGTCTTATGTATGTGTCCATCATCCCTTTAGAGCTACTTGAGAGAGAGTCTAAAGAAAGAACCTAAGACTTAAGAGAGCTAGGTTAGAATTGAGGCTCGAGAGAGCTAGATTAAGATCGCATAAGCAAGAATGGAGACTTAGGAGTAAGTTCTGTTTGCTATTACACATCACGTGCATCTGCGTCGAGTGTGTATAACATGATCGCATAAGTTTGGGTTGGCTGGGGTTGCCCTGCGGTCAGGCTTAGTGTTGCAGTGAAGACATCTTCACATTTTATATATTTTTCCATGCATTTTACTACGCATCAACAATTGTCATGTCTCTACCTCTCATTCATGTTCCACCGCTTAATCTGTTAGTTAGAAGTAGGAGTAGTTCATAGCTTATAACCCCTATCATTCTTTTATTTATCCAGCAAATACATCACCGCATACCCTTTAGCTACAAGTCCCTGAGTTTGACCTGGGATCACCTGAGAAACTGGTGTTCTCGTTTTACTTGGTGAGAGTGCAAGAAAACTTGTGAAAGGAACGCATGGTCATCGCAATATAAGAGTAACGCATATTTTCATTCCAACGCATGACCACCGACGCATGAGAACCAACGCATAATCTAAGACATGCATCACATATTGTGTTCTCCTAATTTTACACCACCAAGTTTTTGGCGCCGTTGCCGGGGACTTGGTAGCTAATAGTTTTTTGAGTTTTGTGTTTCTGCAGGCAAACATTTTACCTGGGTTGTATTGTAGCTTGTGCGACCAATTTGCAAACAATATTGGCGTGTAGGCGATGTACTGAAAACTAATATTGGCCCCAAGAAAGAAGGGCAATCAGTTGCATGAGCGAAAGGTAGTTCTAAGCACATGGTGGCCAACATGCGCCAGTAATTGACGAAAAGTTCCAATGGTCAGGGCGAGCCCCTTGACCTAAGCAGTTGAGAGAAATCTCCTGCATGGGAGACTCTTTGCGGTGACATCACTCCAATTTCTCCAGGGACATCTTCTACTCTATCTTTACCTTGTGTTTCTAGTTTAGTTTATTTTTATTGTTATTTTGGATTTGCTACTGCTTCCTTGGTTGTGGTGCGTTTGCTCCTTGTAGGTGCGACAATAATTCTCCTTGGTGCACAGTTACAACGAAAGGATCCTCTTCATCATTAAACCAATGGCTTCGATAGCATGAAGTCTAAAGCATGGTCACAAGTGTATTCTACTCAAGATTCTTCTCTTGTTATATTTTATGTATTATCCTTTTGAAATTCTCTTTGTCCAATTGCCTTCCTTTTCGATGCATCGATGATGGTACGTATAAGTCACTACGTCTGCCAACTAAGCATCGCCAGGCCAACCTTACTTTTAATAGCTTCTTCAAATTTTGACAGTCTAAGTTTTATTTTGTGCAAACCTTTGCTCAAACATTTGTTACCGCATTCCTATTGAGTTTGTCTTTAGCTTTGCGGCGAGAGTGCTGCCAACCTCTAAGTTTAGGGGTGGCAGCGATCCCGGAGAAATGCGTTCACTACATTGTGATGCCATTCTTTAAAAAAAAATTGAGAATAACAACTCCACTGTCAACGCAATGGAGAAACCCATGTTGATAAGAGTTAAGTTGTGAAAGACACTTACCCGTAGTTGGATGTCTGCATGACACATGTGAGGGCAAGCCAAAATGAAGGTAAGTAGCCAGGATCAATGCATAAGCGCAACTCCTCTGTTTGGTGCAAGCCAAATTAAGCCAAAACAAGAGTTGAGTTGAATATGGAACGCAACCGAAGTTGGCTGTCCGCATGACACACGTGGGGGGAAGTCAAAATGAAGAGCGTAACTAGGTTCAACCCACATTCGAACAAGAAATCACAAAATTTTGAATTATTTTGAATGAACTTATGACGGGCAGAAATGCACGTTATTACAGCGTAAAGTTATAAACAATGCAGGATTGCAATGATAAAAATATACAATATTGCGTCCAAAAGCACTGAGTTCACAACATTGCGATTGCATGCATCCATCGCATTAAAACAGCTAACTTATGAATTTTGTGCAGAAAATGCGTTGGTGCAAGGTGGAAATGCGATCCGAAGAAATTAATGTCTGAGCGCATTAAGAGATTGCGACCGCAAGGCTATGCGATCATTTGTGCTCGCGAAAATCTACTCAAGAAGGTGGCTTCATAGAGCCAGCACATCAAGGTGGGCGCATCTGGGTGAAAGATTAATAAATCACGATGGGCCAGAAAGCTGACGACGGTCGATTCCGAATTAAGTTGACAAGCCGTTAACGACATACTGTAGCAAGTACACTCAACTTTTTGGTGAAAATTATTCGGTGCATCAGACAGAGAATTAATGTCATCCCATAAGTGCAATCAAAAGAAAGAAGAAGCTTTTCACCCTGAAGCTCTATAAATACCGAAGGCCACCTTCATTCAAGGGGAGCCTAGTTTTAGAGAGTTTGCCCAGTTTTAGAGTTCACCATATAGAAGATAGATAGCCTTGTTCTTAGTTTCTTATACTTAGAAGGCGGAAGTGAGAAAAGGGAAAAGATGCCGGAAGATCTTCTTGGTTAGCTCGAGAGAGTGCTAGGGAGTGTGGAAAAACAAAGAGAGGGCCGACTCTTGCGAGAGGAAGAATATCTTTTGAGTAGAGTAGAGAAGAACAGTGTAAAAGACTTGGAAAGCAAGAAATTGCTACCAGGTTCTTTATTCTTATTCCACATTGTCATTCTGTACTTCGATTATATATATATAGAATGGGACTTGCTTTTCTACATCTGTTCACTCTCTTTAAATCACGTATGAGTAGCTAAAGTTGTCGAATGGGTTGAGGAGTACTTAGCTAACATGACCTAGGATCTTCATTGCATGTCATCATCTTGTCTTATGTTGTGCTCAATACCCTTTAGAGCTACTCGAGAGAGAGTCTAAAGAAAGAATCTAAGACTTAAGAGAACTAGGCTAGAATCTAGACTCGAGAGAGCAAGATTAGATCTGCATAAGCAAGAGATAGGGACTTAGAGATAAGCTCTGTTTGCCAACATGCATCGCATGCACCCTAGAGATAGGTTATGGTAGTATGTGGTCGCCTTGTATATGTGTGTGTCATTCGTCATCGCGTAGACAAGAATAGAGGCTTAAATGTAAGTCCTATAGACATCATCACATATATTGCATGCGTTCTAAAACTAGAAGTCGTAGCGTTTGCATTGAGAGATGATTTGTTGTTGCATATTTGTAGCAGGATCGCATAACATGAACGCAATCTTAGGAAGTGTTAGCTAAACCCCTTCTCAACCCGTTGCCCCACATATTCATCGCATCTTTCCTATTATTAACTCTTTTCTCAACACCGTTGCATACATTTTATACTGCAAATAACAAACCAACCAACCCCTTGATTTATTTGTTACCACAAAGTGATCTAAAAATTACCATCGCATATTGTTTTTCTTAGTCCCTGAGTTCGACCCTAGGCTTACCAGGCAACTCAGTAGGATTTATACTTGGATCTTGCTGAGAAAACTTGCATGCAAAACGCATTTTCCACCATCGCATTATTTACCATTACTTCATCGCATAACAACACGCATCAAGTTTTTGGCGCCATTGTCGGGGACTTCGGCAATACATTGTACTAACGATAATTTTTTTATTTTCTTTGCAGCTTTCAATCTCTGGCGAATTATGACCCAGAGATTGAAAGAACGTTCCGACAAAGATTGAGAGACAACCGTCAACAATAACAAAAAGGCAAAACTCCAAGAATGGTGGAACAACCTTGGGCATATGTGAACTGCTGGCTTGGTTTTGCATTTGACCGTTTGTTCGCGGGAAAAATCCTTGTGGCCCTTCTTTTTGCGCCACTAATTGAAAATTTTGTTGTTGATTTTTCCATGGGAAGTTAGGGTGGTTTCTCCACCCAGGGTTGAACGTGTTGGAAAACGGATTATTCTTCAAAAAATAGACTGACTGTAGGTTCCTTGGGCATTCCTCCATTGGATGGCCTTCACCGTAAGTAGCACAACTTGTGGTCGTCTGGTTGATTGCGTTGACTTGCTGACTATGCGTTCCTAGGCTACTGATTGCGATTCCTTGTATCAAATTCATCATCGCAGTCATTTGGTTCTGAAGGGATGCGATGGCCCCATTATTCGCGTCATTGTCTTTGATTCTCAATCTTTGATCGTTTTCTCTCCAGTCTTCATGACTTTTAGAAATGCGATCAATTATATTCTTGGCCTCATCATAAGTTTTATCAAGCAGACCTCCAGCTATTGCCGCATTGGCAACCGTCTGTGATGCAGGGTTCAATCCGTGGTAGAAAATTTCCATCTATAAACAATCTAGTAAGCCGTTATGCGGGCAGTCTCTAACCAGCCTCTTAAACCGCACCCAGACGTCACTGAACAATTCGTCAATATCCTGTTCAAAATTAGTGATCAACTTCCTACTTCTGGCATTTTCCGTTGGGGGGAAGTACTTCTTCATGAACTTCTCAACTACTTGTTCCCATGATGTAATCTCCTCTGGTTCGAGAGAATAAACCCATTTTCGTGCCTGGTCACACAACGAAAATGGAAACAATGTTAATCGAACCTCCTCAACGAAGATGTTTGGGAACACAAACGTGTTGCAGATCTCAATGAAACTCTAGAGGTGGGCGTGCGGATCGTCACCACGCCTATCGCCAAACTATCCGGCGGTTTGGATCATCTGCAGTATCACCGGTTTCATTTCGAACCTCGATCCGTCAAGAGTTGGACTCATGATTCCTGGTGAAAAATCATAGAGGTTAGGCAATGCATAGTCCCAGATGGGCCTATTGCAGTCGATCGCCAATAGGATGGTATTTGCCATGATATTATTTGCATTTGGTGCTCCATTTTCTGGTTGTTCCGCCATGTTTGGATCTTTCTCTTGTTGTTGTTGTTGGCGGCTGTTTTTTCTTCTTCTTCGGAAGGTTCTCTCGATCTTTGGGTTGTAATGGGGCTCAGGATTTTGTCCTTCACTCATACGACGCCTGCTTCTTCCCTTACCTAAGGAGAAGTAGTGCACAGAGATGGAGAGTCTGCAAAGAAAATCAAAAAGTTACTGTTAGCACAATGTATTGCCGTAGTTCCCCGACAATGACGTCAAAAACTTGATGCGTGATTAATGCAATGAAATAATGGTGTAGAATGCGATGGTGGAATATGCGTTGTGCATGCAAGTTTTCTTAGCAAGATCCAAGTATAAACCCTACTAAGTTGCCTGGTAAGCCCAGGGTCGAACACAGGGACTAAGGAAATAGTATGCGATGGTAATTTTTGATTACTTTGCGGTAACAAATAAATAAATATGTTGGTTGGTATGTTGTTTAAAGTATACAGTTTATGCGGTGGAATTGATAAAAGAGTTAATAAAGCAAAGGATATAATGAGTATGCGGAGGAACAAGTTGAGAAGGTCTTTAGCTAGAGATTCCTGAGATTGCGATCATGCTACACACATGCGACAACAATTCATTTTCCAATAGCTCCTAGTTTTAGGACGCATGCGATGTATGCGATGATGTCTATAGAGCTTATTCTTAAGTCTCTACTTCTTGCCTATGCAATGATGAATGATGCAGACAGGTACAAGGTGATCGCATACAATCATATCCTATCTCTAGGGTGCATGTGATGCGCTAATAGCGAACAGAACTCATTCCTAAGCTTCTATCTCTTGATTATGTAGTTCTAATATGACTCTTCCGAGCCTAGATTCTAATCTAACTTTTTCAAGCCTAGACTCTATCCTTAGACATCCCCCCGAGTATCTCTAGAGGACGAAAGACACATACATAATACAAGATGATCGCATAAAATGAAGATCTTAGGTTATGTTAGCTAAGTGCTTCTCAACCCATTCAACAATTTTAGCTACTCATGCATACTGTAAAGAGAGTGGCCAGATATAAAGATGCAATTTCCATTTTATAAATAAGTTTATAATACAAAATGATAATGGAAAAATAAGGGTAGAGAGCCTGGTAGCAATATCTTGCTTCACAAAGCTTTTACACTGAGTTATATCTATTCTGCCCAAAAGTTGTTCTTTCTTTCGCAAGAGTTGGCCCTCTCTTTGTTTTCGACGCTTCTCGGCACTGGCTTCTTCCTTTTAAGTATAGAAAATTACAGACTACAGCTATCTATGGTGTAGACCGGACAACGAGACTAGACTTTGTATATAATGTTGTTGATACTAGAGACTTATATCTCACTTAAACGACCATAGGTGACACGACCTCAATCCTGAGTGTTTTGGGAACTCCTGCCTTTGAGGGTGATCCTTTGATTAGTATGGGTGAGAGTGGCCAGATTGCCAACTTAACATGTCTACCTTTTTGGGGACTTGTCTAATCTAGGAGCTGGGAACTCACTTACAGAAGACGGAATTCAATCCTTCCCTGAAGCAGGGGTAAGTAGAGAGATTGCTCCCTTAAGGGCTGATTCTGGGGCTTGAACATAATGGCCACAGCTTCTCTTTGGAAGAGAGGACTCAGTTATAGTAGGACTATGACTTATGTTCATTAGAAGGATTAGTTGCACTTAAGGAGTTAGACGTAACTACAGGGACATAACGGGTCTTGGCTAAGCTATACTTACAAGCGGTCTGTGAAGGGTTGTCACACTGTTGATTGGATAAGATGGACACATAATATATTTGTGGTCAAGAGAGTCCACCTGTCGGTCTTTAGTGGACTACCTGGCAGTTAATAGATGGTGGATCCCGTGACTAAAGAGTTTAGTCAGTTATTCACGTACTGTTGGAGCTTCAAACTACAGGTCCATAAGGTCCCCTTGGTAGCTCATTGGATTCAGTTAAGGATCAGTTCTTGGTGTTTATTTGAAATGTTCAAATTGAAAAGAGGTAATTCGATAATATATGATATGATCGGTATGGTGTATGAGATACATCTAGTGGAGGATTAATGTAAATGAGATTTACATTAAGTACAATGGAATAGAAAAAGAGCTATAGTTTATATGTTTCATGAGATGAAATATTAAAACTATAGGTTATAAATATAGTATGATAAGTTGGTTATCATTTATATTTATAATAATATTAATTATTGGATAATTATTCTTTTTCTCTAATAACCAATTGAGTAGGAGGTTATTGGTGGTTTCATGGTAACCGTGAAATAAAAGAAAAATTATTTTCCTAATTTTAGTAAGTTTTTGGCAAAATTTATTTTGAGAATTCTCTCTCGGAAAATTAATCTCACGGAAGTTGTCATGTAAATAGGATTTACTAAACGACAACTTGAACCAAGGTAAACGATCGTGTAGTGTTTGTAAGCGACAACATGGAACTAAGTGATGAGCTAAACGATTGCTTAGCTTTTACTAGACGATCACTTAGATTTTGTTAAACGATTGGGCATCGACCTATACGATAAGTTTTAGCCATCTCCTACTTGCTCAATCATTTACACGATTGTTATATCCTCCGTCTTCTGCCTCATACCAAGTCCACACAGAGCCCACCCTTTGGATTCTCACACCGAGAATACCATGGTACCCTTCTTAGTGGTGTCATACTCAACTCGACACCGTCGACGTTCTGTGGAGGTTTTTCGTGCTGTTGGGGTGTTCTTGATCGAGGAAATTTCTAAGTTCGAGTACGCGGTGTTCGTGCAGTGTAGCAGTCGTGTTAGACGAGCGTTCGAGGTTGCTGTGTCCGAGCATTCGTGATCGAGGAGCATGGAGATGAGTCTAAAAGTGTGTAGATTTCTCCTTGATTATTTATTGTACCATGCTGTAATTTCTGTAATGAATGCATAACCCTTTTTTTTGTTTACGATTGTAATTTGTAAAGTTCATATATGATTGTAATTTGGAATGATCTTTCCGCTGCTCATGGAAATCCTCGTGATCAATTTCCTTCACTATCATATAGTTCTGGAATGTTAAATCCATAAACTCTCCACCTCAATCAGATCCAAATGTTTTAATCGTTCTATTTAATGCATTTTCAACTTTGGCCTTGAATTCTTTGAACTTTTCAAAAGATCCAGACTTATATTGCATTAAATATACATACCCATATCTTGAATAATTATCAATAAAAGTGATGAAATACTCACAACCTCCCTAGCTTTTACATTCATTGAACCACAGAGGTCTGAATGTACTAGCTCTAGAGGTTCTTTGGTCCTGTGACCTTTTCCAATAAAAGGTCTCTTAGTCATCTTGCCTTCAAGGCATGACTCACACAAAGGTAAAGAATTTTCTTCTAACTCGCTTAGAAGTCCATTCTTCACCAATCTCTTAATCCTATAGAGATTGCGTGTCCTAGTCTTTGGTGCTAAAGTTGGGCATTTTTCTTCGGAGAAATCTTAAGACTTTTATGTTGAGTTACTGCAGTTTTAAACATCTGTGTGTTATGGAGGGCATTTGTTGCTAACAGCCTTAGTACATATAAATTATTTTTCAGTTTTGCAGAACAAATATCAACACCATTCTTTGTAATAAACACTTTATTAAAAGAAAAATTGATATTATAGGATTGTTCTAACAAGCACTTTAAAGAACTTAAGTTCCTTTTTAAACTAGGAACTAAAAATACATCTTTGAATACAAGAAATTTGTTATGTAAACTCAACTGGAGACCTCCCACTATCACAGTTGAGACGACGTGCCCGGTTCCAACTCACATTGTCATCTCACCAGCATCTAATTGTAGCCAGGAACTAAATCCCTGAAATGAAGAACAAACATGGTTAATGGCCCCAGAGTCAATAATCCAGGTAAAATCATCATTCTTCACAAAACAAGTTTCCAATACAAGCAAATCATATTTACCTTCTTTGGTCTTCTTCTTTTCTGCCAAATATCTAAGGCAGTTTCTCTTCCAGTGCCCATCTTGGTTGTAGTGGAAACATTTTCCTTTGTCAGCCTCGATGGGTTGTCTACCCCTATTCGTAGCAACTACTGGGTTAGCAATCTTCCCCTTTCTACCCTTCTTTTTCTTCCACATTTTCGTGCCAGAGGAAGAAGGTACAGACTTCGTTACAGAGGTTGATATGTTATTTTATGATGTGGAATTATGGATGAATTGTGATGATGAAAATGCGTTGAGCACTAAAGTTTTCTCAGTGGAATCCAAGTGTAAACCCCACTGAGTTTCCTGGTAAGTCCAGGGTCGAACTCATGGACTTGGGAAAACAGGTTTCGATAGTAATTTTTAGATAACTTTGCTGTAACCGATAACTTAAATAGTTGTTGCTTTTGTTTGTTGCGGTAATGAAAATAAATAAATGCAGCGGAGTTCGAAAAGAGTTGATAAGACGGAAGATACGATGAGTATGCGGTGAACAGGTTGAGAAGGGTTTTGGCTAAAACTTCCTAGGATGTGTTCATGCTATGCGATCATGCAACACACATACAATAGTAAACCATCTCTCGATGCGAATGCTACGGCTTCTAATGCTATAACGCATGCGATATATGCGATAAGTCTATAGGACCTACACATAAGCCTCTATTCTTATTTATGCGATGACAAAATGACACACACACAAATAAGGCGACCACATAATATCATACCTATCTCTAGGATGCATGCGATGCAGGTTGGCAAACAGAGCTTATCTCTAAGTCCCGATCTCTTGTTTATGCAGTTCTAATCTTACTTTCTCGAGTCCAGATTCTAACCTAGCTCTCTCAAGTATTAGGTTCTTTCTTTAGACTCTCTCTCAAGTAGCTCTAAAGGGATGTTTGGCACAATATAAAACAAGATAATCGCAAGCAATGAACGTCCTAGGTCATGTTAGCTTAGTTCTTCTCAACCCATTCGACAAGTTTAGCTACTCATGCGTGCTAAGAGAGTGAACAGATGTAGAATAAGAACTTCCATTGTATAAATATAAAGATGAAGTACAAAATAACAATGCAAGAAGAGAATAAAGAGCCTGGTAGCAATCTCTTGCTTCCCAGGCTTTTACACTGTCTTTTCTACTCGTGTTCAAAAGATAACCTCGCTCTCACGAGAGTCGGCCCGTTCTCTGCTTCTACGACTCTGGGTTCTCTCTCGAGTTTCCTTTAGCGATATTCCAGCGTCTCGACTCTGCTCTTGCTCTATCTTAAAATAAAAGGAAAACTATGGACAAGTCTAAACTATTGGATAGGTGAACTTATGAACTTCCGAACTGTTGAACCCCTTTTCGGAAGGATGCCTTCGGTATTTATAGAGCTTCGGGGTGAAGGGCGGCTTCTCTCTTATGATTGCACAGATGGGATGGCTTTAATTCCCTGACTGATGCACCGAATTTATCACCGAAAAGTTGAATGTACTTGTTATCTTTAGCAACTGTCAACTTAATTCAGATTCGACTGTCATCAGCTTTCTGTCCCATTGTGATTAACTATGCCTTTCACCCAGATATGCCTACCAAGTTGCGTCGACTCTATGTGGCAATCCTTCTTGAGTAGATGTTTGTGAACACAAATCGCAACAAAGTCTTGCGGTAATGTTGTGCTCGTTCATTGATTTCTTGTGATCGCGTTTTTTGCTTCGTGTCAACGCATATTTTACATAAAAACACAAAAGTTAACTGCTTCTGCGATGAATGCATGCGACCACAATGTTATAAACTTAATGCTTTTAGGATGCAATCTAACATATTTTATCAACGTAAGCCAACATTGTTAACTTAGCACTGTAATAACGTGCATTTCTGCCCGTTATCAGATGTCGAACTTTTGTGAAACTTTTTAGAAGATGAAGCAACATTTTCTTCACCCTTCTTCTCCTTTCTTTTCAACAAGGATTGGAAGGTCTGTAGCTCGTTGAGCAGCGTGGTCAGGTTGTAGTCATTCCTGTTCCAAACAGCATTGCTATGGAAGTGCAGGAAACTTCCAGGTAAAGATTCCAGTATTATTCTAACCTGGCTGGCCTCATCGATGTTTGACCCATTCATTTCCACCATATTGAAGTGGATCATCATGTTGAGAACGTGTTCTTGAGCAGATGCCCCCTCTTGCATACGGGCATTAAAGATGTACTTGAAAGCGTCATGCCTAAGCTGTGCAGACGGTTGTCCGAACATTCCCAGGGACTCTGTGATCTCACAAACTGTGAGCATGGGCTCATGCTTCTTAGCCAAGACTTCATTAAGGCTTGCCAAGATATACACTCAGGGCTTTTCGTTTGCTCTTGTCTAACGTTCATATGCTTCCCGAACATTTCAAGGAGCATTAGTAGCTGGAAGGGCACGACACTCCTCCATCAAGATAAAGTGAAGGTCATTGATGATCAGAATAGTATTGATTTTGTTTTTCCAACTAGAGTAGTTTTCTCCCGTTAATTTATCGGTAGCTAGTAAACTTAAGATAGCGGTAGCCATTTTAATGAATTTTCTAAAAAAGTACAAACTTATTTTAGTCTACTTGCATTAAATTGCTTTAAGAAAACCAATCAATTTTTAGCAAAATAGTCTAGTGTACACTAAGTGACATCTATTTTGCAATGATGCTTCAATGAGGCAGGACAAAAGTCACCGTAGGGGGATCAAGTGCCCTTCACTTAAATGAGACATTCTCAACCATTAGACAGAAACAACTCCTTGTCACTATAACTAATAATCACCATTATTCGGTCCAGAATTTGTTAACATCTTTAACAATTATATGTAAGTGTAACCCCTCATTTTAGGTTCTGGAGTTCGCCCTAATGAGCCAAACGTAGGGAAAAGATGATGGGAACATGAAACTAAAGCAGCCCTATCCATTCCTGGAGATCAAATAAAGCATCATGCAATACAACCATCCTTTAGGGGGACACCCACGATTCTACGAGGCAATGCATGAAACTTCATTTAACAAAATGAGAGAGCCCGTGGGATGTGTTGTCCCACGTCCTACTCCCACTTACTATAAATACTCTCTCCATTCACCTTGATATTGACCTACCCAAATGCCACCGTATGGGGACACTGTTGTGGAAAAATGCTGATGTGTATGATTGATGATGTCTATGCTCGAAATGATGCGATACTACTGCTAGATATGCGTTAGTTATGGATGTTCACGTAGTATGCCATGCGTTGTCACAAGTTTCATTGCGATGGAATCAAGTGTAATTCCATCGCAAGTTTCTCGGTGTGATCCGAGGTCGAACACAGGGATTGTTTTAGGTTATAGCGATATGTTCGTGATATATGCGACCAGGTTTTCAATCTTTAAAAGTGTGGTTTTTACAAGTAAATAAATTGCGGTAAAAGAAAGTAAGCAGTAAAAAATGCGATAGTAAAATGAAATACAATAAACCTAAGCTAAATGATACAAGATACAGGCTCATGATACAAGATGCTGGGGTCAAGGCTGGCTGCGAAGGTTATGCAAAGAACGTGGAATGCGGTGGCAAGTCTAATGAACAGAATAGAAAGAGAAAGATAAATAATATAAATAGCGCAAGTTCTCAATTGCATTGAAGCTAGAAATACTATTCCACTCACACCTTTCAGTGATCGGCCACACTCCCACATGTCTGTGGTGAAACAGAGAATAACGTAATGAATGCAAGGTTGCTTCCATGTTTGAAAGTACTACTCACTTTAGTTAACGCATTCTTCTAACCCTCTTTCGATAGATCAGAATAGCATCTTCACTTCTGCTCTCACAGGTGAAGATGTCGTCTAGCATGCCTTAGCTAAACGCATTTTATACCTTTAACACAGATTAAGTACTTGTTTGATTCATATTAACTATCAGGGAATTAAAAAGACATCTTGGAGAAAGTGATTAATGGAGGAATGGAAATAGACAGAGAATGGTATATGAAAGCTATTGAAACATTTAATATGTCTATTAAGCGTTTGATACATGGTGTGTGAATGAGGAGATAAAGAGAAAGTGAAATACAATGATGAAAGAGATAGAATAGTACAAACAAGTGCCAATGTCTTGGCACCGATTCGATGGAGATCTGCTTGCCGGATAGGATGGATTTGATGGTAAGAAGAGCTTCCCTCTCAGGCTTGCTCCACCGGTAGTAGGTTTCTGTACACAGAGCTTCGGATTGGGTATTCAGCAGATTAGATCTGAGACTCACCTCTCGGCCTTGTCTCGTCGTCTTCCCGGATTTCTTCACTTAAGCATTCAGCTCAGTCTTTTCTCTCAACACTTTAGCAACAATTCGCCCCATATTAAGTAGCATAAGATTTCTCTGAAATCTATGGGGTATTTATAGGTGCAGGTCTTTGACTCCAGCCTTGTGGTCCCCACTGATTATTATGGTAATTTTGAAGATGGAGGGATATTATTCCTTCTGTTATGAAATCAGGCCGTCAATTCTACACAACTATTAGTTGTACACGTGTTTCAATCCTCTGCTTTTGCGTTGCTCAGTTGCATCTTTCGATTGTGAGTTCACATGTGATGTTGTTTTTATTACCGCATGCGGTTGAAAGTCAGCTCTGGAACGACTGTCGCATTGCGCCGTCATTTCGGTAATCGTCTCTTCATTGTTGATTGACGGGCGCAATGTGACAGAAATACATTGATCAGCTTCTTGTGAGCCTTGAGCGCAAGCGGTGACTTGGTTTCCTAACAGAGTAGCTTGTCTTCCATCCTTATGGTGTTAGTGGGTGTAATTGCGATCATTTATAATTATTATAATTCTAAGCTAATTTTCATACAATCGGCGCATATTCACTAACTTTTGGCCGCAATATCTAGATAAGGTGGCATAAATAACTTGTATTTCTACAAGTTATCAAACACCCATGGTGCCTTGAGGCCGAGAGTGGATCTCACGGTGTGAACTTTGGCTAAATGAAGTATCATATACCTCATTTTTCTCCCATTGAGTGTTATGCCTAGGGTTAATTAACTTAGAAAAATCCGACTACTGATTTTATCTAAGTGTTTGTTTAATTTGCTAAAAAATAACTCTTGTCTTTAATGATTAAACAATTTTGATCGAAGTCTCATTAAACTCTTCAATAGACTTTAATCAAATTTTCATGCATGTAACAAATCTATCTAATTTACCTTTCCAGTTAGGTTCCCAAGTAAGGGTGCGACGTTTCCATCGACTTAAGTACCCCAGCCTAGCCAGAACACACCTTAGACAAAAGGTCCCTTATAGATACATTTGTTACATATTTAATATTTTATTAAGAATCAATTTAATCCTATTAAACCGATTTAAAATATTAAACTTAGATTTATTAACTCATTAGAAATGTGATCTTAGGTCTATCTCAATCATATTTTAAAACAATTTTAAAAATGATTATAGCCTAAGGTTTGCATTCAACTCTTTATTATTGATTTTAATTCTAATTTCATTTAGTTATAACAATTATAAATAAATGAAACAATTAAAAACCAACCATTGCATGTTAAACATACTTTAGTTAATTATAACATTTATAAATTAACCTAAGGTAATGTCATGCTTCATGCAATATTCATTCATCACTAATATATAACATTTCTATAACTGAGTAATGAATCAAACTATAACGTACATTCCATACATCCATTTAACCATATATTATAACACTTATAATATAAATGATGTATGGATATGCTATAATGCATGCATGCATGCATATACTATAACATTTATACTATATGATGCATTAGCATATTTTATGTAATTTAAATCATGCATTTTCATATATTATAACACATAATATAAAATGATGCATGAACATAAATGCATAACCTATGGTGGGTTTTAAAACTATTTGGCATACATTATGATATATAATATAAAACATACATCGCATGTATATTTATTCTAATAGTTGATGGACTGGGATAGGACCTTTAAAAAAGAAAAAAAAAAAAAAAAAGGCTAACCATTACAAAATATGAGTCAACCGCTTCGAAACAGGTGAACCGGGTCTTGAAACGCTCGAACCGAACTGCCTTTCAAAGAACCACCCTGCAACTGATCGTGTATCAAACGAACTACGCGTTGAGCATCTATGCAATGAGCATGAAAGACTATGTGATCGTGCAACTAGAAACTATGTAATGACCATGAAAGACTACGTGATTGCGTAGCTAGCAACCATGCGTTGAGTATCTAAAGACCGCGCGATCATTCAGTAAGCAACTATGCGATCTTGTAGCAAATGCAATACGATTGTGTAGCAAACTCTACACAATCGTGTAACATTAGCTATGAGATCGTTTAGCAAGTGCTACATGATCGTGTAGCAAAAACTACCTGATCACATAGCAAGAGGTACCCGATCGCATAGCAAGAATTACCTAATCATTTAACTATAGCTACACGATCTGGAACCACTGTTTCGTCTTCTCCATCGAAACAACGCTTTGCAACTCTTCTTTGAAGTAACCTGAAATAGCACGAGTGATACAAACTTACAAATTACATACTTAATTGCAACAATAATGCCCAAAAACACAGGGGCCTTTACAAACCAAATTTGCAAATTAAAGAAAGCCTTAAACAGAGCCCGAAACATCCATAAAAAAATTCATCCATAACCATTCATTGCATAAATAGAATGTAGATTATAAAAAAAACCCACCATTACTGTAAAATGATTCAATACAGGAATGGAATTTGGAATCAGAAACCTACAACCTGGCTCTGATACCAATTGAAGAAACTCTAATGAGGAGAACCTTGAGCGGAAGCAGATCGACCAAATTCCATTATTTATTGAATATAAACTTTACATAAACAAACAACAAGTGCATTTAATTCTAAATTACAACATGCTTTAAAAGAAAAAGTTTGAAGAAACCTCACCTTTGAAGACCTTTCTTCGCGTTTTTTCCTCGAACGGATCTTGAACTTCTTGAAGACCTTCTTCAAGATAACCTCGAACAAAACTCGGACACTACAACAAAATTTCCTTGGTATTTTTTTAGGGTGAGAACCCAAGAGTGGTGAGTGATGAGTGGAAAATGGAGAGTAAATATATGCGTTCATCTTATGATATGCGTTTGTTCTCTATGCGTCTCTGGTCATGCGTTGGACTAAGGGATATGCAATATGCGTCTAAGAACCTATGCGATGACCATGCATTCCTTCCACAAGTTTTCTTGCTCTCTCGCCAAGTATAACGAGATCGCAAGTTTCTTAGGGTGATCCAAGGTCGAATTTAGGGACTTGTAGCTAAATGTTGTGAAGTGATGTATTTGCGGCGAAGAATAAAAGAATAATGAATTTTAAGGACTATGCGCTACTCCTACTCCTAACTAAACAGATTAAGCAATGGAAGTAAGACTATGAGAGTTGGTAGAGACACGAAAACTATTAACGCGTAATAAGATGCAAGGAAAAAATAGATAAAATGGTGGCGAGGATGACTTCAACGCATAACTAAGCTTGATCGCAAGAATAACCCCAACCAGCACAAGTTATGCGATCATGCTATACACAATTGTCTAGGACGCATGCGATACATATGCGATAATGTTGATAAAACTTATGTCTAAGTCTCTATTCTTTCTTATGCAAGCAAACACACATGAGACAAGGTGACTGCATACCACCATATCCTTGTTTTAGGGCACATACGCTGTGTAATAGCAAATAGAACTTATTCCTAAGCCTCTAGTCTTGCTCATGCGATCCAATCTAACTCTCTCAAGCCTAGATTTGGTTTTTAGACTACTCTCTCAAGTATGTCCAAATGATTAATGATGCACTCATAAGACAAGATGATCACATAAAGCATGGTTGACATAAGATTATTCCTATCTCTAGGAACACTACTTACTTTTCTCAGTGAGTTCACTACTTACCCTCTCGGGCAGTTAGTCGCCATTGATCAGCTCATAGACAAGCATTGCGACTGCTCATAGACAAGCGTTTCTACAGCCTCACACTAAGCAAAGAGGATTTACTCACTATACTTGCGCAATGCACACCTCTCGGTGGTTTGCTACATGCTTCATATGTCTATGCCGCATGATTAAGTAGGCAATATTTAGCAATCTTACTTAGTTGTTACAATGAAAGTAACGGATGATAAAGAAGAGGTAAATGAAGATGGAAATGAAGGAAATAAAGAGATGCATTTATTACAAAATGTATTAATGTCTTAAGCCAAAATGTAATACAATACAAAGATAGAAGAGAGATGGAGGGCCAGATGTAGGAATATTTTGCTTCCATCAGATGTGTGTCAAGGCTGTCGATGGTGTCATGGAAGGGCGGTGGAATAGCCTCTCTAGAGATCTATCTCCGGCAAAGCTCCAGTCGTCACCCAGAATGGTAGAAGGAATGAAGAACTCTCAAAGAATGTCTCCTCACGCTTTCATCTGTGATCACAAGGATCTGCCTTAAGGCAGAAGCTCGAATGATTTGAAGTTAGGCTCTAAGGCTCTATTTATAGAGCTCAATCGCCGACAGCATTAATGGTCCTGCTCTGAATTTCTGCTACTAACGGCATGATGGACCTGCTATGAATCTCTACTACTAACGGTGTGGTAAGTGAAATGTCACCATCATCTTTTGATACTCCCAAGGTATGCGTTCATGCTTGGTTTCCGAAGTACCATCGCATTCCACCACCCTTGCATTCATCCCTTTATTGTGGTTATTACTCTATAGCCGCAACCTCTATTCGATGGACGCATGCGGTTAATGGCCGCGACATCCATGCGACGAACGTATGCAATCGCCTTTGCGATGGTGGGATTCTCCATATGCGATCAATTCCTGCGATAGCTACAAAAGATAGACATTTTGACGCAAAATAACGCATAATATTGGGTTAGCCAAGACTTTTGATGTTGATCAACATAAGCTCACTTTTCATATGAATTCTTATTATAATCATCGCATATTCTACTTGTTAGCCCTCATAATTCTAAATAAAAGGCTATAATAACTCGTTATCAGTGAGCTTTGACTATTTTGGTTAAGAGGGAAAACTTAGGGTGGAAGAGGAGGATTGAGAACTTTAAAACCTAGGACAAAACTCATAGAACTCTTCTGTAAAAATTCTTTCTCAATCAATCGTTCAACCAACAGTAGCAACAAGAAGAAGAAAACCTTTTTCTTTTTAATCTCCTTGTCAAAATTAACCACCACCCACTAATATGGGTGGAGAAAAAAGATAAGGAAGGGAGTTGTAACTCCCTTCCTTATTATTAAAATCATAATAAGATAATATAAATATAAATATGATAACTAACTTATCATATTATGTTTTATTAAATTATATGTTATATCAAATATAACATATAACCTATAGTTTTAATATTGTATAACATACAATATAAGCTATAGTTTCTTTTCTCTATTATATGGCATTTAATATAAATCTTATTTTTATTAAATTTAACAACTATGAATCCAATTCATAGAAACTATATTTGAATCTCATTCAAATATTTATTTCCTCCCATTAAGCTATAACGTAACAAATACATTATGACAATTATATCGCATATAATTGAAACAACTTAATTAAATCATATATAATCAAATCCCTCTATTAATTTGAACAATTCAAATTAATCCAAAAACAGATTCTCAACTAAATGCTATTGAGCTACCAAGGGGACCTCATGGACCTATAGATGAAGCTCCAATGGTACATGAATAACTAATTAAACTCTTTAATTACATTATTCACCATCTGTTAACTGTCAGGCACTCCACTAAAGATCGACAGCTACACTTTTCACACTACAAATATATTTCTGTGTCCTTTGGATATAACCAATCAACAGTACAATGATCCTTCACAAATTGCTCGTAATTACAACTAGGCTATATTACCGTTTTACTCCTGTAGTTACATCTAACTCCTTAAATACTACTGATCCCTCTAATGAACAATAGATCATAGTTCAAATATGACTAAACCCCTCTCGGGCCAGGAGAGGGTGTGGTACCATATTGTTCAAGACCTAGAATTAATCCTCGAGGGAACAATTTATCTACTTACCACTACCTTGGGGAATGAATGAATTCCATCTTGTATAGTTGTGTTCTCAGCTCCCCAATCAGACGAATCCCTGAAATGGTAGGCTTGTTGAGTTAGCGATCTAGCCACTCTCACCCATACAAATCAAAGGACTGGCTTCATAGGCAGGAGTTCACAACTCACTCAGGATTCAAGTCATGTTACCTGTGGTCATTCTGGTGAAATATAAGTCTCTATTATGAACGGTGTTATATAATGAAACTAAACATTTCGTAGTCCGATCTTATACAAACTCCTTTATATAGAATATCCCCGCTTGCATGTCTATACATGAATGATCAGGATCAGATCATTTGTAGCACTTTACAACAATTATAACACCTACAAAGCGGGCCATACTCGTAGTGTCACCAGGATAAGGTATCCAACCCTATCCATCTACTACAGACCATTTAGGTTATCAATTAAACATAATCCATTCGTATGTCTCTAATACATGTTTAAGTTACAAAGATAATCTTGGATGTTAGTTTATTGGTTTGTGGTTAATGCAACTAGAATATCATATATTTTATAGACAATGAATAAAATATCAAATATTTTATTAAATACATAATTAGTTTGTTCAACAATGTTTACAAACCATAGGACCCTACAAGATTTAGGGCATCAACCCCAACAAATAATAATACAAGATGGAATCCACTTCTTCTCGACTTTAGGGTAAGTAGATGAGTGTTCTCTTAAGTAGTGTCTCCCAGACTTGAGCAGAGGGTCCTACCCTCTTACTACACCGAGAGGGATTTCTGTTTAATGGTTGGACCATAAATGGGTTGTTCATTAGAGGAACACTAGTACTTATTATATAGAGGTAAATCATGGGTAAAACGATAATTTGACCCAGTTGGTGTTACGAACACTCGTGAAGACTAACTTATTGTTATTGGTCTATATCTGTTGACATAGAAATATATTTACAGTGAGAAGAGTGCAGTTGTGGGTCTTTAGTGGAGTGTATCCATAGTTAACGAATATTGATTAATCTGGTTAATAAGTTTAGCCAATTAATCTCATATCGTTTGAGCTTTTGATCTGTAAGTCTATCGGGTCCCCTTGTTAGCTCACTAAAAGATATTAATGAGGTATGATTTGAATTTTTCAAATCAATTAAGGAAATTGTTTATTAATGTGATTAATATATAATTAATTATAGATGGGATCTATAATTCAAATTATCTAAGAGAGATATATTTGAAGGATATTTGTAATGCATAGTAGAATAAGAGAAAAAATCTAAAAATATATTACATCTTTAAAATATTTGCAAATATGGATGAGTTGACTAGTCAATCTTTGATTTTTTTTAATTTCCAATTTTGCTCTCACTTGTCTTATCTTGTTGTACACCTTTTTTTAATCTTTTCATTTTATTTCTCTTATTTGATTTTTGCTTTTTCCCTCCCTATTTTCCTTTTTTTCATTTTATTTTCTTTCTCAGTTTTTGCTTCTTCTCTTTTTTTTTATTTTATTTTATTCTTTTCTTTATTTTTTTTCTTTCATTTCCTTCCTTTTCCCTTTCTTTTTCTTTCCTTTATTTTTTTATTTTCTTTCATTTATTTATTTTTTTCCTTTCTTTTTTTCTTTTTTTTTTTAATCTTCTTTTCTTTCTTCAGTTTTTGCTTTTTTTTTTCTTTCTTCATCTCTTGCTTATTCCTATTTTATTTTTATTTTCATCCCTTTCTCCGATTTTTGCTTCTTCCCTTATTTTTTATTATTTTCTTTTCTTTTCTTTCTCCGATTGTTTGCTTATTCCCTTTCTTTTTCTTTTTTTAGTTTTTCTGTCATTTGTCAAGTTTTGCTTCATTTTTTTCTATTTAATTTTCTTTCCTTTTTCTTTCAATTTTTGCTTCTTCTCTTTCTCTTATTTTTAAAATTTTTCTTTCCTTTATTTGAATTTTTTCTTCTTACCTTTTTTTTTCACAAGAATTATGATGTTGAGTTCCATACACAGGACTTGAAAGTACTCAATTCATAAGTGACTTAACACCAACAAGCCAATTATCAAGTTTGATTATTATAACAAATAATAAATATAAATAGCAAATGAAAGTCAATCAATGATAGCCACTAATATTTTCTATCATTGATAGCTTAATCTTTGATTATATTTTCGTAGTTAATAGCCACTTTTAATAGAAATCTATCATTGATAGCCGACTTAGTGAATTTAATTAATAAAGTTGAATCTCGAACTAAAATGTAAGTGGAATGCCTAGAAGTTATCACTTATAGCGTGTGTATCAGTGATAGAAGCTATCATCGAAAAGAAAAGAGACTTATAAATGTTTGGGAAGGACAAGAAAGGGGCAAAAAGGTGTTCAGTGGCAATGATTGATAGAAGCTACTACTGATAGCATGTTACCAATGATAGAAGCTAGTACTAATAGCATATTATCGATGGTAGAAGTTATCCAATAGCACGTTATCGATGATAGAAGCTACCACTGATAGCACGTTATCGGTGATAGAGAACTATCACTGATAGTATGATATAAGTCAGATCATTGATAGCATCTTATTAATGATGTTATCAGTGAAAGAAGCTATCACAAATTAGTAATATCGGTGATAAAACTTAGGTGATATCTATATATCGAGTTTCTTTCAAAGGTGATAACCAGTTATAGAAGTCTATCATTGATAGCCTTAAGTATTAATATTTCAAGGTTGATTCTAATTTATAAAAGTCTATCAATGATAACGACTGATAGCTACTATTAGTGATAGCCATGATAAAGGATTATTAGTGATAACTACTATGGTAATCAAAGTTGTTGGTCTTCTTTCAAAGTTGATCACTATTTATAAATCTATCATTGATAGCCACTGATAGCCTTAAGTAGTAATATTTCAACGTTGATTCCAATTGATAAAAGTGAATCAATGATAGCTACTGATAATTGATAGCAAATTAAAAGCTAATATTTCAATATTGTATTAATTTTTCTCAAATTGAAAGCTATCGCTGATAGCAACTATCATCGATAGTAATTGATAGAAGCTATCAGCGATAGTAGCTGATAGCAGCTATCAGTGGTTATCACTAATAGTAGCTATCAGTGATTATCACTAATAGCTGCTATCAATGATAGCTTTTAATTTGAGAAAATCGGGAAGAAGCGAACAAAATGGTAGCTAGGCATGGGTTTTTAGTCTTTTACCATTTTTTGATCTATATATGTAATTATTTTATCCTTGTACTACATATTCTATTATTTTGGGTTTGAATTCTATTTTTGCAACTAGCCCATATTTGAATGAGATTCAAATATTAGATTTATATGAATTGGATTCCAAAGAGAAATATACATATAAAGATGTGATATTTACGTATCAATTAACTCTATATTAAATATGATTTATTATAGTTACTAAATTGGTTAATTAATGGGTAGTTAATTGATTAAGAAATGATAGAAAGGTGGAAGCATGTAAACATGTGATGTTTATATATATTAATTAATTAACTATACATATTAAATTAGATTTAATATGTAGTTATTTAATTAATGTGTCAATTAATTAGATAAGGTGTTATTTAATTAATTGACATCAAGGGTAAAGAGGAAATTACTTGGAGAAAGGGTAAAACCCTTCTCCATATAAGTTCTCCTTATTAGCCCATTTAGGGTAAGCACTCTTTTAAAAAAGAGAATTGGTTTTTATAAAAACAAATCCTAGCCACCAAATTAATCTCACTACACTTTCTCTACAATCCCTCTATCTCTTCCCCTTTCAAGGGTTGGAGATCACTCATCCAACTCTTAGAATTCTTAGAGAATAACAAGGTAATGTTGTAGTGTTGATGATCGCTGAGAAGACGTTTGTGTGGGGAAAAGGAGTAATCTCGAAAGGCTCGAGAGTCTAGAAAGGTAAGAATCATTCTTCCTTTTTGCTACTCCTTCTTAATGCATGCTTAATATAATGTTTATCTTATTACTATTGTCACACCCCCTCTTAGTTTACCCTCTTAAATCGTAAGGGGATATGATGACAGCAATTACCGACCTACTTGCCAGCACTTACTGCCAACTTATCAATAAAACCTACTTAAAACATTGTTATGTAAATACGACTTAGCAGCACAATAAACTATGACTTTAACCAGTAAAAGCAACTTAGTTGTATATCAGAAATGACGACAAAACATACGACCATTAAAACAACACAAGAACAAATACATGGGTCCCAAAATTAAATCCACTAGTCTCAAACTTCTCTAAAAAACATGTGTACATTAATTACAAGCTTAACCTAATCTTCCTCCTTCCTAGTCAAGTCCTGAGTGGCAAGCAACAGTGGGTTCAACCTCGGGGAATCTGACCACTACCTGGAAAAAAGGAAAATATTTGAAAACGGTGAGCTGGTTGCCCAGGGAGTGACTCATAAAAAATCAGTTCGTCTCAAGCCTTTCATACGCATATTATATTAAACATATAAACATGCTGGAAATAATCTCAAGCAATTTACGTAGTAACATACATTAAACATAGCATCATAATCGTACATATTATCAAACGTTAGTTGAAAACGAGCGTTCATAGCTCAAGCTCCCAACATCCATTCATGGTTGAGACCCATGCTTCGGTCCCATTATAATGACTGTGGCCAGGAGACCCATACTTTAGTCTATCATACTGAACTACCTACATGCACGTGGAGTATACTAAGTACCGTCAACACCTCAGGTACTACCTCGGATACATTCTATACCTTCGGCATCTAGCTTACTAGAATCGTACCATTCATAGAAAACAGGTGTAAATAAAGCTTTAGGCATAGCATTTACCTAGCTTTTACCATAAGAGCATTGTCACAATTTAACACGCATGCTTCACAAAATATAAACATTTAGCTTTTACAAGACTTTAGCATTCAACCTTGACATGCGCTAGAATTAGTTAAACTTATTTAAATAGCTTAAAACATCATGCTTAAGAAATACTATGAAATCCTTAAAATCATAGATATAGACTTTAGTTGCTTGGAAAACCCATAAACCTTAGCATGAAATTCATTTGGAACGCATGACCATTTATATATAAATTTTTTAAGACATTTAGTCACTCACGGGTATTTAGGCTTGTTTTTCTTAGGCTTGGTAGGCTTCCCCAATGGACGTTGCTCCTACACATAAGAATAAGAATTTTAGCTATTACTTTGGTCTCCCTTTTGAGACTACTCTTTTTAAACCAAGCTCACACTTAGTAAAAAATTGTCTGTTCGTCCAACAAATTCTAGATTCAGCTTCTAACGTCAATAACTTGAAAACCAAAACTCATTTTGTGAAAGTTTCTTTTTCAAACATGTTCATAATTGTGTTAACAATGTTACCTCAAATTTTCAATATAAAACTCCTTGGGTTTGATTTAGGGCTTTAAATCTTTCTGAATGGCCCTAAACCACAAACTCCCTGCTTGTTCAAAAATTGTAAGTTTAATTTCCAAAATATGTAACTTAAACCCCAGACCTTATCTTGCAAATGTTCCTTCTACGAACTTCTTGTAATTGTGATAACAATAACTTTAAATATTCAGCTTGAAATTCCATATGGTTCGGCCTAGATCTAAGATTCTTCGTCGAGTGCCTGGAATCGCCCGAAAACGAACCTTCGCCTCTTTCTTCCTTCTCCAGCCTTCATTTCGGTGAGAACTTCCTTCTAGCGGCTCGATTTCGGAAACTAGACTCACAGAGTTTTCCAAGGTGCTAAGATCGTTTGATTTCCATTTGATTTGCTTGAAGGAATCGTCTAAAACGAGCTCTTGAAGTTCTCTTCTCTTTTATACTACCACCTAGCCCTTTTTGCATGAAATCTCCTTAAGCCACCTCACCCACTAGTGGAGATTAAGGACCCAGATTAAGCCATCTGTTCGGATAAATAAAAGAAAAATTTAAAGCTGAATGTTTCAAGCAAACTCGATCCTCGATGGAAAAACTCAATGGAAATGGGTAATTATTCGATGGACATTTCAATGGTATTCTGGTGAATACTCGATGGAAAGACTCAATGCTCGATGGAATACTCGATGCTCGATGGCTTACTCGATGCATGATCCTTCGTTGATCGCTCACACTCGATGCTCGACCCTTCCTCCATTGCTCATACTCAATGCTGATGGCATCGATACTTGCCTTATGCTTACTCGATGCTCAGCCACCACTTTTCACGACCAACACTTAGCCAAAATTTCTTTTTGCAAGGCTAGTTTAATAAGTACACGAGAGCCAAGTTTTCCATACTTAAACATTTTCCTTTTTCAAAACTTATCCTTTACCCAATTCCCACAATTCCAATCTAACTTAAATATTTAACCTCTTTACTTTACTAAACTCAACAATAAATATATTTAAAAAGGGAAAGTAAGGTTCGGGTTTTACAACTATTCTGTTTAGTTGCTGTTTTGTTTCTTATAAAATGGAAAAACAAGTGCAAGGCGATCTTAATGCTTCCACTCGGGATTTGATCCCTCCTTCAAAACATGTACTTATGGCATGCTTCTAGAGAGGAGAAAGGAAGAAAAGAACTTATCCTTGTAGATCTTTCTTCCTCACGTAAATCCTTTCTACATGTCACAAACGGTTGTACTTCTCTACACAAACTTCTTCCACGAACCAAATGAACAGCAACAAAAAATTCCTCTAAACACAAACACTAGATTGCCTTGCTATTCTCTAGAATAAGCATGAAGGAAGAGTGGTCTCCTTGTTTTGGTACGGAAGAGTGATTTTTTAGAGAACAAATCTTGAGAGAAATTTTGTTGAGATAATTCTAAAATCTTAGAAAACCAACATCTCTACAATCCTCTTCCTTTTTATTTATTATATCTCACAAAAGGATGTGGGGGGAGGGGAGTTATAACTCCCTTCCATAGGATGTGAGGGTTATTATGTATTTTATTAATTAATACATACATATACATACATACATATATACATATACATATACGTACATACATACATACATATACATATACGTACATACATATATACATATATATATATATATATACATACATATATACATATATATATAGATCTCTTATACACATCTAGATGTGTATAAGAGACAGGTAGTACATATATATACTATCCATGTATATGCTTATGTATACATCCATATATCTCTATAGATATACATATATATATATATATGAAAACCAACTAACATTATATAAATAAATTGATAATGTTAATTAACTAACATTTAATTAATCAACCATTAAATATCACATATTTAATATTATTTGAATAATATTCAAATCACATCCTCTAACATAACTTATAGTTTTAATGCTAATCTCATTCATATCAATTTAACCTATAATTTTATATGAATCTGAGTCACATAAATAATATTTGAATCTTATTCAAATATTTATATTTCTCATATTATAAAGTATAATTTTTTAATTTTATTCAAAATTAACTTTATAATATAATGTACCTATATACATTATATTAATTGTATCTTATACAATTAATTCTCTGATTTAATTTGAACAATTCAAATTAATTCAAAACTAATTGATACTTATTTTTACCCTTAATGAGCTGGTAAGGGGAGACCTTGTGGACCTATATGTTAGAAGCTCCAATGATATGATAATTAGTTAAACTCTTTAATTAAGTTAATCAATATTCATTAACTACATGTCACTCTACTAAAGATCTACAATTGCACTCTTCGCATTATAGATTCATTTATGTGTCTGTGGATATAATCAATCAACAGTAAGTCGACTCTTCATGAATTATCCGTAATTATAGTTGAGGTCAAATCATCATTTTACCCCTATAATTACATCTAACTTCTTAAGTACCACTGATTCATCTAATGAACAAATAGTTTATAGTTCAATTATAAACCAATCCTTTTTGGGCCAATGAGAGAGTGAGACCTCATTGTTCAAGACTTAGAATCAGCTATTTAGATAGCAATTCATTTACTTATCCTAAAGTCGGGAAGAAGTGAATTACATCTTATGTAGTTATGTTCCCAACTCTCTACTCAAACAAATCCTCAAAATGGTAGGCATATTAAGTCGGAGAATCTGAGAACTCTCACTCATACAAATTACAGGATCGACCTCATAGATTTGAGTTCATAACTCACTCAGGATTAAGGTCGAGTTACCTATGGTCATCCTATTGAAATTTTAATCTCTTCAAGTAATGATGTTATAAAGAGAGACTAAACATTTCGTGGTCCGGTCTTATACAAACTCTTTGTATAGGATACCCCTACTCACATGTCTCCACATGAACGATTACGATCACATCGTTTGTAATACTTTACAACTATTGTAACAATTACAAAGTGGATCATATCCATAGTATCACCAGGATAAGGTACTTAACCTTATCCATATACTACCAACCATTTAGGTTATTACTTAAACATGATCCACCTATATGTCCAACTACATACATGTTTGAGTTATATAAAATAATCTTGGATCTTAGTTTATTTAACTTCTTATTTTGTTAAATAAATAATTCGTGTACAAAAATTTATAAAATACGAAACCTACGGGCTTTAAGGCATCTATCCAACACTTTTTAGGTGTAGTTCTATCTGATATTTATGGGAAACTCTATCGAAAATTTTATAGAATTCAATTTCGAAAAATTTAATTCTAATGGTGTTTGCAATGAAAGGTTTTGCCGATCACTTTTTTTTTAAAAAAAAAAATGTACATAGAGTTTGACAATGGCTTCCATATCTAAGCGGGAATCTATTGTCATCATGGCACGTCCTAGGCTTAGTAGAGTAACTTGAAGCAGGATGTGACACTTAGCGTGATATGTCTATGACATAGTAAGGATATGCTATAAGATGAAGAAAAGCTTATATGGACATACCTTTCATATCTGGGAAATGATATTGTCATATCAATTTCTAGTAACATTGAGATTAAAGCATCAAGATTATGTCAAAAAGACTTTCAAGATTAAAGCATAAAGGTTATGTAATTCATAATATTTAAGCATTATTAGAAGAGATAAACTCAAGGTCCCTTGAGTAAAGAAATGAAGTATTTCATGTTTAGAATCTACATGCTTCTAATTCAGTACTATTATAAAAATGAAAGACGACTATATTTTGATAACTCTAAATGGTAGGTACTTAACAAAAGATACATGTTCTCTCATGAAAATTAGATAAACTAAAGATTCATGAGACAATTTTGATTCTGATCATATGAGTTGCCAATAAGATCAGCATTTAAGACTACAGGATCAACTGTAACGTTTTTCGCATTTAAGACTATAGGACCAATTGTGAAAGGTACGACTATAGGACTAATTGTAAAGTTTTTCGCATTTAAGACTATAGGACCAATGGTGAAAGGTACAACTATAGGACCAATTGTAAAGTTTTTCACATTAAAGTTCATGGATCATAGCATTTATATGACAATAAATTTTGATTTAAAGTCTTGTCATTAAGTTGTCTGGACAAATTTATTTTACATATTGAACAACAATATTTTTATGAGAACTATAAGCTTTAGTTGTTAAAGAAAGTTTAGAGTAATTTCTTCTTGTGTCTAAAAGAATACAACTCCATCATTGTGAATCCTCTCATTAAGAAATTTCATACAATTTTTTACAAGAATGATGCTCATACAAGTGTGAAATTTATGGTATGTCAATTTAATGGGAAGTTGTGTCTAGTTAAAGTAGACATAAAGTTTAAGCTTTTCTGCATAATAAAAAAAAGATTAATTTTTGTGCTACTCTGAAAGACTTTCTTTCTAATTATAGTTTAATATAAGTTTAAAAAGAGTAAAGTTTGATCCCTTTGGAATAATGTTGGACTAGCTATGAATAGACATGTTTAGATCACATTACCTATAGTTTCGATGCTACTTTTCCACACTTGCTTCATGTCATTGTGTATATTTGGTGTCGTGATCATTGAAGATTGAATCACGATTATATATGTGACAAACGCCGGTTTGCCTCCACAGTGGTATACGAAATGGACTTGATTGTGATTAAATGAAAGTTTTTTTTTTTTCAATTTCATTAAAGAATGAATTTATATAATTTCTAATAAATATTTTTGTTTTAGAATAGATTATCTTATTATACAACAATAAGGAAGATCCCACAGTCCGGGATCAAGGCATCAAAGCAACAAAACCCAAGCAAAGACAGGGCAACAAAATGCAAACAAAGCCAATAAGGAAATAACATTGAATTGTGCACTAAAGATTCTTTAATTCCTCCCAGCAAAATATAGCTTTATAGGAATATTTGAATATACAATACATCTCTACTTCATGAATTAATAATTTATTTTTGTTGGGTTAACCACTCTTCACTAGGCCCAAATACTCAAGATCAACGTTGGAAATATGAACAAAAGGCTCAGAAATATTTTACTAAATCTTTGATACTCGAAACTTGATGTTCGACGTCTTCCTACTCGATGCTCGATAATTCCATTTCTTCATCTTACGAGTCTCTGTTAAATCCTCGATGGAACTCGATGACAATTGAACTCGATCTTACTCGATGATTCTTGAACGATACTCGGTGTGACTCGAAGGTGAAAACGATCAACTCGATGCAATTCGATAGCGAAGATCGATGCAAGATTGAACTCGATGCTTTGATTATTTGATGCGATTTGAATGGTGAATGAATAGCGCACGATTTGCAGTAAAAAAATAATCATATGAACAAGAAAGATAAGGCAAGAAGATGAAATACAGTGTTTACATGGTTCGGCAAGATTGCCTACATCCACAGGAAGATCCAAGTTCTTTTACTGATGAAGATTGCATACAGTTTTTTGTTGTTTAAAGTAAACTAGGAAAAATGATGATAACTCTCTGTTTTGTTTTAAAGATCAGAGGTATTTATAGAGCATACTAGCTAACTGTTTACCTCACAAAGTTGGTTCTAAACAAATAAAAAACTGAGGTATTTGAGTCAAAGCTTCTTCAATTTCTTGGAAGGGCAAATGATTTGAGAGACGATTAAAACTATTGCGAAATCGACAATTAAAGAACACAAAAAAAGGAACGTAAAGATAGGGAAGATCGATACACAGATATATGTTGTTCACTAACAGTGTGTTAGTTACGTTCACGGGCAGAGGGAGAACAATATTATTTGAGAGAATATTTTCAAAATTACATCAAAACAACGCCTCTAGGGTTAGAGAGTTTATATAGCGCACTACTTTAAACCCTAGGGTCAGTAAACAGATTTAAAGCATTTCAACAAATCTCCACCTTGACTTGAATTCTCTCCCATATAACAGATGTACCAAAATGCAACATAAATCAATATCGCCAGACGTACCCAGACTTTTTCCTCATGCCTCAAATTGTCCCACAAAGGGGACCACAACAATTCAAAACATTCAGCAAGTCCAAACAATGTTGGAACTTGCCTTGTGGAACCGGTTTGGTGAACATATCAGTAGGGTTATCAACAGTACCAATTTTCATCACTTTAACTCTCTGCTCACCTCTTAAGAAGTGATATCTTACATCTATATGCTTAGTTCTCTCAAGATGAACTTGATCCTTAGCAAGGCATATTTCACTCAAACTATCACAATATACAATACCTTGGTCATGATGCAAACCAAGATCACCAACTAACCCCCTCAGCCATATTCCCTCTTTAGCAGCTTCTGTCAAGGCCATGTACTCTGCTTCAGTAGTAGACAAAGTAACTGTAGATTGTAAGGTTGCCTTCCAACTAACAACAAAACCACCCAGAGTGAACACATAGCCAGTCATAGACCTCTTACTGTCAACATCTCCAGCATAGTCAGAATCAGAATAACCGGTCACCAAACACTCTGTGCAATTCCCATAAACAAGACCAACATCAGATGTACCTCTAAGGTAATGAAAAATCCTTTTAACGGCTTGCCAATGCTCATTCCTAGGTTGACCCATGAACTTGCTGACAACACTAACACCATGGGCAAGATCAGGCCTAGTACAGACCATAGCATACATCAAACTTTCCACTGCACTAGCATAAGGAACTCGAGACATGTACTCCTTCTTAGCTTCAGACTGTGATGAAAGCACAGATGAAAAACGAGTATTTACAGCACTATGAGTATCTATAGGCTTAGCTGATGCCATACCAAACCTGGACAATATTTTTTGAATATGTCCTTTCTGTGACAAGAAGAGCTTATTCTTATCTCTGTCCCTATAAATCTCCATACCCAGAATTTTCTGAGCAGCACCCAAATCCTTCATATCAAACTCAGCACTGAGAAGATTCTTTAATTTCAGAATATCAGACTTAGACTTTGCAGCTATGAGCATATCATCTACATATAAAAGTAGATAAATCATCGAACCATCATCAACTTTGTTGTGATATTCACAACAATCATACGGACTCTTGTTATAGCCAAGTCCAATCATATAGCTGTCAAATCGTTTGTACCACTGCCTTGGAGACTGCCTTAACCTATACAAAGATTTCTTCAACTTGCAAACATAATCTTCTTTATCTGGACACTAGAACCCATCTGGTTGGGTCATATAATCTCTTTCTCCAACTCTCCATGTAAGAAAGTTGTCTTCACATCTAGTTGTTCAAGTTCTAAATTTTGATGTGCTACTATAGCTAGTAACACCCTGATAGAAGTATGTCTGACTACTGGTGAGAAGATCTCATTATAATCAACTCCTTCCCTTTGTGTGAACCCTCTAGCAACAACTCGAGCTTTATATTTAATGCCCTCTGAAGGGATATTCCCTCCTTTTTCTTGAAGACCCATTTATAAGTGACAATTTTTCTCTCCTTAGGTCGTTTAACTAATTCTCAAGTCTGATTTTTGTCAAAAGATTTCATCTCATCCCCCATAGCAGCAAGACATTTAGCAAACTCACCACATGACACAGCTTCTCTATAGGTGGATGGCTCATGAGGATCCACCTCTTCAGCAACCTGCAATACAAAAGTAACCATATCTTCAAAACCATACCTCACAGGAGGTCCAACACCAACTCTTCTAGCTCTATCACGAGCTATGCTCGGTTGAACTACTCGTGATCTAGAATTCTCAGGAAAATCAACTTCTGATGTTTTAGGCACATTAATTTGTGGTTGTACATCAGTTTCTATAGAAACGTGTTGATCTTCTCCACCTTGATGTTGTAGTTCATTCACAGCTGAAGTGAATTGCATCTCCACCTACATATCAACACTACTACTTTCTCCCACATCAGTAGACGTCACAAAAGGCTTTACAGTTAAGTTAAGCATGGAATTTTCATCAAATACCATAGTCCTACTAAGTATGACTCTATTCTCAGAAGTTGACCAGACTCTATATCCCTTAACTCCATCACCAAAACCCACAAATATACCATTTTTAGCTCTCGATTCTAATTTACCCTCATTAACATGATAGTAGACAGTACAACAAAAAACTTTTAATAAAGAATAATCTGCAGGCTTACCAGACCATAACTCGTAAGGTGTTTTACAATCAATAGCTGTGTGAGGTCCACGATTGATCAGATAACATGATGTATTTACTGCTTCTGCCCAAAACCTTCTAGCCAACTCTGCATTAGAGAGCATGCATCTTGCTCTCTCCAACAACGTCTGATTCATACGTTCTACAACCCCATTTTGCTGTGGAGTATTTCTAACAGTGTGATGGCGAACAATCCCCCCAGCTTTACAGAACTCATTAAATTCAGATCCACAGAATTCTAGACCATTATCAGTTCATAGCCTTTTGATCTTCTTCCCAGTTTGATTTTCAATCACTATCTTGCACTGCTTGAAATTCTTGAAGGCTTCACTTTTATGTTTCATCATAAAAACCCAAGTCATTCTTGAGTAATCATCAATTATAAACAAAAAAAATACCTACTGCCTCCAACAGATTCAACTTTGGAAGGTCCCCAACAGTCTGAATGAATATAATCAAGTGTCCCTTTTGTACGATGAACACCTCTTGGAAACTTGCTACGATAAAGCTTCCCAAATACAAAATGTTCACAAAATTCAAAATCCTGCACCTTGTGCCCACAAAGAAGATCTCTTTTTGACAGAATTTGCATCCCTTTTTCACTCATATGACCAAGTCTCTTATGCCATAACTTAGTCATATCATCCTTGTGAATGATCGACGATGCAATAACAGCATAACCTGTTGTCGTGGAACCTAACAGAAAATATAGTGTTCCACATTTTATGCCTTTCAGAATTACCTCAGAACCCTTATAGACATACATTACTCCACCTTTACCTTCAAAACTGTAACCCTTGCTATCGAGTACACTGAAGGATATCAAAGTCTTCTTCATTAGTGGAACATGCCTAACCTCTTTTAAAGTGTAGAAGGCACCATTATGTGTTCATATTTTGACTGAGCCGATTCCAACTATCTTGCACACAGCACCATTAGCCATGCTAACATTCCCTCTATCTATTTGCTGATAGATTGAGAACCACTCTCTATTTGGGCACATATGATAAGATGCCCCAGAATCAGGAACCTACACATCATCAGAATGTGACTGTTCATTCACAACTAAAGCTAGATCTCCTTCAGAATCGATCTCGACTTCTTCAGAATCAATCTCAACTTGTGCAACAGAGGCAGATGATTCCCTTTTGTCACACTTTTCCTTCTTTTCTTGATTCCTTTTTATCTTAGGACATTCCAATGCCCCTTTTCTTTACAGTAGTTACAAATATCATCTAACCTTGAACCCTTTGACTTCGAAAACTTTTTATTCTTGTTTGACTTCTACTTACCAGAATTCCTATGTCCCTTACTCCCTGTAGCAGCTAACCCAGATGATAAACTTTCTGTAACTGAACTTCCTGCATTCTAACGGTCCTCTCTCATAAGCAACGTGGACTTTGTATCTTCTAAGGTTAGAGTTTCTTTCCCTCCAATATACAAGTCAATGAAAGTCTCATACGACAATGGCAAAGATGTCAACAGAATTAGAGCAGCATCCTCATCATCAACCTTAACCTCTACATTATGCAGATCTAATAAAATTTTATTTAATTGATCAAGATGGTCTCGTAGAGACGTACCTTCCTACATACGTAGATGATACAAACGTTTCTTCAAAAACAACTTCTTGGTTAAAGATTTCGTCATGTAAAGACTTTCCAACTTCAACCAAAGACTAGCGGCAGTTTCTTCATTTGTGACCTCGATGATGACATCATCAGCCAAACATACCATGATCATCGAATGAGCCTTCTCCTCAAGAGTCTGCCACTCTTCGTCATCCACGGCAGCCTTCTTTGACTTACCCGTCAGCGGCGTCCACATCCCCTGCTGCTTTAGCAGGGATTGCATCTTGATCTGCCATAAACCAAAATTGTTCCTCTGGTAAATTTGTCGATCTTTACGTTCACGCCAGACATCTTCAATTGTCGAACACATGCGGAATTTCGAAAAAACTCTAACAAGGCTCTGATACCAGTTTGTTGCGAAATCGACAATTAAAGAATACAAAAAAAAGAACGTAGAGATAGGGAAGATCGACACACAGATATACGTGGTTCACTAACAGTGTGTTAGCTACGTCCACGAGCAGAGGGAGAACAATATTATTTGAGAGAATGTTTTCAAAATTACATCAAAACGGCGCTTCTAGGGTTAGAGAGTTTATATAGCGCACTACTCTAAACCTTAGGGTCAGTAAAGAGATTCAAGGCATTTCAACAAAAACATTATGGGCTTGGAATTCCTGAAATACAAGTAGTAAGTGGCTCGTAAAGCTACTAATGTATCAGCCCCAAGCTTAGACTGTAAAACACCAAAACAATAAACAGGAAGAATAGCCATTCCAGCAACAAGCAATGGAACCCAAGCTGTATCTTTGCCATAGAACAGAAAAAATGTGGCACTGAAAGCCAATACCATAGTAACTACTGATAGGAAGAGCGTTCCAAGTCCAAACACCAATTTTAATGGCAGCGAAAGAAGGAAATCTTCTTCTGCACAACGTGATGTGAGGATCGACAAAAACAATAGTATTGCAGTTGAAGATGAGATCAAAGCTGTTGCATCTGATATCACAAAAACAGTGAACCATTTGTTGTAAAGAAATAGAGGACTGCCTGTGTTGTTGCTCTCGATGGCTCCACGGTTGTTGATGTTGTTGTCGTTGTTGTATCCGCCTGGTACGGTGAAGATTGCCGCAAAAACTACGGTGGTGATTAGAGTTGCAACCAACATACATGAATTTGCTGTTTTCTTCATCCATTTTTCTCCTTCTTCCACAAGGCCTTTATGTTCTTGAGTGAACAATTCACGTGGACTTAGCTTCCCTTTCGTTCTTCTCATTGTAAGCTCTACGATCTTCTCCACTTGCTTCGATCAACCACTTCATTTATGTTACAATCATGCCTTTGAACTATAAAGAGACTGTAATTTGGTATTGCTAACATTTTGTGTTTTTATTTTCTGGAGATATTTTTTTTAACATTTTTTGTTTTAGATATATGGAGGTTCTATTATCCTTATCAATTGGCATTTTAAAACCATAATCTAAACCTAATTGCGTTTGTGATTGTTTTAGCAATTTTGAAGAAAATTAGTGATACTTTTATGAAGATAAATTCCCATATCGGAAAAAAAATGCTTCAGTTGTGATAATTGAGTAAAACTCTAGGTAGAGGTATGTTTACCAATAATTTGAAATTATTAAAATCATTTTTTTTTCCTTCTCAAATCCCTCCATAACATGTTTTTAATTGTTTAAACTAAATTATACAAAATATCCTAAACTTTGTACTTTATGTCAAAAATACCCTCGAACTTTTAAAAGTTTAAAAAATATTCTTAAATTAAACTTACCAAAAAAAATTAAAAAATACCCTTGATCGTTTTGGATAAAAACTATTAGTGTTCTATATCAAAAATACCCTTAAACTATCAAAAGTTTCAAAAATACCCTTAAACGTTAAAAAATGAAAAAAAAAAAAAAAAAAACTTACTATTAGTATATGAACAAAAATTGTTAATACTCCCTTACTTCTCTATTTTTCCTTTGTTTTCTCTCATTTCTCTTCTTCAATATCCTCTTACTCCCGTTTTTGTTAACTATTTGAAATTTTTATCTCAAAAAAATAAAAATAAAAAAGTAATAAATAATAAATCCACCCATTTCAATTAAGATATATAAATTATAACGAGAAGAAAATGAATAATTGTCGAATACTTAAAGTTTTAGTTCTACTTTGGTTGCTAAGAAAATAGCATATAAGAACGGGATAAATATATAAAAAAAAAATGAGAGTATTTATATGAAAAAAAAATGAAGATATCTATATAATTTATTTTAAATTTAGTTTTTTCAAACTCAAGAAAACTTAAAACAAATTAATCACTATACTAACGGTAGTAGCATTTTGATTTTTTTTTTTAATTTTAGAATTCTTTTTGTAATAAGACATTAAGTGTTTTTGTTCATATACTAGCAGTAAAGATACTTTTGAACAATTTTAAGCTTAAAACTAGTTTTAATACTTTTAAAAGTTCATGGGTATTTTTTAAATAAAACACTAACAATTTTCATCCAAAACTAACTATAAGGATAATTTTGAAGTTCTTTTTTTTTTTTTTTTTTAATTTTAAAGGTATTTTTTTACCCAAAGTATAAAGTTGAAGGTCACTTTGATACTTTGGGTAAAAACTACTGTGAATGAGAAATTGTTAAACCACTGTGAATGAGAAATTGATTGATTTTGGTAAGCTTCATAAATTATCATAAACGTGAGAATAATAAATGGAACGTGAAGTGCAAAAGAACAGATACTGCATGTGAGGCAAAGAATCCGTATCGATATCGATACTGTCACACCTCTTTTCGAATTATTCTCCTAATCTGAGAAGAAATGTGAAGACAGCAATCGGCAACTCTTTTGTGACAATTATTGTCGACTTACCTCCATGAACCTGCATTCCTAGTACCTAATAAACAGTTTATATCTTATAACAGATCATTATCACAAGGTCAATATAATTAAAGTTACAAATACCATACATCAGTACACTTATTTACACACATCATAATTAAGGGGTTCAGTAGTCTATCTACATCAAACATAAAAACTCTACCCATACTTCCTACAACATGACATAATATCCAAAATTTACAAAGATGTGATGAGCCACCTAAACTTCAAGTTCTTTAAGATGTGATTGAAAGGTAGAATTGTTAGGCCTCAGGATGACGACCACTACCTGGGAAGGAAAACATTAAAAAGGGTGAGATTTAGATGCCCAGTGAGTGACTTCTTTAAGAAAACATGTTTTCATTAACTCAAGATGTGAACATGTCTATAGTAAAATATTTACATACACATTCCAGGGTTCAGAAATAAGAATTTAAGAAAATTGAAAAATCATAACATGTAAACCCTGAACTAAAACTTGTCAATACTCCCTGTAAAATTCTTCTACTCCTTCACATGAACATGTGAGAAAGTCATTTTGCTCGATCCCAAGTAATCTTAGTTGAGAGAAAGCCCTTTTGCCCGATCTCATCAATGTCAATATCATAGGTCTTACGTGCATGTGGGACTGAATATGATCTTGCTTACTTTATCATACCTTTGGTAACAAGGATCGTCATATAACTAGGTACCTTACCATACCTTCAATACAAAATGTTCAGGAGTAGGTTTTACGTAGCAAATATAGGTTTTACATAGCAAATATACATGTTAACATCATAAAACATCATATCCATCATCATACTTAAGAGAATCAGTGAATAACTCATTTTAAATGTTAAGTCATCTTATAAAACTCAAGTGGAATGCATAGAAATTACATGTAAAACTGTCTTTAAATCATTAACATGCGTTCATACTCGATTTCCTTTATTAAAGCATGCGTTGAAACATCAAGATAAAAGCAGCTATGCGTTCAAGAATGTATAAGTAGAACACTTGGTCAATATTTCAAAAACCAGTCACTCACTATCTTTGGGTTACTTCCTTAAAGGAATGCAGGCCTCCCCTATATGCGTCTACTATATAAGGATCGTAAGAGCTTTTGGTTAACACATTAGCTTCCGCTCGAGCTTAACTTATTATTCAAGATAATGCATAATAAGCCTCAATTTTAGTTCGACGCATCATTTCATTTCATTTCCTTTCCTACTTGACGCATCCTCAGTAAATTGTATTTAATACATACCATAATTAACCAAATTTTTACCTTGCGATGAACTAGTGGGTGGGCGGTTTGCAAAAAAAATACTTATGAGTGTCAAACTTGTTGGTTTCGCTTATGTGATGATCGCTTGCCTACACTTAAACAATTCGAGTCTCCCACAAATCCCCACAAAAATATAACACACTTGAACATCTTTAACAATTCAATGAAGAAGTTCTTTTTTTATTTTCATACTTCTCTCTAATTTTTTTCTTCTTCTCTAATCAATCCAAGTCCTTTTTTTATTGCATTCGATTGACTATTGTACTTCAATATCTCTTATTTTGCTTTTCGTATTGTATTTTAAACTACTGTTATTAACTTGACATTTTATGATTCGTGGATTTAGTGGATTACATTTTTAGTATCTTTATGTTAAAATTACTTATATCTAAGATTTTTTAAAAAAATAAAAAGAACTTATCTTCAGAGTATCAATATCCTAGTTTTTTAGAAATTGGTGCATCACCTTAACCTATCATATCCATATCCCATATTCCTATCTGTTTACTATTTCTATCCTTCATAGCAAATATATAGAAGAAAATTATCATTTTATGCATAAGGGGGTGTTTGATAAATGGGTATAAGTTGTTGGGTTGGGTGGGTATTTATTACTCATGTTTGTTAAGCCCATAAAGAAAGACTGTAGGTTATTAAAACCACCCTTTTTGCCCACTCAAAACTAATCCTAAAAACCAGTGATGTTTTCATTTTCTTCTCTCTTCTCTCATCTTCGCCATTTGGATTCTCCCCGGATCTGATTTTTTTTATTGTCAAACCTTTAGAACGTCACTTTACAAAAATTTGATATGATGATTTGGTTTATTGTTTTTGTTGGATTTCTTCCAATGACCGATCTTATCTTATGTTACGTTCTATCTGAGGCCCTCACTGTGTTATATTATAAGTATCGAAAAGAACATATATTTTGTGAATTTTTTTTTGAAACGGCCACATGTTCGATCGCTTCATATTATTTTTGTGATCTTATGAAAAATGTTATTGTACTATATCACATTCTCACCATCATAATCAAATGAAAGGTAATTATCCTATGTAAATATAATAAAATAAATAAAACAACAAAAGATGAATTTCTCCACTTTCTCCAATTTTTTTGGATTGATCATCAATATGTATGTGTTTTCTAAAACTCACCAAATGTCGCTATTTATAGGCAATTTGACAAGTAGGAGATAGATTACATGAATACTAATAGTGTGTAATATTGAGACACATGGACAATATATGGAATAATGGATAAGTGACACATGACTAATGGACAATTATAATGAGTGTCTTCATTACACTTAATTTAACATATTTATAATAAAATTCAAATTGAGAATGAATAAAATTATTATTTCTTGTTACTTTAAAATAACTGGATGCCAAAAGAGCTAGATAGCATGCAAAGCAACTCGTTGACTTTCCAAGGGCTAATGTGGACTAGTGAGATGGTGGAGCGCAGATGTATTAGTTTTGAAATTTACTAATGTGGACCCGTAAGATGGCAGTGAGAAGTAATTTTTGGGGGTGTTTGATAAATGGATACGAGTTGTTGGGTTGAGTGGGTATTTATTATCCATGTTTGTTAAGTCCATAAAGAGAAACCGTGAGTTATTAAAACCACCTTTTTTGTATTTGTATTATGATATGGATATTATAAATATTGAAAGGAACATATATTTTGTGATTTTTTTTTGAAACGGTCACATGTTCAGTTGGTTCATATTATTTTTGTAATCTTATGAAAAATGTTAATGTACTACATCTCATTCTCACCATCATAATCAAATGAAAGGTAATTATCCTATGTACAATTTCAATTCCAAATATACTATCCATATTATATAAAAATAAACTGTATGATATGTGAAATAATAATGTTAAGTTAGCAAGATTCAATATATATATATATACAATATACCAATTAGTAATTGGGATAATTATCTTCAATATATATACATACATTCAATATATATACATACAAAATACAATATACCAATTAATTGAGTAGTAATATGGAATGTATTTTGTTGGTATATTTTACAGATTAAAGAGAATTAGAATTATTACAATTTTTTAAAAGAATATATGAAAAATAATCTATTATGTTCTACAAATTGAGAAAAAAAAACTAGATTGTCTAGTTTATATCATAAATGATTTGAGAAAATATGTGTATATTTGAAAATTAATCAACAATTGCAAAGCATAAAACTAAAAAATGAAAGAATGAAATAGAAAACAAACAAAAAAAATAGAATTAATCTCATTCACAAAAAATTACATCAGATCCCCTAACTCAATTCAACTCAACTCTGCACAACAAATACAGACAATAATTACCAACTCAACTCAACTCTGCAAACAAACACAGACAATTTAACTCCCCAGATAATTTAACTCTCCAGATAATTATTACCAACTCAACTCAACTCAACTCAACTCTCTACTTTTATCACGCACCAAACACACCCTTTAAGTTTTTTCAACAATAGGTTGGTTATTAATTTTGTAAAAAGTTACTATTATCATCTATGGAATATATGTATTTGAGTTCTAAATTATAAAATAATAAATATTATAACTAAAAGAGAAAGAATAGAAAATAGTAAATATTATAACGAAAAGAGAAAAAAGATGATGAGTAGAAAAAAAAAATAAACAATATAACAAATAGTAAACACGGTAACAAAGACAATTTAAAATATTAATATTGTAGCTAATAGTAGATTATAATAGTTGAAAACATCAACTATTATGATTGGAGCCTAAAAATGAAAGTGGACTATAATAGCTCATTCCATCGATTTGAAGTTCAGGATTCAAATACCCCTAAATATCACAAAGGGTTTTGGTAATATATATAGGACTTTTTGCAGCTTTGGCAAAATAAATTAAAAAAATTAGGCCCATAGCTTGGATTTATTATTTTTGCTAAAATAGCAAAAAATAAGCTCCACCCACGTGATACCCTTGATATATACTTGGTGCACTATTGATATACACTTGATACACTACCGAAACACTATGAACATACACTTGATTGATACACTACTAGTATACGCTTGATTGATATACTACTAGTATATGCTTGATTGATACACTACTAGTATATGCTTGATACACTTGATAACTGCTGATACACATCTGATATACTATTGATACATGGTTAAAAATGACTAGTTATTTAAGTGTTTTAAAAAAATCATAACAATAATTATTTTTTAAAAACAATTTTTTCTCTAGTTATTTCAAACACGTCCAAATTGTCAAAATAAGTATACTAAATGAGTGTTAGTGAGCTTTAGGTTGAATCTTCCCGACCTATTGTAAATTTTTACTTAAAAATGAAAGAAAGAACATTATTTAAAAATGAAAAAAAATTACAAAAGGGATAAAAAATGTAGCAAATAAAAAAATTAAAATGGGTAATAACTCATATTACTACAAATAAAAAATACAAAAAGTATATATAAATTAGTAAAAAAATACACAACTAATATATTTTAAATGTAGTATATTAGTCACCTGATATATCAAAAGACATAAATTTATTGAGAATTTTGCCATATTTATAATTTTGTAAAAATACGTTCCTAATTATACATTTTAGATTTATCATCCACTATCCTATTGGATGCCAAAACAGCCAAGAGCAAGCTGAAAGCTACTTTGTTGGCTTTCAAATGGCTTAATGTGGACTAGTCAGAATCGTGGACCGCAGAGTATTAATTTTGAAATGACTAATGTGGACTGAGAATTCCAAAAAAGTACTTTTGAAGATATCATTAAATAAACACTATAATAATAAAATAAAAAAAAATAGATATGAGAAAGAAATAATAAATATGGTAATAAAGAAAGATTTGGACTAATAATACTCACTAATTGAAGATTATATAATTAGAACCAGCTATTATAATTGGACCTCAAACTATAAATCGATTATAATAGCCCACTGCAACTACTTGAAATTGGCACCTAAACACCTTTAATTTATTGTTTTAATATAAAATTGAAATTAAGATTCTATAATAATTTGACATTGATAGAAATACTTTGAATATATGTATAGTAAATCGTATAAATTTGTGTATAAAAACATTATTTTTTTTTAGAATATGTATCCCAAACCGTACAAATTTTTGTTCTAGTTCAAATTTTGATGATCCTGACTACGTTATGCTTGCTAATCGTGAAGTGTTTCTAAGAAATGAAGGTTATTCTCATAGACCAACACGAGTCCTCTCAATAAGTTTCTTAAGAAAATTTTCTAGAGGTCGCCCAACATAGAATTACTCAAAAGCTAAGTACAATTAACTTTTGAATTCCTATGATTGAGCCACCAAAATAGATTATGCACCTTGTTGGTATTTGTAGTAATTTTTCATTATTTTAAGTTTTTCTTAATCATACTTTTATATCTCTCAAGATCTCTCTCATTCAAAGGTGATCTCGATTAATTTGTGTCTTTCCTAAATTCGGACATTACAACCATTAATTATGTCTCTTTATACAAGTCTTTCAAGTCTCAATTTTAGCCAACATTGACAGATTATCATTAATAAATTATATGTTTTGTGATTGGAGTCTATTAGTGATAGATTGCAATCGTTGATAGACTCTAATGATAAACAAAATTGATCGAGAATACAATTTTTTTGGTATGCAATTGGTTTTGGTTATTTGGGATCTTTTACATGGGTTGAGTTGGATTTTTTTTTTTTTTTTTTGTCATATTTGCAAAATATTTTATATTAGGCTCTAATTGCTATTATTTTCTGATAGATGGTCAATTATGCAATTGTACTTTTTTTTTATTATATTTTATTTCTTTCTTTGATAAGGTTCAGATCGCCAAAGTTGGAGCTGCGTATCCTTATTTTCCGGCTTTCGACTTCCTAATAATTATTTATGCTGTTCTCAGCATGCTTGCGTCATCAAAGAATTGGTGAATGACATCCTCCCTTTTTCCCTGAATAAATTAATTCTCTTAAGTGTGTTTGGTGCGTGATAAAAGTAGAGAGTTGAGTTGAGTTGAATTGGTAATTATTATCTGGAGAGTTAAATTATCGGGGTAGTTAAATTTTCTATGTTTGTTTGCAGAGTTGAGTCGAGTTGGTAATTATTGTCTGTATTTGTTGTGCAGGGTTGAGTTGGAGGATCTGATGCAGTTTTTTGTGAATGAGATTAGTTCTATTTTTTCTGTTTGTTTTTTATTTCATTCTTTTATTTTTTAGTTTTATGTTTTGTTATTGTTGATTAATTTTTAAATATACACATATTTTTCTCAAATCATTTATGACATAAACTGGACAATCTCAATTTTTTTTCTCAATTTGTAGAACATAATAGATTATTTTTCATATATTCTTTTCAAAAACTGTATTAATTCTAATTCTCTTCAATATGTAAAACATACCAACAAAATACATTTCATATTGCTGCTCAATTAATTGGTATATTGTATATTGTATGTATATATATTGAAGATAATTATCCCAATTACTAATTGGTATATTGTATGTATATATATTGAATCTTGCTAACTTAACATTATCATTTCACATATCATACAATTTATTTTTATGTAATATGGATAGTATTCTCGTTAGGCTTCTCAAGTTCACAACATGTTATCAGCATGAGCTACTATCGTTTTTCCAGCTAAAGGTAGGTCATAAAGGTATATCGATTTTTTTCCTCTACATTATAATTAATAAATTTAATGTTATTGTGCATATATAATATCTATTAGATTTCTAATATAAATACAATATTTGATGATAGTGATGCCATGACAAATCTCACAAAATTAGAATTTGTCGCCCTTAATATTAACGACAATAATTATTTGTCATGAGTGCTTGATGCCGAAATCCACGTGGATGCTATGAATCTTGGACATACTATTAAAGAGGGAAATACGACATCCAGTAAGGAAAAAGAAAAAGTTATGATTTTCCTTCGTCATCATCTCTACGAGAGATTGAAAATGGAGTAAATAAAAGATCCCCGTGTCTTGTGAAAATATATGAAAGAGAGGTATAATCATAAAAAAATAGTTATTCTTCCTAAAGCTCGTTGTGAGTGGATGCACTTGAGACTACAAGGTTTCAAATCAGTAAGTGATTACAACTCCACATTATTTAAAATCAATTCAAAATTGTTGTTATGCGGAGAGAAAATTACTGATGTCGATATATTAGAGAAGACATTTTCTACATTTCATGTCTCGAATATTCTCCTACAGCAGCAATATCGAGAGAAAGATTTTAAACAATATTCTAAACTAATTTCATGTCTTCAAGTGACCGAACAAAATAACGAGTTATTGATGAAAAATTATGAATCTCGACCAACCAGAATGACACCATTCCCTAAAGTGAATGTTGTGAATTTTAATAATAATCTTGGTCGAGGTCGTGATCGTGGTCGAGGAAGAAATAATTATTATTTTCGTAATAGTTGTTCTAATCATTCAAATTTCAAAAGAACCAAACAAAATGAAGATCACAAACGAAAAGTTCCAAAAGATAAGAGTTAAAAAAGTGTTGAAAATAAATGCTTCCGATGGGAATGACTGGGTATTGGTTACATACCTATAGTATGTCAAAACACTTAGTTGATCTCTATCAAGCATCCTTGAAGATAAAAGAGAAAAATGTAGAAGCAAATTTTGCATAGTAGGATCATAACATACTTGACCCATTCCATATGACAATTTTGGATGTAGCGGACTTCTTTGAATCTTTTGAAGAGAAAATCAGCAGAATTGATGGAATATCAAGTGTTTTCTTTGACTTTGAAAATATCTAGATTTAATGTTATTTTTTTTTATCTCCATGGTTTTTTTTCTCTTAGTAGATGTTAACTTTTGTAAACTCAAAATGTTGTTTTTCTTATTGTAATTATTTTCTTTTAATGAAAAAACCTGGATCATTTTCATATGTTGGGTGACTAAAAAATGAGTAAAGTGAAGGAACCTTTGAAGGTCCTTGAGCAGAAGTGTGGAGATCGATCCAAAATTTATTTTCAGAGAATCAACATTACAGAATACAAACATTATGAGTAATAATAAATTTACAACATGAAAACATAAATGAAAAAGGAATTAGAGTGAGAGAAGACTTACCCTTGAAGAAACCTTCTTCACGAATTTTCCTTCTCTGGATCTGTCATAAGCAAACTCGATCCAAATGGTCACCGCCACAAAAAGAGCCCCTTGTATTTTCTAATGGGATGAGAATCACTAAGGAGTTGTGGGCTCTTAGAACTTTGGAAGAAAGGGAAAAGATTTGAGAGTGGAAGAGGAGAAGAACAGAGAAATTGAGAACTTTTCTCAGAAAAAATTCTATGTCCTTTTCTGTCAAACTCAAGGGAAGAAGAAGATGGTAACCTCTCGTTGCACCCCTCCCACATACGTATTTTGTAGAGAGAAAAAGGGGGAGAGAGTTACAACTCCCTCCCAAAATTAATTAAAAATAATTTTAATAAAAGATTAATATATATTTATATGATAAGCACTTTATCATATAATATATATATATATATAAAACTTTATATTATATCAAATATGAAAGAATGATATATCATGCAACGGAAGACTACAAAATCAATAAGCACTTAAACTACATTTAATTTGAGTTTTAAGCATGTTGTTCATATGTTATTCAGAAGAGGGTTTGAAACACATATTACCTTTGAAGATATCCTTCACAAATTCAACTGAGATCCACCAAGATAGAGCTTGAAACTTCGAGAGGACTACCACCAGGATCTTCTCTACTATGCTCAAGTTGGAATGTGTGGTGGAAACACTTAAATCAAGTTGAATTAATGAAGAACCATTGAGGGGTATGTAGGGTTTTCAAGTTATCACTTCAGCAAGTATAACACAGAATGCTCCCTCTTTCTTCATGCATGGAGCTTCTTTATATAGGTACAATTCATGCAAATGTATAAGGTTGTATGGTGGGTAGCTTCAGCTTGAAGATCATCACCAAAATGCAATTAAAATTTGATGATATTCCATCAAACATGTTAGTGGGGTTTTCCCAAAAATGGAAAAACCCATTAACCTACAATGATTTCAAAAATCATTTTATTTAACTTAATTTTATAAAATTAATTCAAAATAATTAATTTAAATAAAACTAATTTAAATTGATTTTTAATTAAACTTTTTAATTAAAATAATATTAATTTAATATCTAAATATTAAATTAATAAAATATCAATATCACCAATAAATCAATTTTATGTTTAAATCATAATTTAAATATTAATTGATTTTCCAATTTTGTTTAATTTCAATTAAATTAAACGTTTTTAATTGTATCATTTACAATCAATCGAAAACCCTAAAAATATTTTGAATCTTTCAAATTCATGACCCTAATTTCATACATCAATACTCAATTTGTTATTCCAATTTAATGAGCTAGTAGAGGGACCTAATGGACCTACAGATCATGAGCTCATACGATCTGTAATTAATTCGTTAAAACTCTTTAATCGAATTAATTACCATTCATTAACTATCAAGACAAACCACTATAGCTCGATAGTTGCACTCTCCTCACTGTAGATATATTTTTGTCCATATAAACCATAATCAATAAGTCGGTCCTTCACAAGTCGTTCGTAATTACAACTGGGTCAAAATTATCGTTTTACCCCTGTAAATACATCTTGTTCTTTAAGTTTCCACTGACTCTCTAATGAATAATTTGATTCATAATACTACATATGAATCATGTCCTTCTCTATCATTAGAAGGCGGGGCCCCAATTGTTCAAGACCTGAAATCAGCAGTTAAGAGAACAACGTATCTGCTAACCGTAAAATGGGTAGGAGTGAATTCCATTTTGCAGGGCTATGTCCCCAGCTATCCATCTGGTCTTACCCCCAAAATGGAAGGCTTATTGAGCAGTGTTGTTGGACTACTCTCACCCGTGAAAATCAAAGGATAATCCCGAATAAACAGAAGTTCATAGCTAGCTCAGGATTAAGATCGAGTTATCCTAGGTTACATAAGTATGAAATAGTCAGTTTTAACAGTAAATGGTCGTTAAAAAGAAAAGTGACTATTTCGTGGTTCAGTCTATATGCAAACTCATTTCATAGGATGCCTCCACCCACATGTCTCTACATGAATGATCTATGGATCACATCATCTGTATTACCTATACAAAATGGGCCGCATCCAATAGTGTTACCAGGATGAGATACCCAATTTCATCCATTTACTTATAGACCATCTAGGTTATATAATATTAACTTGATCCTATTTATGTCACCACATAAAGTTAAAGTATTCATACTATAGCCATGGATATGTTTATTGGATTTTCATAATAGAGTGCAAAATCAACAACTTTATTGAATAAGATACTCAATAATATTTTATTGATAAATAGAATGTTTAACATAAATTTACGAACTGCGAGTTCTAAGACATTTCCAACAATCTCCCTCTTGGACTAAAACTCTAGTGAGAACAAATATATATAATACAATGTTGAGAAATATAAAGGAAAAAAAACAATAAACTAGGACATCTCTAATACCATAGCTATTCTCCCACTTGCCCTAGATTATGTTGCTCGAAGTCCTTGTCCGACCAGGTGGCCCTCGAACACTTTAGCCGAGAGAGCCTTTGTAAATGAATCAGCAAGGTTGTCTTCAGAGGCTATCTTCGTGACGATCACGTCTCCTCGGTGTACTATCTCTCTGATAAGATGGTACTTTCTCTCAATATGTTTTCCACGTTTGTGACTCCTTGGTTCTTTGGAGTTTGCAACAACACCACTATTGTCACAATACAGTGTGATAGATAAGTGCATATCTGGAACTACTTCTAAGTCAGCCAAGAATTTTCTTAGCCATATTGTTTCTTTAGCGGCTTCACATGTGGCTACGTATTCTGATTCCATTGTAGAGTCAGCAATACAACTTTGCTTAATGCTTCTCCAAACTATAGCTCCTCCATTGAGAGTGAAAACTGATCCTGAAGTAAAATTCCTTGAATCTACGTCAGCTTGAAAATCAGAATCAGTGTATCCAATAAGGATCAAATCCTTAGGTCCATACACAAGCATTTAGTCTCTCATTCTCCTTAGATACTTGAGGATGTTTTTGACAGCAGTCCAATGACTGTGTCCTGGATTGGATTGGAACCTGCTGACGACTCCAACTGCAAAGCATATGTCAGGGCGTGTACATAACATTGCGTATATCAAACTCCCAACTGCAGATGCGTATGGAATTCTTGTCATTTCTTCAAAATCTTGAGATGTCTTAGGACACTATTCTTTTGACATGAATTCCATGTCTAAAAGGTAGCATATCTTTTTTAGAATTTTGTATATTATATCTTGACAACATCTTGTCAATATAAGATGTCTAAAATAGTGTTAGGGTTCTATTCTTTCGATTCCAAAAGATCTATATTCCTAGAACGTATTGAGCATCACCCAAATCTTTCATTTGGAACTGTGTTGCTAACCACCTCTTTATGTCAGCAAGGAAGGTTGCCTTATTCCCAATGAGTAAGATATCATCAACATAAAGAACCAAGAATGCTACAACCTTGTTGACTATTTCCTTGTATACACAGGTTCGTCAACATTCTGTTCAAAGCCATAAGATTTGATTGCAGTATCAAATATTATATTCTAGGATCTTGAAGCTTTTTTTAACCCATAAATGGATCGTTTAAGCTTACAGACTTTCTGTTCCTGTCCTTGTTCGATGAACCCTTCTGGTTAAGACATAAAAATACTTTCATCAAGATGGTTGTTCAAAAATGTTGTCTTGACATCCATTTGCCATATTTCATAGTCATAATATGTGATAATGGATAGAAGTATTCTAATTGATTTTATCATGGCAACAGGAGAAAAACTTTCTTTCTAATCAACCTCTTCTCTTTGGGTAAAACCTTTTGCCACGAGTCTGGCTTTATAGGTTTGCACCTTGCCAGTTAGGTCTCATTTTCTCTTGTAGATCCATTTGCAACCTATAGGTTTAATCCCATATGGTTTATCTATGATAACTTGTAGAAATACAAGTTATTTATACTATTTTATTTAGATATTGCGGCCAAAAGAAAGGAAAGTTGCGTCAATTGTATAGAAATTAGCTAAAAACTGCAAGAATTATAAATTATCGTCAGTACACCCATTGACACCATTGTGATGGTAGAAAAGAATATTTTAAGTCTATTTTGCAGGAAATCAAGTGACCGCATGCATTCATGGCTCAAGATAAAAAGAATAACGCATCTACGTCGCATTGCGTCAATCATTCAGAAATGAATAGATGATCAACGCAATGATGGCGCATGCGACAATCGATCAACCACATGCGGTAATAAAAAAAACAACACCGAATGCGGGTAAACGATCGAAGATGCAAAAGGGCAACGCAATTACGGAGGATCCAGACATGTGTACAGCTGACCGTTGTGCATTTATGACGGGATTGATCGCGTAACAGAAAGAATATTCACTCCACCATTTTCGAAATTTCCATAACAATAAAATGGGGTCCACACTGCAGAGAGTCAAAGCTGAGCCTATAAATAGCCTCTAAAATTCTATTGGAAAATATACTTGATATGGGCATATTTTGATATTTGTATATTGAGCGAGAGACTGGTCTGAAGAGCCTAATCGGAGAAGATCCAGGAAGATTTAAGAGACAAGACCGAGAGGTGAGTCTCAAGGCAAATCCGTTCAATCCCCACCGTGGAAGCTCTGTACCAAGGTCACTTCTACCGGATGAGCAAGCCTGAGAGGGAAGCTCTTCTCTTCATCCACTCCATCCGCCAGCAAGTAAATCCATCGTCCAGATCTGTGTCAAGACATTGACACTTTTCTGTATTTGTTTCTATCTCTTTATCATCAATTGTATTCATCCTCTTAGTCTACCATGTATCAGACGCTAAATATTAGTATTCAATGTCATGATCATTTTCATCTCCATCTTTCTGTCTATTTCTGTTCCTCCATTAATCGCTTTCTCCATGATGTTTTCTTAATCCCTTGGTAATTAGCATGAATCTAACAAGTAAATTGATCTGTGCTAAAGAAATAAATATGTTTAGCTAAAGCATGCTAGACGCCATCTTCACCTGTGAGAGCATAAGTGAAGATGCCATTCCTCCTGTCAAGAGAAGGTTGGAAGAATGCGTTAACTAAAGCGAGAAGTACTTCCAGAGATGGAAGCAACCTTGCGTTCACTACGTTCGTCCCTGTTTTACCACAGAAATGTGGGAACGCGGCCGATCACCGAGAGGTGTACGTCGAGGGAAAGCGGAACCATAGTTATATCTTTAACACAATTAATGAACTTGCGATATTTATATTAATTACCCTTTCTATTTCTGTTTCATACATAAAGACCTGCCACCGCATGACACGACCCTTTATATATTCTTCACAGTCAGTCTCAAACTCAATATCATGTATCAATATCCTTTATCTTGTATCATAATAGCTTAGGTTTATTTTTATCGCACTTTACTTTATTATCGCAACTTTACTTTACTGCAATATTTTACTTTACTGCAGTTTTAGATACATGTACATACACACTTTTTATTAATTGAAAAACCCACGGTTGCATATATCACGAATGTAATGCATTAACTATGCAATCCCTGTGTTCGACCTTGGATCACTTCAAGAAACTTACGGTGGAATTATACTTGGTTTTAACGCAAGGAAACTTTTGACAACGGATAGCATACACCAGCATTTCATTAATAACGCATACATCTAGAAGTAGTATCGCATAAAGTCTGAATAAGCATAACACATCATCCACATTCAATTTCCATCATTCATCACTGTCCATGTGCTTATTTAGAATCATCGCATCAAATCTATGCCTATCAATCTACAAGTTCCTAGACAGAGTTAAATTACATTGAATCCATTTCAACGTCCATGGCTTTTATCCACTGTTCCCTGTCAACATCTTCCATTACCCTTTTAAAGGTTAATGGATCCTCTAACCTATCATCATGTATAATGTTTTGAGTTTCTATTAAATCCATATAGCGTTCAAGTTGTTGAATAACCCTCCAACTATGTCGAGGCATACTCAACTCTTGTGACGGGACAACAACAGTTGTTGATGGACCAGCTTGTGTGGCCAATCGCGCACTAGTCTCTTGAATTCGCCCACGCGTCACTGAGCGATTCATCTTCTTCTTTTTCAAAACTGGTGATCAATTTCCTCCTTCTAGCATTCTCTGTAGGAGGGAAATGCTTCTTCATAAACTTTTCCACAACTTGCTCCCATGAAGTTATCTCTACTGGTTCGAGGGAGTATGCCCATTTTCTTTCTTTATCGCATAGTGAAAATGGAAATAGCGTGAGTCAAACCTCTTCTGCGGAGATATTAGGGAACACAAAAGTGTTACAAATTTCAATGAAGCTTTGTAGATGGGCGTGCAGATCTTCACCACGCCGTCCTCCGAACTGTCCTGCTGTTTGTATATCATTTATAACTTTATTGGCTTCATTTCGAACCTTGATCCATCCAATGCTGGTCTCATGATTCCCGGGGAGAAATCGTACAAGTTTGGTGACGCATAGTCCTAGATGGATCTATTGCGATCATGTGTCAGTAGGATAGGATTTGTCATTATGTTGTTTTCATTTGTGGCTCGTTCTTCAAGTTGTCAGCCATTCTATGAGTTCTTCCTCGTTGTCTACGTCTGTCTTTCTGTCTTCTGCGAAATCTTCTTTCGATCTCTAAGTCGTAGTTGGGCTCAGGAGGGTGTCCTTTGCTCATGCAACGCTTGCTTCTTGCTTCACCGAAGTAATGGCAATGCAACAGAGGTCGAAAGCTAAGAGGTCATAGAGGTTTGATATTAGCGCAATCTATACCGTAGTCCCTGGCAACAGCGCCAAAAACTTGATGCGTTGATTTATGATGTGATGGTGTGAGTATGCGATGATGTGTTTTATGCGATGATCCTTCAAGTTTTCCTGACAAAGCCCAAGTATAAGCCTTTTTAGGTTCCTGGTAAGTCCAGAGTTGAACACTAGGACTACTAAATGGATATGCGACAGACTCTTCGATTCTATTGCAGTGGTGAAAAAGAAGTAGATGGTGTTTTGATTTATATTTTCCTATGCGATGGAGTTGAGCGTAGAGTGATGAAAGCTTAGAGTTACAATAAGTATGCGATGAAGGGGTTGAGAAGGGATTTAGCTAAAATTCCCAAGATTGTGTACAAGTTATGCAATCATGCTATACAAAATATTAATACTACATTTCTCAATGCAAAATGTCACATTTCCTATTTCTAGGACACATGCGATGTGTATGAGAAATAGCAGATAGAACTTATTTCTAAGTTTCTACTCTTGCTTATGTGATCTAATCCGACTCTCTCAAGCCTAGATTCTAATCTAACTCTCTCAAGTCTAGATTCTATCTTTAGACTACTCTTTCAAGTACGTCCAAATGATGAATGACGCATACATAAGATAAGATGATCGCATAAAATGCATATCCTAAGTCATAATAGCTAAGTACTTCTCGACCCATTTAGAAATTTAGCTACTTATGCATGGTGTGGAGAGATTGAACATAAATCGAAATAAAGTTTCCATTTTCTGCAAATAAAGTACTGAATACAAAATAACAAATGGATTTAAGAAATAACAAGCTCGGTAAGCAATGTCTTGCTTCTCGTGGTCTTTTACACTGCTCTTTATCACTTCAACTCTGTTATAGTTGTGGATTCTTGCTCTCGAAAGGGTTGCCCTTCTCTCCTTTGTATTGCTTTTCGGCAATCTCTCGATTTATCCCGGAGCGATTTCTCTCGGCTTCGCCTCGTCTCCTTGCTCTCTCCGTCCTCTATCTATATGTATATGCATGTGCATGAATCCCCCTCTCTCTGGTAGCATTCAGTATTTATAAATTTCAAGGTGAAGCAACTTTTCTTACTAATGATTGTAGTGATGGGCGGCATTAATTTCCCTACTCTGTTGCGTCGTTTAAAAGTCACCGAAAGTAATGTACTTGCTACAGTATGGCTTTTACGGCTTGTCAACTGAATTCGGAATCGGCCATTATCAGCTTTACATCCCATCATGATTTATTATGTTGTCGCCTTGATCCGAGGTCTTTATGCGATCACTTTTTAAGAAACTTCTCATGATCGCATGACTTACGATCGCAACTTTAAGCACGCTATCGCATTGTGCCTTTGAATTGCAATTTCATATGCGTCATCGCGTTGTACCTACACAAAATAGGTAAATTAACTGATTTTATGCGATGAGCATTAGCGATCACAATTCCTTTCAGTTTGGCGCTTTCAGACATGATATTGCCTATTTTATCATCGCTTTCTCTCATTGTTTTACTAATTTGAGCTGTAATAACTTGTATTTCTACCAGTTATCACACCCCCAAATTTAAAACAATGCTTGTCCTCAAGCATAAACTAAAGATTTTCTTTAAAAATTCAACTGCCTTTACCCTACCTAGACTTCTCAAGGTGCCTTATTTAAATTTCATGAACCAATGCATTCTTAATTTCTATCCTGATCTCTTCTTAAAATATTTCTAATCTTTAGGGACCGCAAGCTTAACCTTCAAAAACATTTTTACTCGTTTCCAGAACATCGCATGATTTATTTTAAACTTTATCCAACCGGGGTGTTCAAGTGATTTTGACCCTTGCGTGATTTAGATATTCGTTTTATGATCTTGCACTGATCCGAGTCCTAGCCTTCGTTTTGGTTTGCCCCCATGGGTGTCATGCGGATATCCAACTATGAGCAAGATGCTCTTTCTTAGTCAACACTCATGCCCATCTCTTTATTTGGTAGCGGAGTTGCGATCACTTAGTTTCTGCATTGATCACGATTCCCACCTTCGTTTTGGCTTACCCCCACGGGTGTCACGCGAGCATCCAACTACGAGCAGGATTCAATCTCAACGTTATAGTTTTTTTTAAAAAAAAAAAAATTGAATTTCTAAAAGTAACAAGGTTGAAAATAACATTACTAGCACCCCCAAATCGAACACACAGCAATATCCTCATTGCTGAAAGATAAGATAACTCATGCAATGGACTTAGGAAATTTCGTAAAAATAGTTTTGAAGGAAAGCTAGTAGACCGCTAAATTTTAGAAATGTTTCACGAACTGATTGTCCTGAAATTAATCTGACTCTAGTACATGCAATAAGAAACAGAGGCATAGATTTCATCATTGAAGTCATAATTGGCAAGGGGGTGAATGCGGTGACCAAATAAAGTAATAAAACATTCAAGATTGAGTCAAACTAAAGAGGATGCGATAGTAGAATTTAGCAATATTAAATTGAAATGCGAGAAGTGCAAAATTCAAATAAGATGAGGTAAGGAAATACACAACCCCCAAATTTTCTTTGTCACCCGTATCATTTTTTATCGCATCCTTTCCTGCGGTCGGTTGATTCTTTGATTACGATGGGCTGATCGAACCTATCGCGTGTTTGAGGTTATCGCGTTGCTTCATCGCAATCGTTTACTACGATCAATGTGATAAATATCAAGAGGATAAAAGGTATGAAAGAAAGAGTTGGAAATTATATAGAGTAGTAATCATGCAAAAATTAAGATAGATTCATGAAAGAAAAACAAAAAGAAGGATGCTAAAAAAAAGGATATATTTCGTCCATGATGAATGTGTATTGCTTATCAACGCAGGGACTACATGTTTCTTCTTCATTTTGGCTTCCTCAGGTCCACGGAGGTTTTCTCGTGTTGGAAATCTTCTTCATGATACATCTTGACTCTTTGTCCATTTACCTTAAATGCGTCGGTCCCATCTTCGTTTGTTAATTCTACCACTCCATGCGGTAATACTTCCTTAATTATGAATGGTCTGGACCAATGTGATTTCAATCTTCCTGGAAAGAGCGTAGCCTAGTATTGAATAGTAAGACCTTTTGACCTGCCTGAAGATTCTTTTCACACAGACGCTTGTCATGCCAATGCTTTGTGCGTTCTTTTTAAATTTTGGCATTTTCATATGCCTGTAGTCTCCATTCGTCCAGCTCGAGTAACTGAAGTTTTCTCTCTTCCTCTGCAGCCTTGAGATCAAAGTTAAGCTTCTTCACTGTCCACAATGCCTTATGCTCTAATTCCAACGGTAGATGGAAAGCCTTCCCAAACACTAACACATACAGTGACATGTCTATGGGTGTTTTATAGGCAGACCTATATGCCCACAACGCATCATCGAGCTTCATGGCCCAATCCTTCCACGTTGGATTCACCACCTTCTCTAAAATCAACTTGATTTCTCTGTTAGAAACCTCGGCTTGTCCATTTGTCTGGGGGTGATATGCGGTGGCGATCTTATGGTGAACATTGTATTTGATCAGCAGATTGTAAATGATACGATTAAAAAACTGGGTCCCTTCGTCACTTATTATGGCACGTGGAGTACCAAAACGAGTGAAGATGTTTCTCTGTAAGAACTTGGAAACCGTTGCCACATCGTTTGCAATGCATGAACCCGTTTTAATCTACTTAGAAACATAGTTGACGGCCAACAGAATGTATTTATGACCATTTGACGGTGGAAATGGTCCCATGAAATCTATACCCCAGACGTCAAATAGTTCCACTTCCAATATGATGTTCATCGGCATCGAATTTTTCTCTGAAATGTTTCCAGTGCATTTGCACTTATCGCATTTCATAGAATATTCTCGTGCGTTCTTAAACAGAGTTGGCCAGTAATACCCACTTTGAAAAACTTTTGTCGTTGTGCGTTGTCCCCCGAAGTGTCCTCCATAGGGTGATTCATGACATTGAAAGAGTATGCACTGAAAAGCTGTCTCTGGAACACAGAGTCTCAATATCTGGTCTGGTCCCTTTATGTAAAGATTTGGCTCGCCCCAGTAGTAGGATTTGCATTCATGAATGAGCTGTTTCTTTTGATGGGATGTGTAATTTTTCGGAAATTGTTTGCAGACCAAAAAGTTGACAATATCTGCATACCAGGGTAGTTCTTCAACCTTAAGCAACTGCTCGTCAGTGAATGATGCATTCACCTCCGACTGGATGCGATCCACTTTAGGATTCTCTAACCTCGATAAGTGGTCAGCAACCTGGTTCTCCGTTCCCTTGCCGTCGATTATCTCCACATTAAATTCTTGGAGTAGAAGAACCCATCAAATTAGTCTCGGCTTCGCATCTTTTTTGGTCATTAAATATCTTATTGTCGAGTGGTCGGTGTGGACTACAACTTTTTCAATCGCAAAGATTACCACTAGAAGTTCCTTCTCTGTGGTAGTGTAATTTGCCTGTGTGGAGTTCAATGTTCTGCTTGCATATGCGATGAGGTGTAACATTATCTTTACTTTTTGTGCTAGGACTGCCCCCATCGCATATCCGCTGGCATCGCACATCAGCTCGAATGGCTTTGTCCAATTGGGTGCGATCAGAATAGGCGCTGTAGTCAATGCATCCTTCAGTGCTTTGAATATGGTGAGGCAGTGTGACTCAAAGTCAAAAGGTCTGTCAACTTCCAGCAACGTATCCAGCAACGTATTTGGAGAAGTCCTTCATATATCGTCTGTAGAACCCCGCGTGTCCTAAGAAACTCCTTAAAGCTTTCATATTTGCTGGAGATGGAAGTTTTTCAATGGCTTCAATTTTTGCTTTATCCACCTCTAGCCCATCCTTTAAAACCTTGTGCCCAAGCACAATTCCTTCTTTAACTAATGGCACTTTTCCCAGTTCAGCACCAGATTAGTCTCTTCGCATCTTTTCAGTATCCTCTCCAAATTTTTCAGACAGATTTCATATTGCCCAAAGACTGAGAAATCGTCCATAAAGATTTCAACTGAGTCTTCAAGGTACTCAGAGAAGATTGCCATCATACATCTTTGAAACGTGCTGGGCACATTGCATAGTCCAAAAGGCATGCGACGAAAGGTGAACGTTTCATATGAATCGGTCAATGTGGTCTTTTCTTGATCCTTTGGTGCGATTATAATTTGGTTATAGTCTGCATACCCATCGAGGAAATAGAAATAGTCCTTCCCTTCTAGTCGGTTGAGCATTTGATCAATGAAGGGTAAAGGGAAATGATCTTTCTTTGTCGCCGCGTTGAGCTTCCTGTAGTCCATACAAATCCGCCAGCCAGCGACGGTCTTCGTGGGGATCAACTCGTTGTTTGCATTTGGGACTACTGTCATTCCACCCTTCTTGGGAATGCATTGCACGAGGCTAACCTATTGGTCTATCGACGATAGGGTATATGATGCCGGCATCTAACCATTTAATGATTTCTTTTTTGACAACCTCTTTCATCGCAGGGTTCAGTCTGTGTTGAGGTTCCATTGAGCCTTTTTGGTTTTCTTCAAGCCGAATGTGATGCATGCAGTACGTCGGGCTGATACCTCTGATATCTGCGAGCGTCCATCCGATTGCTCTAATATATTTCTTCATAATACTAAGCAGCGCATTTTCTTTTTCTTTCGATAACGCAGAGGATATGATTACTGACAAGGTTTCATTCTGACCAAGGAAAACGTACTTCAAGTGATTTGGTAGAGTTTTCAGCTCCAGTGTAGGTGGTTGCTCTAAGGAGGGTTTCTGTGTTTTTCTTTCTTCATTCAAATTCAACTTTTCTTCATTGTTCACTGTCTCTATTATTGCATGGTAGGTTTCTAAGGATGCTGTCGCATCCTCTCTTTCTTCATTTTCTTCCTCGGACTCCAAATCTTCAACGCAAATGTGTTCATCGTCGAAATCTGATAAGCCTTCATCTTCTGGGAACTTCATTGCCTTGATAATATTAAACCTGAGCTTCTTTCCATTGATGCTAATTGTGATTTCTCCCTTGTGCACATCTATTTGAGCACGACCAGTAGACAAGAACGGTCGTCCCAATATGATTGGAACATCTTTATCCACTTCATAATCTAGAATGATGAAGTTTGCAAGTAGAATGAATTTGTTGATTCTGACCAAGACATCCTTCAATTTTCCTTCAGGGTGTACCAGGGACCTATCTACAAGCTGGAGAGTCATCGTTGTGGGTGTTAGCTGACCTACATTCAATTGTTCGAATATTGAAAGGGGCATTAAGTTTATGCTTGCCCCAAGCATAATGCTTGACCAATGTAGATTCCTCCTATTGAGCAGGGTATTGTAAAGCTGCCTGGGTCGCGCATCTTTGGTGGGATTATAGTGTTTGATTCTTGTGTTAATGCCACCATGGAGAATTTTCCTATGCTTCTCTTCTTCGAAACCATATCCTTAAAAAACTTGGCATACATCGGCATCTACTCTATCGCTTCTATAAATGGAACATTGATGTGTAGTTGTTTCAATATTTCCAAGAAGCGATGATACTGGCCTTCATCATTTTGCTTCTTTTTCAGTCTTTGAGGGAATGGGGTAGCTATACTTTCACTGTTCCATGGTCTGGAGGCTTAGAGGTGACCACATCTTTAGGTTCCATAATCTTAGGCTTCTCTGACTCAGTTTGCATCAACGGTTTCTTTGATTCCATCGCATTTGAATCGGTTCTACTAGGCTCCTTCCTAACTTCCACCGTCACCTTTCCACTTCTTAAGGTGACTTCTTGGTAGTGTTCTTTCCCTGTATTCCCCGGGTTGCATGGAAGCTTAGTTGAGCTAGGCAGTGTTCCTTGCGGTTTATTTTTTAGCTCTCCTGCAATTTGTCCTATTTGGATTTCTAAATTGAGGATGGACGTCACTTGGCTTTGGATAACTGTTTCATTTTTTTCGATGTATTGTTTTAACAAATTCTCTAGAGGGGATGATTATGGTGTTTGAGAGCTGCTGGCTTGTTGTTGCTGTTGACCGTTAGTTCTTTGGAAAAATCCTGGTGGTTCTTCTCTTTACGATAGGTTGACAACCTTGTTGTTGGTTATTTTTCCAAGCAAAATTAGGGTGGTTTTGCCACCCGGGGTTGTACGTGTTTGAAAAAGGGTTGTTCTTGACAAAGTAGATTGACTGCGAATTTCGTGGACACTCTTCAACAGAATACGATTCTTCACATGTAGGATAACTGGTGCTTGTTTGTTCTATCGCATTGACTTGCCCTCTTTGCGTTCTGTGATTGTTTATTACGATGCCCTGTAATAAATTTATCATCGCATTCATCTAATTTTACAATGATGCGATGACACCATTACTTGTGTTACCTTCTCTGGGTTCTACTCGTTGATCACTTTCTTATGTTACCTTCTCTGGGTTTTCATAAAAATTACCAACGCAATCTGTTTTCACAAGTCCCTGTGTTCAATCCTAGACTTACTAGGAAACTCAGAGGAATTTAACTTGGATTCCGCTGGGGAAACTTGAGTGCACAATGCAATTCCATCAACACATATCATCCATATTTTCACTTCAAAAAATCAAGCACCAAGTTTTTGGCATCGTTGCCAGGGACTTCGGCAAAATAGAGTGCTACGGTAATTTTTTTTTATTTCTTTGCAGACTCTCAATCTCTGGCGAGTTACGACCCGAAGATTGAGAGGACATTCAGAAGAAGATTAAGAGACTGCCAACAACAATAAGAAAGAACACCAAGAATGGCAGACAACCGGACGCAAGGGCCGCTAACAGCGAATAATATAATGGCCAACCCCATCCTTCTGGCGAATGACCGCAATAGACCCATCATGGACTATGCATCACCTAACCTCTATGATTTCTCTCCAAGAAACAGTCCGAGAATATGAAATGTACCAAAACCAAAGCAACCCAACCCTGAGAGAAAATAAATGAATTCCAAAAATCTTCGGCAAATCCAAAAGGTTTTCCTGTACGTTCATCACAAAATAGATAGATATATAGACATATATATATTTGCCCCTCTTTCGATTTTTTTCTTAGTCAAATTTTGAATATAAAAGTGGAGTCAATCCTGTTAACTAGCCGCGTTGATTTGGTAATAAGATAATAACGAATAGAAAAAAATTAATGGCTTGGATCGTGTATCAACAGTCAATCCCCGGTCGAGGTAGAGGATAAGGTTCCATGGGAACAATTATTTATTTCTATTTCAGCTCGTCTCTTTTTTTTAAGAGAATGCCAGGAAAAGGAAACTAATAACGAATTTTGAACAAGAAATTGACGAATCGCTCATAAACTTTTCCACCACCTGTTCTCACGAAGTAATCTCTCCTGGTTCGAGAGAATACGCCCATTTTCTTGCCTGATCACACAAAGAAAATGGAAATAGTTAGTCGAACTTCTTTGGTAGAGATGTTCAGGAACACAAAAGTATTGCAGATTTCTATGAAGCTCCGGAGGTGGGCGTGCAGATCCTCGCCACGCCTTCCTCCAAATTGTCTAGCAGTCTGGATCATCTGCAGCATCACTGGTTTCATTTCGAATCGAGATCCATCCTCATGATTCCTGGAGAGAAATCGTAGAGGTTTGGTGATGCATAGTCCTGAATGGCCCTATTGCAATCGTTTGCCAGTAGGATTGGATTCGCCATGACATTGTTTTCGTTTAGTGCTCTATTTCCAGGATGCTCTGCCATATTGTCTTTATCTGGTTGTTGTTATTGGCAATTGTTTCTTAGTCTTCGTCAGAACGTTCTCTCAATCTCCAACTCGTAATTCGCCAGAGATTGAGAGTTGCAAAGAAATCAGAAAAATTACCATTAGCACACTGAATTGTCGAAGTCCCCGACAACGGCGCCAAAAACTTGATGCGTTATTTTATGTGATGAAATTATGGGATGAATTGCGGTGATGGGAATGCTTTGAGCAACAAGTTTTCTCAGCAGAATCCAAGTATAATTCCACTGAGTTTCCTGGTAAGTCCAGGGTCGAACTCAGGGACTAGGGAAAATAGTATGCGGTGATAGTTTCTAAGAAGACTTTGCGATAACCAAATAATCAAATAGTTGTTTTGGGTTGATGTTTGTGGTAGAAAATAAATGTATGCGGCGGATTTGAGAAAAGATCGATTATGCGTTAGATGCACTGAGTATGTGGAGGAACGGGTTGAAAAGGTCTTTAGCTAGCGTTTACCGGGAATGCGTCAAACTATGTGATCATGCGACAACAAATCATTTACCAATGCAAATGCGGTGCTCCTAGTTTTAGGATGCACGTGTTGAATGAAATAGTGTCCATAGAGCTTATTCCTAAGTCTCTACTCTTTTCCTATGCGTTGATGCAAGATCCACATAAAGACAAGGTGACCGCACACAATCATATCCTATCTCTAGGATGCATGCGATGCGTTAATAGCAAACAGTGCTTATTCCTAAGCTCTTATCTCTTGATTATGCGTTCTAATCTAACTCTCTTGAGCCTAGATTCTAACCTGACATTTCCAAGCCTAGATTCTTCCCTTAGACTACCCTCCCGAGAATCTCTAATGGACGAATGATGCATACATAATACAAGATAATCACATAGAATGAAGATCCATAATTAAGCTAGCTCAGTGCTTCTCAACCCATTCGACAGATTTAACTACTCAGGCATAATAAACAGAGAGTGAACAGATATAAAGAAGTAGATTCCATTTCTATAGATAAGTTTAAGTACAAAATGACAATGGAAGATAAGGGTAGAAAGCCTGGTAGCAATCCTTTGCTTCCCAAGGCTTTTACATTGTTAACTCTATTCTGTTCAAAAGATATTCCTGCTTCTGCAGGGGTTGGCCCGCTCTCTGATCTCAACACTTCCGACACTCTTCCAAGTTCATCGGAGCGATCTATCGGCACAATCTCGCTTCTCTCGTTTCTACCTTAAATAAAAGAAAAACTAAGAACAAGGCTATTCTAACTATGGAGAAAATTATCTAAGTATCCGAACTGCCGAACTGCCGAACTCTTTTGCTGAAGGTTGCCTTCGGTATTTATAGAACTTCTGGGTGAAAAGCTTCTTCTCTCTTATGATTACACTGATGGGATGACATTAATTCTCTGTCTGATGCGCCAAATATTTGTCACCGAAAAGTTGAGTGTACTTGCTACAGTAGTTCGTTATCGGCTTGTTAACTTATTTCGTAATCGACCGTCATCAGCTTTCTGACCCATCGTGATTTATTATGCTTTTCACCCAGATGCGCCTATCAAGTTGTGGCGGCTCTATGCGACAATCCTTCTTGAGCAGATATTTGTGAACACAAATCACCACAAAGCCTTGCGGTAATGTTGCGTTCGATCGTTGCTTTCTTGTGATCGCATTTTACGCATTACGTCAATGCATATTCTGCACAAAAATACAAAAGTTAATTGTTTTTATGCGATGAACGCATGCGACCGCAATGTTATGAACTTAATGTTTTTGGACGCAATCTTATATATTTTATCAACGCAATTCTACATTGTTTTATAACTTATCACTGTAATAACGTGCATTTCTGCCCGTTATCACACCCCCAAATTTTAACAATACTTGTCCTCAACCATAAGCTAAAGATTTCCATTAAGAAGTCGACCACAATTTCTTTTCCTAGATTTCTCAAGGCTACCTTATTTAAATCCTATATACCAAAATTTCCTTAATTCTTATAAATGAAAACTGCACCCCCAAATTTAAAATGTGGCAATGTCCTCATTGCCAATAGATTGAAAGAAGTCATGCGATGTTCTTACGATGTTACGTAAAGAGCCGGTTTGAAAGAAAGCTATCAGACCACTAACTTCTAGAAATATTTCATGAGGTGACTGTCCTAAAATTAAGTTGACTCTAGTATATATGAAAAAAATAGAAGCATATGTTTCATCATTTAAATCATAATTGGCAAAGAGAAAGCATGCAGTGACTTACTAAATTTATCAATGTTAAATGATTGCGGTAATCAAAGAGGATGCGGTGATAAAACTTTCAAAATTAAAATACGATGCGATAGTGCAGAATTTGGAATATAGTCAAGGAGAAATACAACCCCCAAATTTGCGCTGTCGCTCGCAGTGTTTGTTGACACATCTTGTTTTGCAGTGATCTTCTTTCTGTAGATTGTGGTGACGAAATAAAGTAGTTGCGTCTTTGTGTGGCGCCTCTGCAATCGTTCACCTCGATCGTTGCAAGAAAAACATTGACAGGGTCAAATAATTTTAAACAAAACGAAATCTTTTACCGCAATCGTTTAGCACAATTGCCCCTTTTTTTTAAAAAAAATAAAATACAGAAGTAAACTGTAGAAAGATAAACGATAACAACAAAGTGATGAAAGTTCATGAAGTATTGATGTAGGAAAAAGGATATTCAATAAGATTACGTCCATGATGAAGTTGAGTAATATAGTAACTCAGGGACCGCTTATTCCAAGCTGGGCTTTTCACGTCCACGGTGGATTTCTCTTCTTTTCTCGATATTCAGGAATTTTGACTACCTTAATCCGGAGCTTCTCCCCATTGATGTTCATTATGATTTCCCCCTTGTGCACATGAGCGCGACCGGTCGAGAGGAATGGTCGTCCCAATATGATGGCTGCATCTTCGTCCGCTTTATAATCCAAAATGATGAAGTCTGTCGGCAAGATGAATTTATCAATTCAGATTGCGACATCTTTCAACTCTCTCTCGGTATGTATTCGGGATCTGTCCACAAGTAAAAGAGTCTCTGTCGTGGGCGTGAGTGCGTCAATATTCAATCGTTTGAAGATTGATAGTGGCATTATGTTTATACTTGCCCCAAGATCACATAGTGCTTGGCCACTGTAGACCCCTCCAATGGAGCATGGTATCATGAAGATTCCTGGGTCGCACATTTTTGGTGGGATCATAACATTTTGCGTTACTGCACTTGTTGTGCTCTGGTCTTCATCATTTTGTTTCTCTTTCAATCTTTGCGGGCGTGGTGGTGGTTGGACTTTTTCTGTCTCATGTTCTAGAGGCTCGAGGGTGGATGCAACTTCAGGGTTCATCTTCTCGGGCTTTTTCGAATTATAAGTCAACGGGTCCTCGGTTGTCACCGCATTTAAGTTGGTCGCGGTGGGCTCCTTCCCTACTTCCGTAGTCATTTTGTCGCTTAACAAGGAGACTGCTAAGTGATAACGGGTAGAAATGCACGTTATCATAGTGCTAAGTTCTTAAACAATGTTGGATTGCATTGATGAAATATGTTAATTTGCGTCCATTAAGCATCAATTTCATAAAATTGCAGTCGCATGTGTTCAACGCATTAGAATAGTTGATTTTTGTATTTTTGTGCAGAATATGCGTTAACGCAATGCAAGAATTGCGATCATAGGAAATCACTGGTTGAGCGCAATTTCACCGCAAGGCTTTGCGATGGTTTTGTTCGCAAACATTCGGCCGAGAAGGATCACCACAACTTGGTCAGCGCAACATAGTGGGCGTATCTGGGTGAAAGGCTAATTAAGTGCGATGGGACTGAAAGCTGATGATAGTCGAATCCGAATTTAGTTGATAGATGATAACGATCACAAAGTACATTCAACTTTTCGGTGACAATTATTCAGCGCATCAGTCAGGAATTAAAGCCGTCCCATCTGTACAACCATGAGAGAGAAGCCGCCATTCACCATGGATGCTCTACAAATACCAAGGGAATTCTTCAGAGGATGAGTTCAGCAGTTAGAGATTTCATACTTCAGTTCGCACGCTTATGTTCATAGTTTTATTTCATTTTAAGGCAGATGCGAGGGAGAAAGTTATGCCAGCAGATCGTTCCGGTAAGCTTGAGAGAGCGTCGGAAGCTTCAAGGCCAAAGAGAGGGTCGACGCCTGCGGAAGCGAGAACATCTTTAGAACAAAATATAGATTTCAGTATAAAAGCCTCGGTCAGCAAGGAATTGCTACCAGGCTTTCTACCTTTAACTTCCATTGTCATTTTGTACTCAACTCATTTATAAAAATGAAATTTCCTTCTCTATATCTGTTCACTCTCTGTCATTCATGCATGAGTAGCTAAATCAGTTGAATGGGTTGAGAAGCATTTAGCTAGCACAACTAGGGAATCTTCATTCTTTGCGATTATCTTGTATTATGTATGCTTCATTCGTCCATTAGAGATACTGGGGAGGGTAGTCTAAGGATAGGATCTAGACTTAGGAAGGTCAGGTTAGAATCTAGGCTCGGGAGAGTCAGATTAGAACACATAATACAAGAGATAGGTGCTTAGGAATGAGCACTATTTGTTATTAACGCATCGCATGCATCCTAGAGATAGAATATGATTGTATGCGGTCACCTTGCTTTCATGCATTTTTCATCATCGCATAAGACAAGAGTAGAGACTTAGGAATAAGCTCTATGGACACTTTTGCATTCAACACATGCATCCTAGACTTAGGAGCATCGCATTTACATTGGGAAATGACTTGCTGTGTATGCTTGTAACATAATCGCATAGTCTGATGCATTCCCAAGTAACACTAGCTAAAGATTTTCTCAACCCGTTAATCGCATACTCATTGCATCTATCACACAACTGCCTTTTCTCAAATCCGTCACATTTGTTTATTTTCTCATTAACGCAATCAACAACAAACCAACAATTTATTTACTTACCAGGTTTTAATAAAAATTACCAAAGCAATCTGTTTTCACAAGTCCCTGTGTTCGATCCTGGACTTACCAGGAAACTCAGAGAAATTTATACTTGGATTCCGCTGGGGAAACTTGAGTGCACAATACAATTCCATCAACACATATCATCCATATTTTCACTTCATAAAATCAAGCACCAAGTTTTTGGCATCGTTGCCGGGGACTTTGGCAAAATAGAGTGCTACGGTAATTTTTTTTTATTTCTTTGCAGACTCTCAATCTCTGGCGAGTTACGACCCGAAGATTGAGAGGACATTCAGAANTAACTTCGGGGTTCATTTTCTCAGGCTTTTCCGAATTATAAATCAACGGGTCCTCGGTTGTCATCGCATTCAAGTTGGTCGCGATGGGCTTCTCCCCTACTCCCGCAGTCATTTTGTCGCTTAGCAAGGAGACTGCTAAGCACTGTTCCTTTCCCATACCCCAGCATTGCGAGGAAGCTCAGTTGAGCTTGGCAACGCTCCTCGCGGTCTATTTTTCAGCTCGCCCACAATTTGTCCCAGCTAAATTTCGAGATTTTGAATGGACGTTGCTTGATTCTGAAGCACTGATTCATTCTTCTCAATGTACTGCTTCAACAAGCTCTCTAAGGACGAAGATTGCAGTGGTTGCGAACTACTGGCATGATTGCTCGTCTGACCGTCATTTCGTGGGAAAAATTCGGGTGGCCTTTCTTTTTGTGCCATGGGTTGAAAGCTTTGTTGTTGATTTTTCCACGCGAAATTTGGGTAGTTTCTCCACCCGGGGTTATGTGTATCAGAGTAGGGATTATTTTTCATGAAGCACACCGACTGCGGATTTTCTGGGCATTCCTCCATCGAATGAGCGTCTCCGCAAATGACACAACTTACGGTCATTTGAGCAATCGCGTTGACCTGCCCTTTCTTCGCTCCCGAGTTATTAATTGCGATGCATTGAATCAAACTCATCATTGCAGTCATCTGGTTTTGATTGCATCATTATCTTTTATGCTCAATCTCCGATTGCTCTTTCTCCAGTCCTCGTGATCTTTAGAGATGCGATCGAGGATATTCTTAGCCTCCTCATATGTTTTGTCTAGTAAACCACCAGCGGCTGCCGATTGGCATCGGTCTGCCAAGAGGGATTTAATCTGTGATAAAAGATCTCCATTTGTAGGCAGTCTGGTAATCCGTTGTGTGGACAGTCCCTTATCAGCTTCTTAAACCTCTCCCAGGTATCGCTGTGCGATTCGTCAGATTCTTGTTCAAAATTTTTTATTATATTCCTTCTCCTAGCATTCTCAGTTGGTGGGAAATACTTCTTCATAAACTTTTCCACCACCTGTTCCCACGAAGTGATCTCTCCTGGTTCGAGAGAATACGCCCATTTTCTTGCCTGATCACACAAAGAAAATGGAAATAGTTAGTCAAACTTCTTTGGTAGAGATGTTCAGGAACACAAAAGTATTGCAGATTTCTATGAAGCTCCGGAGGTGGGCGTGCAGATCCTCGCCACGCCTTCCTTCAAATTGTCTAGCAGTCTGGATCATCTGCAACATCACTGGTTTCATTTCGAATCGAGATCCATCAAGGGTAGGCCTCATGATTCTTGGAGAGAAATCGTAGAGGTTTGGTGATGCATAGTCCTGAATGGCCCTATTGCAATCGTTTGCCAGTAGAATTGGATTCACCATGACATTGTTTTCGTTTAGTGCTCTATTTCTAGGTTGCTCTGCCACATTTTTTTTATCTGGTTGTTGTTATTAGCAATTGTTTCTTAGTCTACGTCAGAACGTTCTCTCAATCTCCAACTCGTAATTCGCCAGAGATTGAGAGTTGCAAAGAAATCAGAAAAATTACCATTAGTACACTGAATTGTCGAAGTCCCCGACAACGGCGCCAAAAACTTGATGCGTTATTTTATGTGATGAAATTATGGGATGAATTGTGGTGATGGGAATGCTTTCAGCAACAAGTTTTCTCAACAGAATCCAAGTATAATTCCACTGAGTTTCCTGGTAAGTCCAGGGTCGAACTCAGGGACTAGGAAAAACAGTATGCGGTGATAGTTTCTAAGAAGACTTTGCGATAACCAAATAATCAAATAGGTTTTTTGGGTTGATGTTTGTGGTAGAAAATAAATGTATGCAGCGGATTTGAGAAAAGATCGATTATGCGTTAAATGCACTGAGTATGCGGAGGAACGGGTTGAAAAGGTCTTTAGCTAGCGTTTACCGGGAATGCGTCAAACTATGCGATCATGCTACACTCATGCGACAACAAATCATTTACCAATGCAAATGCGGTGCTCCTAGTTTTAGGATGCACGTGTTGAATGCAATAGTGTCCATAGAGCTTATTCCTAAGTCTCTACTCTTTTCCTATGCGTTGATGCAAGATCCACATAAAGACAAGGTGACCGCACACAATCATATCCTATCTCTAGGATGCATGCGATGCGTTAATAGCAAACAGTGCTTATTCCTAAGCTCTTATCTCTTGATTATGCATTATAATCTAACTCTCTTGAGCCTAGATTCTAACCTGACTTTTTCAAGCCTAGATTCTTCCCTTAGACTACCCTCCCGAGAATCTCTAAGGGACGAATGATGCATATATAATACAAGATAATCGCATGGAATGAAGATCCCCAATTAAGATAGCTAAGTGCTTCTCAACCCATTCGACAGATTTAGCTACTCGTGCATAATAAACAGAGAGTGAACAGATATAAAGAAGTAGATTCCATTTCTATAGAAAAGTTTAAGTACAAAATGACAATGGAAGATAAGGGTAGAGAGCCTGGTACCAATCCCTTGCTTCCCAAGGCTTTTACACTGTTAACTCTATTTTGTTCAAAAGATATTCCTGCTTCTGCAGTGGTTGGCCTTCTCTCTGATCTCGACGCTTCTGGCACTCTTCCAAGTTCACCGGAATGATCTATCGGCACAATCTCGCTTTTCTCGCTTCAGCCTTAAATAAAAGAAAAACTAAGAACAAGGCTATTCTAATTATGGAGAAAATTATCTAAGTATCCGAACTGCCGAACTCCTTTGCTGAAGGTTGCCTTCGGTATTTATAGAACTTCTGGATGAAAGGCTTCTTCTCTCTTATGATTACACTGATGGGATGGCATTAATTCTCTGTTTGATGTCACCGAAACGTTGAGTGTACTTGCTACAGTAGTTCGTTAGCGGCTTGTCAACTTATTTCGGAATCGACCGTCATCAGCTTTCTGTCTTATCGTGATTTATTATGCTTTTCACCCAGATGCGCCCATTAAGTTGCGACGACTCTATGCGAAAATCCTTCTTGAGCAAATATTTGTGAACACAAATCACCACAAAGCCTTTCGGTAATGCTGCGCTTGATCGTTGCTTTCTTGTGATCGCATTTTACGCATTGCGTCAACGCATATTCTACACAAAAAATACAAAAGCTAACTGTTTTTATGCGATGAACGCATGCGACCGCAATGTTATCAACTTAATGCTTTTTGGACTCAATCTTATATATTTTATCAATGCAACCCTACATTGTTTTATAACTTAGCACTTAATAACGTGCATTTCTGCCCATTATCACACCCCCAAATTTAAATAATGCTTGTTCTCAAGCATAAACTAAAGATTTCCATTAGGAAGTCGACCGCAATTTCTTTTCCTAGATTTCTCAAGGCTGCCTTATTTAAATCCTATATACCAAAATTTCCTTAATTCTTATTCAGGTCTCTTCGTAAAATATTTCTAAAATTTAGGGACTGCAAGTTTAACCTTCAAAAAGACTTTACTAAATTCCAGGACATCGCATGATTTATTTCAAAAATCCTTTTTCACTGGGGTGTTAAATGATTTTTTTATCCTTGTGCAATTTAGACCTTATTATTATTATTATTATTTTTTTCTCTGACCTTGCGCTGATCCAAGTGTCTCACCTTCGTTTTGGTTTGCCCCCAGGTGTGTCATGCGGACATTCAACTACGAGCAAGGCGCTCTTTTTAAGACTAAACTCATGACTATTTGGCAGCGGAGTTGCGATCATTTTATTTATGCGTTGATCACGATTCCTACCTTCATTTTGGTTTGCCCCCACGGGTGTCATGCGGACATCCAACTACGAGTAGGATCCAATCGCAACATATTGATTTTTTCTTTTAAACAAGCCTAAAAAATAGCAAGGTCGAAAATGAATATCGCACCCCCAAATTTAAAATGCGGCAATGTCCTCATTGCCAATAGATTGAAAGAAGTCATGCGATGTTCTTACGAAGTTACGTAAAAAGTCAGTTTGAAAGAAAGCTATCAGACCACTAACTTCTAGAATATTTCATGAGGTGACTGTCCTAGAATTAAGTTGACTTTAGTATATATGAAAAAAATAGAAGCATGTGTTTCATCATTGAAATCATAATTGGCAAAGAGAAAGCATGCGGTGACTTACTAAATTTATCAATGTTAAATGATTGCGGTAATCAAAGAGGATGTGGTGATAAAACTTTCAAAATTAAAATACGATTCGATAATGCAGAATTTGGAATAAAGTCAAAGAGAAATACAACCCCCAAATTTGCATTGTCGCCCGCAGTGTTTGTTGACGCATCTTGTTTTCCGGCAATCTTCTTTCTGTAGATTGTGGTGACGAAATAAAGTAGTTGCGTCTTCATGTGGTGCCTCCGCAATCGTTCACCTAAATTGTTGCAAGAAAAACATTGAGAGGGTCAAATAATTTTAAACAAAACGAAATCTTTTATCGCAATCGTTTAACAAGATCGTCCCTTTTTATATATTTTTTTTAATACAGAAGTAAACTGTAGAAAGATAAATGATAACAACAAAGTGATGAAAGTTCATGAAGTATTGATGTAGGAAAAAGGATATTCAAAAGGATTGTGTCCCTGATGAAGTTGAGTCATATAGTAACTCAGGGACCGCTTATTCCAAGCTGGGCTTTTCACGTCCACGGTGGCTTTCTCTTCTTTTCTCGATCTTCAGGAATATTGACTGCCTTAATCCGGAGCTTCTCCCCATTGATGTTCATTATGATTTCCCTCTTGTGCACATCAATTTGAGCACGACCGATCGAAAGGAATGGTCGTCCAAATATGATAGGCGCATCTTCGTCTGCTTTATAATCCAAAATGATGAAGTTTGCTGGCAAGATGAATTTATCAATTGAGATTGCGACATCTTTCAACTCTCCCTCGAGATGTATTCGAGATCTGTCTGCAAGTAGAAGAGTCTCTGTCATGGGTGTGAGTGCGCCAATATTCAATCATTTGAAGATTGATAGCGGCATTATGTTTATACTTGCCCCAAGATCACATAGTGCTTGGCCACTGTGACCCTTCCAATGGAGCATGATATCGTGAAGATTCCTGGGTCGCACATTTTTGGTGGGATCATAGCATTTTGCATTACTGCGCTTGTTGTGCTCTTGTCTTCATCATTTTGATGTTAGCGCAAAGATTAAAGAGGTTTGATGTTAGCGCAATCTATTCCGCAGTCCCCGGCAACGGCACCAAAAACTTGATGCGTTGATTTATGATGTGATGGTGTGAGTATGCGATGATGTGTGTTATGCGATGATCCTTCAAGTTTTCCTAAAAAAGCCTAAGTACAAGCCTTCTTAGGTTCCTGGTAAGTCCAGGGTCAAACACAGAGACTACTAAATAAATATGCGACAGACTCTTCAATTCTATTGCAATGGTGAAAAAGAAGTAGATGGTGTTTTGATTTATATTTTCCTATGCGACGGAGTTGAGCGTAGAGTGATGAAAGCTTAGAGTTACAATAAGTATGCAATGAAGGGGTTGAGAAGGGATTTAGCTAACATTTCCCAAGATTGTGTACAAGTTATGCGATCATGTTATACACAAATATTAATACTACATTTCTCAATGCAAAATGCCACATTTCCTATTTTTAGGACATATGCGATGTGTATGAGAAACAACAGATAGAACTTATTTCTAAGTTTCTACTCTTGCTTATGAAATCTAATCCGACTCTCTCAAGCCTAGATTCTATCTTTAGACTACTTTCTCACGTACGTCCAAATGATGAAGGACACATACATAAGACAAGATGATTGCATAAAATGCATATCTTAAGTCATGCTAGCTAAGTACTTCTCAACCCATTCAGAAATTTAGCTACTTATGCATGGTGTGGAGAGATTGAACATAAATCGAAATGAAGTTTCCATTTTCTGCAAATAAAGTACTGAATTCGAAATAACAAATGGATTTGAGAAATAACAAGCCCTGTAAGCAATGTCTTGCTTCCCGTGGCCTTTTACACTGCTTTTTATCACTTCAACTCTATTCTAGTTGTGGATTCTTGCTCTCGCAAGGGTTGGCCTTCTTTTCCTTCGTATTGCTTTCTTGCAGTCTCTCGATCTGTCCGGGAGCGATCTCTCGGCTCCGCCTCGTCTCCTTGCTCTCTCCATCCTCTATCTATATGTATATGTATGTGCGTGAATTCCTCTCTCTCTGGTGGCATTCGGTATTTATAGATTTCAAGGTGAAGCAACTTTTCTTAGTAATGATTGCAATGATGGCGGAATTAATTTCCCTACTCTGTTGCACCGTTTAAAAGCACCGAAAGTAATGTACTTGCTACAGTATGGCTTTTAACGGCTTGTCAACTGAATTCGGAATCGACTGTTATCAGCTTTACGTCCCATCATGATTTATTAGGTTGTCACCTTGATGCGAGGTTTTCATGCGATCACTTTTTGAGAAACTTCTCACGATCGCATGACTTACGATCGCAACTTTAAGCACGCTATCGCATTGTGCCCTTAGATAGCAATTTCATATGCGTCATCGCATTGTACCTGCACAAAATAGGTAAGTTAACTAATTTTATGCGATGAGCATTAGCGATCGCAATTCCTTTCAGTTTGGCGCTTTTAGACATGATATTGCCTATTTTATCATTGCTTTCTCTCATTATTTTACTAATTTGAGCTGTAATAACTTGTATTTCTACCAATTATCAAAGACATTTGTCAGAAAAAGATCTTTTTGTCATTTTTCCCTCAAGACAAGTTTCACATGGAGGTAAAGAATTATTTTCTAACTAATCTAGACGACCGTTTTTTTACTAATCTCTCAATCCTATTGAGATTAATCTGACTAAGTCTGAGGTGCCAAAGATAAGCATTAGGAGAAATTTTTCGTTTTTTATTTTAAGTCTCAGCCGTTTTAAACATCTCTATATTTAGAATGGCCTTTGCTTCAGTTGGTTTTAATATGTACAAGTTATTTTCGAGTCTTGCAGAACAAATATGAACACCTTTTGAAAAAAGAAACACTTCATTAGATTCAAAAGATATTCTGTACATATATTCTAATAGACAGGAAATGGAAACTAAGTTTCTTTTCATCTTAGGTACATAATATACACTCCTAAGTAAGATGAAAGACTCTCCAAAAGATAGCTTGACATTTCCCACTACATGAGCTGAAATGACTTCACCCGTTCTCACCTTAAAAGTCATTTTCTGTTAAAAAAGTTCTCTCCAAGAACTAGTTTCCTATAGAAAAGTGCAAACATGATTAGCGGCGCCTGAATCTAACATCCAGGTTAGGTGAGTATTCTCCACTAGACATGTTTCAACTACTAGTAAATATGATTTACCTTGTTTCGCCTTTTCCGGTTTCTTTTCAGCCAAATACTTTGGGCAGTTATGCTTCCAGTGCCCATCCTCTCTACAATGGAAACATTTTCCTTTGGGAGCCTTGTTTTTTGCTTTTCTTAGCAGTGGTTTTCTTATTCCCTTTACCCTTCTTCATTTGTACAAATTTATCTTTTGAAGAAGAACGTGCAGACTTCTTGTTATCAGTAGGTCTTGTTCCAGATGTCGACCTCTTAAAAAACTTCTTAGGTCGAGAAATAACATTTACTTTTTTTTCCTTAAGTTTCATCATAGACTGATATGTCTATAACTCGTTCAACAATGTGGTGAAATTATAAGTAATTTTGTTCATAACAACATTGGTTCTGAAAGGCAGATAACTCTCCGGGAGAGATTCCAATATCATACTTACTTGACTTATCTCATCTATCATCGCCCCATGAGCCTCAATAATATTAAAATGAACCATCATATAGATAACATGTTCTCTAACGTTGGAACCATCTTTCATTCATGTACTGTAGACATACTTAATGGCTTCATGTCGAACAAAGGATAACGGTTGCTTGAACATCTTCTGAAGTGACGCCATTATCTCACGAGCAGTGGACATTACCTCATGTTTCTCATTAAGTACATCGAATATACTTGCTAAGATGTAGGCCCGAGCTTTTTCATTTGCCCTAACCCACTGATCATTGATCTCCCGAACATTTTGATTCACTGTTGTACTAGGAACCAGAGGACATTCCTCCGTCAACACAAACCTTAAATCATCCACAACTAATATTGTATTGATGTTGGATTTCCAGTTTGAATATCCTTCACCGTTAAACTTTATCGGAAGCTAGAGGTTATATAATTGAATTCGACATTGTTGAAAAAATTTAAACAAATTTTATTAAATTTTATGCATCTAAATCCAAATTTTATCAAAATTAATAAAGTACCCAATAAATCTTTATTTATTTGCAATGATACTTAAGTGGTTTAGAACAGTTGCTACTGTGGGACAGTCAACAATTCCTTCACTAAAGCAAGGCAATTCTTTACCAAATACTATATCAGAGTAACTCTTTACCCCTATAGTTCTTTTGGTCATCGTTTTCGGTCAAGATCTGTAAATGTGACCCGACATTTTCAGATCTTATAGAACTGTATAATAGGCCCCCGAGATGAAAGACAATACCCAAGACATGACTATAAGACCCTATTCATTACTGAAGCTTACGTTGTTCCGAATCCTATGTTATAACCCTCCGTGGGGATCGCCGTGGTTAACGACTAACTAGTGTTGCCTAAAAACAATAGTAGGCGCAACATAGAAATCTCACAGTTTAAACTAATGGAGAAGACCACAGGACAATGTTGACACATTTCTTGCACCCACTTACTATGAACTACTTCCCCCATTCACCTTGATATTGATCCATGCATACACTTTCCGAATGAAGTAGTCATAGTAAAAGCGAAACGAAGCCGAGCATGGATCTCACGGTGTGAACTCTTGAGGACATGAGAGCTAATAACTATATATCAAATCTATTGTTAATCTCCGACTGAAGTGTTCTAAATGTTTGGGTTTTTATTTACTTAGGTTAGAAAAAGGGCTAACTTTTAAACAACCTAAGTCTATATCATTTTTATCCAAGTATAACCTTATATTTGGATATAACCCTACGATGTCTATGTGTTTAAACTAGTTTTAAACCTCACATCGCTCAAGCAAGCTCATAAAATCAGTTAACAACGCTCAAACTTTCGATCATAATCCCCAGGTAGGAGGTGTTACATAAACCGTCAACTTAAGTACCCCCAGCCTTTGACAGGTTTCTGAACCGATTTGAGTTTGTAACCAAATTTTATAAAGTAACAATCTATTTTAACAGTTAAAACTAGTTTGTTAACCTAAGTGAGCATGTTGTGTATCTTTGTTATGGATTTTTAAGTATCATTCCATTTTATAACAACTTACAAAACATAGACATGCTAAACATCCCCAACATTCATCAAAGGCATCCAATATAACATTTATATTAAAAGAAACCCTATACATGCATTCTATGGTGGGATTTTAAATCAATATGGCATACTGTATGCACATACAAGATTTATTTAATTATAACATACATCACATGCATAAACAATTAAACATATACTGATACGATTTTAGTTTTGGCATTTTTATGTAAACAAAAACCTATGTATTACAAAAAAAAGTTGACAGCTCCAAACTGCTTCTTGATCGCTCGAACAGATCCAAACCGGACCAAAAAAATGCTTGAACTGGATATGAACCACCTGAACCGGGTCAATCAAAACAATTTTGAAAATGAACCGGGCCAAGTTTGAAGAAAATTGATCAAACCAGTTAATCTTCTTAAATCGGTTCAAGAATCTTGCTTGGATAAGCCGGATCTCGCTGATGGACCAAGATCTCGCTTGGGTTGAACATGATCTCCCTCCATGTTGAAATCTGGCTCAAACTTGATCTCTTACTACTGGTTGAAACCTTGCTCAAAACTTGATTTCTCGCTGGCTCGTGGAAATCTCGCTTAAACCATCAGAATCTCGCTCTTTGCTTGAAATCTCGTTTGAACTTGACTCAAAATCTCGCTCGAACTTGAAATCTTGCTAGGACTTCTCATGCATTGTAAATGTGATGCAATAATGGTAGGAAATTGCAGTGATTTATTATGCGTTGCACACGCAAGTTTTCCTAATAAGATCCAAGTATAAATCTCACTAGGTTTCCTGGTAAGTCCAGGGTCGAACACAAGGACTACTGAGTTATTATGTGACAGTAAATTGGATTCCTTTGTGGTGGCAAAAACAAATAAGTTGGATGGTGTTTTGTTGAGTATATTTCCTATGCCATGGATTCTAGTAAAGAGTTGATGAAATCGAGAATTACAATGAGTGTGCGATGAACGGGTTGAGAAAGGATTTAGCTAACACTTCCTAAGATTGCGTTCAAGTTATGCAATCATTCTACACACATACAACAACATGTCATCTCCCAATGCAAATTCCATAATTCTTATTTCTAGGACGCATGCGATGTTTATGATAATGTTGATAGGACTTATGTCTAAGCCTCTATTCTTGTCTATGCAATGATGAATGATGCACACAACACAAGGTGACCGCATACTATCATATTCTATCTCTAGGGTGCATGCGATGTGTTAATAGCAACAAAACTTATTCCTAAGTTTCTATCTCTTGCTTATGCTGTTCTAATCTGACTCTCCCAAGACTAGATTCTATCTTTAGACCACTCTCCCGAGCATCTTTAAGGGGTGAATGACGCACACATAAGACAAGATGATCGCATAAAGTGAAGGTCTTAGGCCATGCTAGCTAAATACTTCTCAACCCATTCAGAAATTTAGCTACTCATGCGAAGTATGAAGAGATTGAACACAAGTTGAAATGAGATTTCCATTGTCTATAGATTAAATGCAAAATACAGAATAACAATAGAGTGTAGAGATAAGAAGCCCAGTAGCAATGTCTTGCTTCTCGTGGCCTTTTACACTGTTTTTTCACTCCAACTCTACTAAGATGAATATCCTTGCTTCCGCAAGTGTTAGCCCTCTCTCCTTTTGTAGTGCTTCCCAACAGTCTTTCAAGCTGTCTGGGAATGATCTCTCGGCGTCTTCTTCTCTTCGCTCGTCTCCGTCTTCTTAGTATGACTATGAACAGGCTGACTATGAATAGGCTAACGGCTAACTATCTTGTATATGATCTCTATTCTATATGGCGAACCCTTTAACGATGGTGGCCTTCGGTATTTATAGAGCTCAAGGTGAAGAAGCTTTTCTCTCTAACGATTACAATGATGGGCGGTCATTAAATCTCCTACTCTGATGCGCCAATTATTGTCACCGAAAGTTTAGTGTACTTGCTACAGTGTGTCATTAACGGCTTGTCAACTAAATTCGGATTCGACCGTCATCAGCATTCCATCCCATCATGATTTATTATGCTTTCACCTTGATGTGTCGTCTTTATGTAGCCACCTTCTTGAGCGACTTTTTGTGAACGTATACGATCGCATAACTTTGTGATCGCAATCATTCAATGCGCACGGACTCCTAATTCCTTGGATCGCAATTTAACTTGCGCCAACACATTTTTCCTGCACAAAATAAGTAAATTAGCTACTTTTATGCGATGGGTACAATCGCAATTTTCTCAGTTTAACGCTTTTGGACATGATTTTGTATATTTTTACCATCGCATTCTCTCATTGTTTTACTTATTTGCACTGTAATAACGTGCATTTCTACCCGTTATCAACTTCCATCAGAATATCGCTCGAACTAAAAATCTCGCTCAAACTTGATTCAAAATCTCGTTTGAACTTGAAATCTCGCTTGAAATTCTAACAAAATCTCGCTCAAAATTGATCCAATCTTGCTGGAAATTTAAACAGTAGCTGAAGAACTGGAAATCTGCAGCTCGGTCTTATTCACTTCTTTCTTCAATTACATCCTAATTTCAACTTCTAATGATTCCATATGAATTACAGACTCTTAAAACATATATTAAGGCCCATAAAACAAGAGCCAATTACAAGAGAAACAATATAATTGAAAGGATTAAAAAGCCAAAACACTGTAAAAACCATATCAGTATGCTATTTCATGCAGTACATGAAAAAACACCCACCAAACTAAAATTAACAATAGTTAAGCGCTGAAATCATGCTCTAATATCGACTGAAGGAATGATATATCATTCAACGGAAGACTACATAATCAATAAGCATTTAAACTACATTTAATTTGAGTTTTAAGTATGTTGTTCATATGTTATTCAGAAGAGGGTCTGAAACACATATTATCTTTGAAGATATCCTTCACAAATTCAACTGAGATCCACCAAAATAGAGCTTCAAACTCCAAGAGGACTACCACTAAGATCTTCTCTACTTTGCTCAAGCTAGAACATGTGGTGGAAACACTTAAATCAAGTTGAATTGATGAAGAACCAGTGAGGGGTATGTAAGGTTTTCAGGTTATCACTTCAGCAAGTATAACACAGAATGCTCCCACTTTTTTCACACATGGAGCTTCTTTATATAGATATAATGCATGCAAAGGGTTGCATGGTGAACATCTCTGGCTTGAAGATCATAACCTAAATGCAATTAGAATTTAATGATATTGTATCAAACATGTTAGTGGGTTTTTCCCAAAAATGGAAAAACCCCATTAACCTAAAATGATTTCAAAAATCATTTTATTTAACTTAATTTTATAAAATTAATTCAAAATAGTTNAAATCTAATTTTAATTGATTTTTAATTAAACTTTTTAATTAAAATAATATTAATTTAATATCTAAATATTAAATTAATAAATATCAATATCACCAGTAAATCAATTTTATATTTAAATCATAATTTAAATATTAATCGGTTTTTTAATTTCGTTTAATTTCAATTAAATTAACGTTTTTAATTGTATCATATACAATCAATCGAAAACCCTAAAAATGATTTTGAACCTTTCAAATTCATAACCTTAATTTCATCAATACTCAATTTTTTATTCCAATTTAATGAGCTAGTAGAGGGACCCAATGGACATAGAGATCATGAGCTCTAACGACTTGTAATTAATCCGTTAAAATTCTTTAATCGAATTAATTACTATTCGTTAACTATCAAGACACACCACTATAGCTCGATGTTGCACTCTCCTCACTGTAGATGTATTTTTGTCCATATAAACCATAATCAGTAAGTCGATCCTTCACAGGTCGTTCATAATTACAGCTGGATCAAAATTACCGTTTTACCCCATGTAAATACATCTTGTTTCTTAAGTTCCAATTGACCCTCTAATGAACAATTTGATTCATAATACTACACATGAATCAAGTTCTTCTCTATCATGAGAAGGCAGGACCCCGATTGTTCAAGACCTGGAATTAGCAATTAAGAGAACAACCTATCTGCTAACCCTAAAATGGGTAGGAGTGAATTTCATCTTGCAGGGCTATGTCCCAACTATCCATCCAGTCTTACCCCCAAAATGAAAGACTTATTGAGCAGTGCTATTGGACTATTCTCACCCATGCAGATCAAAGGATAATACCGAATAAACAGGAGTTTATAGCTAGCTGAGGATTAGGATCGAGTTATCCTAGGTTACATAAGTATGAAATAGTCAGTTTTAACAGTAAACGATCGTTATAAAAAAAAGTGACTATTTCGTGGTTTAGTCTACATGCAAACTCATTGCATAGGATGCCCCCACTCACGTCTCTACATGAATGATTTGTGGATCACGTCATCTGTATTACCTATACAAAATAGACCGCATCCAATAGTGTTACCAGGATTAGATACCTAATTTCATCCATATACTTATAGACCATTTAGGCTATATACTGTTAACTCGATCCTGTTTATGTCACCACATAAAGTTAAAGTATTCATACTATAACCATGGATATGTATATTGGATTTTCATAATAGAATGCAAAATCAACAACTTTATTGAATAAGATACTCAATAATATTTTATTGATAAATAGAATGTTTAACCCAAATTTACGAATTGCGAGTTCTTGGACATTCCCAACCAAATATAACCTATAATTTAATAATGTATCCAATACAATATAACCTATAGTTTAATTCTCTCATTAACAATTTAATAAAAATCTCATTTATATTAAATTTAATTGTATGAATCAAATTCACATAATTAATATTTGAATCATATTCAAATATTTATTTCCTCTCAAGTAAACTATATATTATAATGTATCAAATACATTATAGTAATTATATCATATATAATTAAATTAAAATTAATTATATCACATATAATTAATTTGAACAATTAATTTGAACAATTCAAAATAATCCAAAATTGATTCTCATTTAATTCCTGTTTAGCAGAGGTGTTAAAAAATCTCGATGACTCGAAAAAACCAATCAACCCAACCCAACCCGTGCGGTTTGGGTTGGGTTATCAACTTATTTGAGTTGAGTTGGGTTCAAATAAATGAAAATTTTATGGGTTGGGTTAGTTCATGGGTTCACCTAATATAACCCAAACCAACCCGAACCAACCCAAATTTATTATTAATTTTAAAATATATTGTTTTATTACTTATAACACAATTATTTATAAATATATTGATTTTAGTTTTATTTAATTTCAATATTTTTTTTAATAATTTATTCTTCAACAACTTTTAAAAGTAGCTTCTTTGCACTTTTTTCACTATATAAATTGAAATTGAGTTGTTAATCTTAATTCAATATATGAAAATATTGGATTTTTACGTATTTATGTTTTGCTTTTTTTTATAACAAAGTTTTAAGTAAATGACCCGATTAACCCGAACCAACCCAACCCAACCCAAATATTTCTTGGTTGGGTTGGGTTGGGTCCATTTTTTAATAAGGGTTATTTGGGTTGAAGAAATTTATAACCAAACAATTGGGTTGGGTCTAAAAAGTCTTTCAACCCAACCCAACCCATGAATACCCCTACTGTTGAGCTATAGAAGGGACCTCATGAACTTGTAGATTGAAGCTCCAATAGTACATGAATAATTTAATTAAATAATTAATTAAAGTCTTTAATTAATTTATTCAACATCTATTAACTTTCGGACACTCAACTAAAGACCGACAGCTGCACTCTTCGCACTATAGATATATTTATTTGTCCATTGGATATAACCAGCCAAGAGTGCTATGACCCTCACAAGTTAGGCCAAAATTACCGTTTGCCCATGTAGTTACATCTAACTCCTTAAGTACCACTGATTCCTCTAATGAACAATAAGTCATAGTTCAACTATGATCAAAACCCCTTTCGGGCTAGGAGAAGGTGTGGCTTCATATTGTTCAAGCCCTAGAATCAACCTTTAAGGAAGCAACTTATCTGCTTTCCCCAACGTTGGGAAAGGAGTGAATTCCGTCTTATGTAGCTGTGTTCTCAGCTCTCCAATCAGACAAATTTCCAAAATAGTAGGCTTGTTGAGTCGTCGATCTAGACACTCTCACCCATACAAATCAAAGGACCGCCTTCATAGGTGTTCACAAGTCATTCAGGATTCAGGTCATGTCGCTTATGGTCATCCTGCTGAAATGTAAGTCTCTATTATGAACGATGTTATATAATGAGACTAGTCATTTCATGGTCCAGTCTTATACAAACTTCTTTGTATAGAATACCCCCGCTCACATGTCTCCACATGAATGATCAGGATCATATCATTTGTAGCAGTTTACAACAATCGTAACATTTACAAAGTGGGTCGTACTCGTAGTGTCACCAGGATAAGGTATCCAGTCTTATCCATCTACTACAAACCATTTAGGTTATCACTTAAACATGATCCACCTGTATGTCTCTATATACATTTTTAAACTACAAGAGATAACCTTGGATGTTAGTTTATTGGTTTGTGGGTTTAATGCTACTAATTGTCAAATAAAACATCTCATATTTTATTAAATAAATAAAATGTTTATACAATACAATTACATACTATAGGACACTACGAGATTTAAGACATCAACCATACATAAAGAAGTGTTTGACAGACAATGCAAGTACACTCAAGACCCATACAAATTAAAGGATCACCTTCATAGGCAGGAGTTCATAACTCACTCAGGATTCAGGTCATGTTACCTATGGTCATCCTGATGAAATGTAAGTCTCTATTATGAACGGCATTATATAATAAGACTAAATATTTCGTGGTCTAGTCTTCTACAAACTCTTTTGTATAGAATATCCCCGCTCACATGTCTCTACATGAATGATCAGAATCAGATCATGTGTAGCACTCTACAAAAATTGTAATATCTACAAAGTGGGCCATAATCATAGTGTCACAAGGATAATGTATCCAGCCTTATCTATCTACTACAGACCATTTTGGTTATCACTTAAACATGATCCACTCGTATGTCTCTACATACATGTTTAAGCTACAAGATAACCTTAGATCTTAGTTTATTGATTTGTGGTTAATGCAACTCAAAATGAAATAAAACACCATATATTTGATTAAATAAATAAGATGTTTGTACTATACAATTAGGAACTATAGGACCCAACGAGATTTAGGGCACCAACCCTAACAATCTCGAGGTGTACAATATGTAAGTCAAACTAATATACAAATTAAACAAACAATAAACTAGGGCATAACACGCCCAGTACAAATCTCCCTCTTGCCCCAGTCTAAACATGGCATGTCCCATAGACCCATACTCTACAGGTGACCCTCAAACACCTTAGTCGTGAGGGCCTTTGTAAATCAATCAGCAATGTTGTACGCTGAAGCTATCTACGTGGCGATCACATCCCCTCGATGCACAATTTCTCGGATGAGATGATACTTCCGCTCTATGTGCTTCTCGTGCTTGTAACTCTTAGGCTCTCACCAATTAGCCATAACACCACTATTATCACAATAAAGTGTGATGGGCTTTGACATGTCTGGAAAGACTTCAAGATTAGTTAAGAATTTCCTGAGCCAAACAGATTCCTTAGTAGCTTCACAAGCTGCTACATACTCAGCCTCCATGGTGGAGTCAGCAATGCACCCTTGCTTGGTGCTTCTCTAGACTACTACCCCTTCGTTAAGAGCGAACACTGATTCTAATGTGGATTTCCTAGAATCCTTATCAGTTTGGAAATTAGAGTCTGCGTATCCTGTAACAATCATATTCTTAGAACCATACACAAACATATAGTCCCTCGTTCTCCTTAGATACTTGAGGATATTCTTAATAGCAGTTCAGTGATCATATTCTGGATTAGACTGATATTTACTGACTATCCCCACTACATAGCAGATGCCAGCCCTAGTACATAACATCGCATACATTATGCTACCAACAGCTGATGCATAGGGGATCCATCTCATTTCCTCAACCTCTTGAGGTGTCTTAAGACACTGTTCATTGGACAATATAACTCCATGCCTGAAAGGTAGTAAACCTCTCTAGGAGTTTTACATCGAATACTTGACAAACATCTTGTCAATGTACAATGCTTGAGACAGTCGATGTCTAAAGATCTGAATTCCTAGAAAAAACCGAGCCTCTTCGAAATCTTTCATTTGGAATTAGGTTGCTAGTCAGTTTTTAACTTCAGTTAGTAGACCTACATCATTTCCAATGGGTAGGATATCGTCTGTATACACCACTAGGAAAGCTACTGAACTGTTGATGATCCTCTTGTATACACAAGGCTCATCAACATTCTAATCAAAACTATAAGATTTAATCGCAGTACCAAACCTTATGTTCCAAGATCAAGAAGCCTGCTTCAGTTTATAAATTGATCGATTAAGCCTACAAACCTTTTTCTTTTGACCCTGGGATATAAATCCTCGGGCTACTCCATATTAATGGTCTCCTTAAGATTTCCATTCAGAAAGGTAGTCTTGACATCCATTTTTCAAATCTCATAGTCATAATATGAGGCAATGGACAAGAGGATCCATATAGACTTTAGCATGGCAACAGGTAAGAAGGTCTCCTCATAGTCGACTCCCTCAACTTGGGTATAAATTTTTGCCACTAGTCTAGCCTTGAAGGTTTGCACCTTCCCATCAACACCCTGTTTTCTCTTGTAGATCCATTTGAAATGTAAACCCCAAACCCTATTTTTCCTACTTAAGTAGGTTAATTAATATATTAATCAAGTTTAAATATAAGTTAATAATATGTTTGTAGGGAAAAGCTTGTAGAAGAAAAAGAAGGAAAAATGTTCTAAGTGTTGAACATTAAAGCTCTCTCATAGCAAGATAATGAGACACTTTGTAAGGAAAAAATTGGCTAAGTATAGTAGCCTTGCGTTGGAAGCCATATGGTGTTGCCTAGGTGTGTGGCAGCCATGTTCTTTGAGGTTATTTATGGACGCGTGATGTGTTACACCCCCTCTCGAGTTTTATCTCACAAAACCAAAAAGGAGATGTGAAGACAACTAACACCACCCTTGTGATATCAACTATCCAACTTTTACCAACTCATAAGATAGCAAATACCTATAATTTTAATTATTTTTTGGCAGTAGTTACAAATGTTCATTCTAAATACATTACCAATCCTAGTTAATCCTAATGACTTTCAGAAGTAACCCAATCTGAGTTTTGCTTTGTGAGAGAGTGGCAGTTCTAGACCTTGAGTGGCTTTTCCCAGAATGTCCAGCTTCCGCTACCTAGGGGGAAAAACATTGAAAAACGTGAGCTAAAAAGGCCAGTGAGTGGAGAAAATACGTTTGTTACAAAAATTCATTTTGGAAACCAATTTCACAATGAAGAAATCATAACACATAAAAATGTAATCCTTCCAGCCTAATAACTAGATATTCTTGGCATGATCATGTATTTCCTAGGGGTTCCCGTGAACTTCCCGATATGCATGTTGAGGAAATAATCCCAATACCCTTATAGCCCAGGAATGTGCACATGTCGACAATATCCCATTAGACGTGCTTGAGACACGCTAACAATTTCCCAGGGTACAATCTCAGTTCCCAATGCAATTAATGTTATGCAAAACAACAAGAATCAAATCAACAAATAAAGTCCAGAAAACACATTTCCCAATCATGCCAACTTCAAATAACATATATATAATTGAAACATATGAAAATAGGAAAAATCCACTCACGATCTTCTTGTTAATTCCCTTTACCATCCTCCTAGAACAGTCATTGGTCATGTTTCCTTGAATTTTAATTATTTCCAAAGAAATCCTAAATCAGCTTGAAATTCCTCAAATAAATAAAGTTTAACTTCAAATATATCCTTAATTTGAAATAACTAGCTTACCCATTCCAGAATACCCAAAAATAGGTCTAACGCCAAAAAACACAACTTTAGAGGTTAGTTAAGCAGTCTAGTGGGTGTGGGTAGCAGTCTATGTGCTGGGTTGGGCATGGTTGGGTGGCAGACCTTGCACAGACGTAGTGTGACACAGTCGCAGGACAACACAGGCGTGCACTAGGTCGTTGGGCCTTACACACTGATAGATGTCCGCGTCGTCCAGATGTGCGCCTTATGATGGGCGTGCGCACGCGCCTACGCTGTGTGCTAGGCGTGTTCATGTATGATGAAACCTGCCCTGTGCGTCCAACTAGGCCTTCAATCTTTCAACACAAATTCTTCACTCCTCACTTCTCCAAATTGAACTGCAACCCAAGTTACATATTACACTCCTTTCTCAACACTTTCACACTAATTTCATTGGATTTGCACGAATGAATTGTGAGAGCTAATGTCCCTTTGTTGCCCTATTTGTAGAAGCCCAAAAGCCTTCAATGCTTGATACCTCGCCAGGCATGCATGTCCAGATGCCTTCACCATGCATGTGCCAACGCCTCTACCTTGCCACCAACTCCTTGCATGTGGCTTAAGTGTCCTTCTACTCTTAAACCAAAGCATAGCCTTCCTTTGCATGTTTTGTGGTGCGTCTACCTCCTTCTTGCTTCAGCCCAAACTTCACTAGATTTAGCCACTTGCCCTAATTTGCTGTCAACTTAGTCTTGCTCCCCAAGTTTACTTCCTTCAACACATACTTCCCCATTGGCCGCATAACCTACTCATCGCATAGCCACACTTGAATGCCTATCATTTTACTTGGTCGCATAACTCACCCAACAACTAACCTCACTTGGACGCATGGTCTTACTTGGACTATCACTCCTTGGCTATCGCATAACTATCCTTGTGCCCATATCTCTCCTCTATCAGTTGAAGACTGTCTTCACTTCGAACTCAACATAGCGGAAGCAAACATCTACGATCTTTATCGCCCACCAAAGAGTCGGCTACCAATAGCACGATCGTCTACACGAACTGCAGCAAATGACAAGCACGAGCAAGCAGAAGCGGGGACAACACCACCACTTAGAGCCCTTGGTATTCTCGGAGTGAGAATCCAAAGAGTGGTCTTTGTTGAATTTGGTAAAGGAAGAAGGAACGGGCTGATCGTGTAGAACGATAAGCAAGTGAGAGAAAAGGCTATTGTATAGCGGATGCTTATTGTTTAGAGAAAGCTACACGATCGTGTAGGTTTTACTAAGCAATTGTCTAGTAATACATAAGCGATCATTTAGAAAACTCGGCACGTTAAGCGATCAAATAGAAAAGCTAAGCAATCGTTTAAAGACTGTGTGCGGTCATTTAGACGCGGGGTATGCGATCGTTTAAGCGATAAGGCTCTATCGTATAGGCTTTTAGCTAAGCGATCAAAACATTTTCACATCTTTTGCGATTTTTTCGAACTCTTTGCAAAATGAAACAAATTTTCATTTTATTCTTTAGTTACAATAACCGAATACTAAATTTCTCACTAACGCACGATTAAGGAGAAGTTTTTGGCCAATTATCATATAATTAACTAATTAATTAATAAATGAATATAATCATATTATATTCTTACCCTATAGTTTGATATCATATATCTACTATAGTAATTTCTCTTACACTTTATATAAATCATATTTATATCTAATTTCCTCCAAAATAATGTATCTCATACATTTAGTCAATTATATCATATATAATCGAATTCTCTCTTGTCAATTTGAACATTTCAAACTGACCCAAAAACTGATTCTCGACTATATCCAAGCTACCTAGGGGACCTTATGGACCTGTGGCTTGAAGCTCCAATGGTAAGTGAATAGCTAACTAAAATTTTTAGCCACAAGATCCATCATCCGTTAACTGCCAGACATTCCACTAAAGACCAACAACTGAACTCTTCTTACCACAGATATATTTCTGTGTCCATCGAATATAACCAATCATGAGTACGATGATCCTTCATAGATGCTCATAAATACAGCTGGGCCAATTTACCATTTTGCCCCTGTAGTTACATCTCACTTCTTAAGTACCACTGATTCCTCTAATGAACAATACAACATAGTCCAAATATGTGTGAACACCTCTCGAGACAAGAGAAGGTGTGTGGCACCACATCGTTCAAGCCCTGGAATCAGCCCTTAAGGGAGCTATCTTTCTACTTGCCCCTGCTTCGGGGAAGAAGTGAATTCCATCTTGTGTAGTTGAGTTCCCATCTCCCAAATCAAATGAATCCCAGAACTGGTAGATTTGAGTTGACGACCTGGCCACTCGAACCCATACAAATCAAAGGACCGCCCTCAATGGTAGGAGTTCCCAACTCACTCAGGATTGAAGTCATGTTACCTATGGTCATTCTAGTGAAGTGAAGTCTCTGTCATGAACAGTGTTATATAACGAGATGTTAACACTTCGTGGTTAGGTTTTATACAAACTCTTTGTATAGGACGCCTCTACTCGCATGTCCCCTACACGAATGATTCAGGATCAGACCATCTGTGACAAGTCACAACACTTGTGACTATTCCACAAAGCGGGCCGCATCCGTAGCGTTACCAGGATAAGGTTTCCCTCCTATATCCATATACTACAGACCATTTTGTTATAACTCAAGATATGATCCACTTGTATGTCACCACATACATGCTTAAGTTACATACAGATAACCAAGGATTTTATGTTTATTGATTTGTAGTCAAGCAAATAAAACATACAACTGAGCAAAAACAAGATGTGAAGTAAAATGTCATATATTATACAACACAAGTGTTCATACAAACTATTTACAAACTATAGGACACGAGACTTTAGGGAACCAAACCCAACACATATGGTACTGACGTGCACGTTATGATGCTCTACATACTGTCATACCTTAGGTATCAGGGGGCCTAGATACCTTATCCTTGTCCTTTGGTATTGGTTTTCCTCATTATGTCATCATAACTCTTCCGTTGGAAAAGGAACTCAACTTGAAACATTAAGCATTCCAGTAAAACATGTCTTTAATGCATTCATCATAAACGACCAACTCAAATAAAGGAATGTTGGTTAAGACATGCTTTATAAAACTAAATGTTAAAAAAGTTTAGACCATGCGTTCATATGGCCATTATAATACTAGAGCATGCTTTAGGGTAGTGCTTTAAGAAATCACATTTACTTAGAAAATTAATCATAAGACTAAAGGCTCAGGCATGGTACATCATTAGGAAAACATTTTGAAGAAAACTAGCTCACTAGTAAACCATGCGTTGGAACTCCTATGAAAAAACATTTATAAACTTTGTCATTCACAGTCTTGGGCTACTTCCTCATGGATGATTGCTTCTCCTATTAGCGTTTGCCTTGTGACATTAATGAATACTTTTGGTTAATACCACTAGCTCCTTTTTTAGTTTAACATAAACAATAAAGCTTAACATAAAACTTAGGACATCCCTTACACTCATTGTCGCGTCACATAGCCTATCGCATCCCACGCTAAGACAAAATTTACCTTGTAGTCAGTTAGTGGGTGGTAATGCGATCGCAATGCTCACTTAGGTGCTAAGACACACTCATCATGCCAACTTCTCGTACGTTTGCCTACGCTTCCTCAGCAACTTTAGTAAATGGGTTCTTCTTTTTCAGTCGTGCACTCACTTCACCCATACACCCGATCAGCGCTTCACCTCAACCATACACATGCTTGTGCGCTTGCTAAATTGCAACCTAGACTTCTAGCTACTTGCTTATCTCTCGGAAGCAACTGCCTGTTTAATCAACCCCCAAATTCCTAGATTTAACTTTTAGCATGAATAACTTAAATTCCAAGCATAATCTCATAAAACTTTCTTTTGCAAACTTGATCATAAACATCTTAACCTCCCTACCTTAAAATTTGAACTTCAGATTCCTCTTGTCAAGCTGCAAATTTGCCAAGTTTTCTATGCTGCCCGAGCACATCCAGAAACTTGAAACACTTAAGACATTCTTCAAGATTCATTTTGAATTCATGGGAGATTTCTCTCGACAGCTTCAACTCTTCTTCAGCATCAATCAGGCTTTAGTTCAGCAGTAATTCTTCTTCCTTAGCATAAACGGAAAAGTGAAACCAACCTCATCTTCTTACCTCACTTGTATACTTGTGAATGCATGACCAGCTTGCTGCTTAGGGTGACAACTAGCCCACTAAGCATAATTAAGGCATCTAAGCACGACACTTGGCTCAATAAGCTCAGTAATTAGGCTGAATTCTCCCATCTCTCCACCAATACATAGGCTAAAATACTATCGTACAGGTCATTTCGCAACGCATAGACCCTTCCCATGGCCAACGCATCTCCAGCCCTTGCCATCTACCCTCACGACTTAAGCCCTTGCAATGATTCACACTGCTCACCAGTACTTCCAAACCTCAGTGTCCCTCCGAGACAATGCACACGCTAATGTCTACCGCCTAGGCCTCACCCTCTCAGCCATAGCCTCACAAGCCCACACTTAGCCATTTTTCCACTTGGAAATTCATCCGCATGACATGATAAGATCACCTTCAAGTATTTTTTTATAGCAGGCGTCGTCTTGCACCCTTTTTTACCTGGTCGTCTTGCACCCCTTTTTACCTGAGAGCCTAGACTTCCTTTCTTAGAATATTTTCGTTTTAAAATCCACTAAACCTCTTTTTCACAAACACATACAATCATTAGAATTAACAATACATTAGTACATTAATTTAAACATGCTTACATAGGAAAATAAGATCTAGGGGTTACAAGTGTAGTAGAAGCTGCAAAGTTATTTTTTAGAGATAGATTTATTTTTCTTAAAGATTTATACATTATACCAAGAATTAAGAGAAAATTCATTTCTATCTCTTGTCTACTTGACAATCTTACACTGTAAAAATTTTGAAAGTAATGAAGCATTCATTTTCAAGAACGGTGTTCTTATATGTTCATCTAGATTAGAACATAACTTATATGTATTAAGACCAACCAAAGCAAAAAAAAATTTAAATCATGAGATGTCTAAAACTACTGAAACTCAATGTAAAAGGCAACACATTTCTCCTAAAAGTAACCATACCTATCTTTGACACTTAAGACTAGGTCACATAAACCTCGATAAAATTGAGCGTTTGGTAAAGAATGGACTTCTAAATGAGTTAGAAGATAATCCGTTACCACCATGTGAATCGTGTCTTGAGGGAAAAATGACCAAAAGATCTTTTATTGTAAAAGGTTATAGGGCCAAAGAACCTTTAGAGTTAATACATTAAAATCTCTGTGGTGCAATGAATGTAAAATTTCGAGGAGAATACAAATATTTCATCTCTTTTATAAATGATTATTCAAGGAATGGTTACTTATATCTAATGGGGCATAAGTCTGAAGCTCTTGAAAAATTCAAGGAGTTTAAGGCTGAGTTGAAAACCTATTAGGTAAAGCTATTAAAACACTTCGATTTAATCGAGGTGGAGAGTATATGGATATAAAATTTCAGGACTATATGATAGAACATGGAATCTAGTCCCAATTCTTAGCTCCTAATACACCTCCGCAAAATGGTGTATCAGAAAGGGAAAATAGAACCTTGTTAGACATTGCTCGTTCTATGATAAGCTATGCTCAATTTCCTCGCTCGTTTTGCAGGTATATAGTAAAGACTGTAGTTCATGCTTGAGGACAAGCATTGTTTTAAATTTAGGGGTGTGATAACGGGTAGAAATACAAGTTATTATAGCTCAAATAAGTAAAACAATGAGAGAATGCGTTGGTAAAAATAAGCAATATTATGTCCGAAAGTGCTAAACTGAAGAAATTGTGAACGCAAATGGCTGACGCATAAAAGTAGTTAACTTACTTATTTTGTGCAGGAACAATGCGTTGGCGTATATGAATTTCATTATAAGGGAACAAGGCGTTAGCGCACTTGAGGCTACGTTCGTGAGAAGTTTCTTGAAGGTGGCCACATAAAGACTGCATATCAAGGTGACAACACAATAAAGCATGATGGGACGAAAAGCTGCAGACGGTCGACTCTGAATTTAATTGACAAGCCATTAAAAGCCACACTGTAGCAAGTACACTCAAATTTCGGTGACTAATATTTGGCGCGTCAGAGCAGAGGAATTAACGCTGCTCATCATTGCAATCATTAGCAATGAAGGTTGCATCACCTTGAGCTCTATAAATACCAAAGGCCATCGAATGAAAAAAGGAAGAACAGAAGGAAAAACAAAGAGTGAACTGAAGAAAAACTTAGAGAGAGAGACGAAGGTGGACAAACGGAGGAAGAAGACGAGCTGCAGAGTAGCGCGCTAGTTCGTCCGTTCACGCAATCGTACGCATACTTAGAGGAGGGAGAAGAGCAAGGAGGCGAGGAAGCCGAGAGGTCATTACCGAATAGGTCAAGAGGCTGTCGAAAAGCGTACAAAGGAGAGAGGGCCAACACTTGCGAGAGCAAGAACATTCATTTTGAACAGAGTTGGAGTGAACAAAAGTAGTGTAAAGGCCACGGGAAACAAGACATTGCTCACCGGGCTTCTTATCTCTCAATTCTATTTAATATTTTGTATTCAGTACTTTATTCACAATGGAAATCTCATTTCAATATATGTTCAATCTCTCCATACGCATGAGTAGCTAAATTTCCGAAGCTGTTGAGAAGTACTTAGCTAGCACGACTTATGATTTACATTTTATGCGTTCATCTTGTCTTATGTATGCGTTATTCATCATTTGGACATACTTGAGAGGGTAGTCTAAAGATAGAATCTAGGTTTGAGAGAGTCAGAATAGAACCACATAAGCAAGAAATAGAAACTTAGACATAAGTTCTGTTGCTATTTACACATCGCATGCACCCGAGAAATAGGATATGATAGTATGCGGTCACCTTATTTTATGTGTGCAACATTCATCATCGTATAGACAAGAATAGAGGCTTAGACATAAGTCCTATCAAATTTTTTGTATACATCGTATGCGTCCTAGAAATAGAAATTATTGCATTTTGCATTGAGAGATGACGTACTATTATTTGTGTGTAGCATGATCGCATAATCTATACATAATCTTAGGAAGTGTTAGCTAAACCTCTTCTAAACCCCTTCGTCGCATACTCATTGTAACTCGATTTCATCAACTCCGTCGCATAGGAAGTAGTCTTAATCAAAACACCATCCTACTTATGTTTTCACCACAGCAAGAGAATCAAAGTAACTGTCGCATATTTATTTAGTAGTCCCTGTATTCGACCCTGGACTTACCAGGAAACCTAAGAAGACTTATACTTGGGTCTTGTTAGGAAAACTTGCATGTTCAACGCATACATATCACTAACGCAACACATATCAACGGCTTAATATTCCAACACATCAGGGACATAAACCTAGTTTACATTACTTCAAAATCTATGGTTGTCCTAAGAAGTTGGAACCTCATCCAAGGTTATGCCAATTTGTTGGTTACCCTCAGGAAATGAAGGTGGTCTATTCTATGAGCCTCAAGAAAGTGGTGTTTGTATTGACAAACGCTACATTCTTGGAGGAAGATCACATGAGAGATCATAAACCAAGAAGCAAATTTAATCTTTTAATTAAGAATCAATTTAATCCTATTAAACTGATTAAAAAATTAAACTTAATTTCTAATTTTATTAGAAAAGTGAACTTGGGTCTATGTGAATCATATTTTCAAACTATTTAAAAAAAATGATTTTAATCTAAGATTTGCATGCAATTATGAATTATTGATTTTAGTTTCTAAATTCATTTAATTATAACGATTATAAAATAAATGAAACAAATTAAAACCAATCAATTGCATCGAGTGACATATTTTATATAAATATAACATTTATAAATTTATCTAAAGTAATGTCATGCATCATGCAATTCCATTTCATTACTAACTATATATAACAATTAATAATATAATGAAATAATTAATAACATTCATCCATACATACTCAAAACTATATATTATAACATTTATAATATAAATGATGCATGACAATGTTATTAATGCATGCAAAGATATAGTATAACACTATATTATATGATGCATGAGCATGCTATATTAATTAAATTATGCAACTATAGATATTATGACATACATATGACATACATTATGACATATAATAATAAATATAAATCATACATCAAATGTATAACTTTTAAAAAGTAATGTTTGGATAGGGATTGGATACCTTAACAATTAATTAAATTAATATAACACCTACATTAATTTAATTAAATAAAAAAATTAACTATTACAAAATAATAGTCAACTAATTCAAAACAAGTGAACTGGACCTTGAATCACTCGAACCGAACCGCCCACCAACGATCTCTCAGCAGCTATCCCTTAACAGCGATCTCTTAGCAATGATCTCTTAGCAAACGCTGAGAGATCTCTTAGCAAATGCTATGCAATCTCTTAGCAAACACTAAACAATCTCTTCTTCATCGTAGGGTTGCTTTGTTTTTCCTCTGAAACACACCCGGAACAGCACGATCGACTTAAAACTTTAAATTACAGACTCTATCACAAACAATAATGCCCAAAATAGGGGCCCTTACAAACCAATTTGTAAATTGAAAGCGATAAATCTAAACAGTCCATCTAAAAAATATCCAATAATCGTAAACCATTCACATTCATAAACATTCATCACATGAACATATACATATCCACCAATTCTGTAAAATTAAAACCTGGAACAATAAAAATTGGGGATCAAAACCTGGCTCTAATACCAATTGAAGTAACTTTTGAAGGTCCTTGAGTGGAAGTGTGGAGATCGATCCAAAATTTATTTTCACATAATCAAAATTACAGAATACAAACGTTATGTATAATAATAAATTTACAGCATGCAAAACTGACATGACTTCCTTCATAGAATCTTTTCAAAGATAATCTTTTCGTCGAAAAATGACTTGACTGACCTCAGCTTTTGTCCATTGACGTTCATTCTAATCCATGAAGTCGATCATGGGAGAAACTGATGTAATCTGGCTTCAGAGAAGTATGGACCCCGACTGCTCGAAAGTTTAGACCCAAAAATTTCACTAATACGACTGTTGTGGTCGGGCTGCCGTTTTGCCAGGTTTACTATTTGTTCGGCGCTCCGCTTCCATTGCTGATTAATGAAGTGCAAGTGGAATCCTTTCATATCATTGATGTCATGGATATCCATTTAACTTAAATCATTGATAACTCTTATCAGTGGCTATCCCTGACTGTCATTGATAGACTTTTATCAATGACTATCAATTTTAAAAGATTAACACTCCAAACTATCAATGACTATCACTGATAATCTTATATCATTGCAATCATTAATGTTTCTACAAGTGGTTATATTAACTTTGAAAGATTAACACTTAAAGCTATCAGTGATAGAAAACTATGAGCGACTATCACTAGTAGACTTCTATCAGTAGCTATCAACTTTGAAAGATTAACACTTTAAAGCTATTATGTTCTATCACTGATGAACTTCTATTAGTGGCTATCAACTCTAATTAGCTATCAATTGTTATCAGTTAAGTTGTTCAGGTTTAAACAACGCTCTCCACTACTACTTCATCTTGCGTTGGTTTCTCTGTTTATGATGATGATTAATCACGATTCTTTGATTATCAATAGTTATTGGTGGCTATCACCAATAGACTTCTATTAGTGACTATCAACTTTCAAAGATTAAGATCTAATACTATAAGTGATAGAAGTCTATCATTGCCTATCATTGATAGGCTGTTATCACATGCTATCAACTTTAAAAAACTATAAACTTAGAAAATTTGACCCTTAAAACTATAAGTGATGGAAGTCTATCAGTGGCTATCAACATCGAAATATTTACACTTCAAGCCATAAGTGACAGAAAGTTTCACAATGGCATGAAAGTCAACATGAATTACCAAAGTAGAAGAAGAAGTAATAAATAAAAATTTGTTACTTCACTAGAATACTAGAAGACCCTTCCACAATTTCAAATTGCTCCAAAAAAAAATGATGGGCTTCTATATATTATTATCAGTAATAGACTCCTATCATATATATCATTGATATCACTGATATTTACCTAAATTCATCACCGATATTATTGATACACGAATATCACTAATATCTATATAAATCCTATCACTAATATCATTAATATCTATCTAAATCCTATCACTAATATCACAAATGTAGGTTGACAGTTCTGATGCGGCGAAAAAGAATACAGGACCATTACTCGTTATTAATTTAGGTATTTTGAAATATCAGTACATTAGCAAATAATTATAAACTACAGAGACCAAAAAAAAAAACAAAAAACAAGAAACAACAACAACAACAACAACAACAACAAACAATAGTTTATTGTAGAAATAATCTAGGTTAAGCATGCATAAAATTAATTCTTCAGAGGAAAGAGAAACGTTACTTACTTTTGTAGAACCAAATTAAAAACACCAATTCTTCAATTGGGATTGAGAACACCACCACCACAAGGCTACAATCCTATTATTTGAGAATCATGAGGTATGATTTATGGGAACCAATAATTAATTGGGGAAAAGATGGGAAAGTTTTTTTAGAGCTTTGATTACAGAACAATTCTATAACTTCCTAGATCAAAGTCATACACTTCCTTTTGATCAAAAAAGAGAGAGAAAAAGGGACGTGGGATGTTACATAACCTAAATTATATTAAATGGGAGTTATCTGTTTAATTAATTTAATTAATTAGATTAATAATTAATTAAAACTAATTTAATTAATGATTTCATTTAAATTATATTAAATGAAACATCTCTCACATAACCTATAGTTCTAATTCAATTAATTCAATTAAATTAATTAAATTAAATAATTATTTAATTCTCCAATTAAATAATTACCAACCTCAATATCAAATATTTAATTTAACCTACATTTGAATCATATTTAATTGTATTTCTCTCATAACCTATAGTTTTAATGTGCATCAAATACACATAAATTTTAATCTATAGTTTTAATATGAATCTAATTCATTAAATTAATATTTGAACTCTTTCAAATATTTAATTATCCATAAATTTATTTTGAATGATATCCAAAATTAAATTCATATTATAAAGTTTAATTAAAATATAAATTTTATATTATAATGTATCATTATACATTATATTATATCCTTAAGTGAATTTTAACATTTCCAACTCAGGTCAAGACATAGTTACCTCAATTCCCTTTACGAGCTATGAAGAGGAACTCATGGACCTATATATCATAAGCTCCAATGATATGAGATTAATTGGCTAAACTCATTAACCACATTTATCAATATTCGTTAATAGTGGGTACATTCGACTAAAAACTCATACTTGCATTTTTCTCACTGCATATATATTTCTGTGTCCACGGATATAGACCAATAATAGCAAGTTAGTCCTTCACGAGTATTCATAATACCAGCTGGGTCAAGTTATCGTTTTACCCCTGGGTTACCTCTATATTCTTAAGTACCAGTGCTCATCTAACGAACAACCTGTTTATGGTCCAACCATTAAACAGAAACCCCTATCAGGCTAATAAGAGGGTATAGCTCTTTGTCAAGATCCCGAAGACACCACTTAAGGAAAAACTCATCTACTTACCCTAATGTCGGGAAGGAGTGAAATCTGTCTTGTATTATTATGTTCGCAACTCCCCATTCGTTTTGTCCCCAAAATCATAAGCTTATTAAGTCGGCAAACTGGCTACTCTCACCCATACAAATCAAAGGACAATATCTCGTGAACAGGAATTCATATTATAGTCAGGATTAAGATTAAATTTCCTAGGTCATCCTATTGAAATAGAAACCTAACTAGTCAACGGTGTCGATCTTATGCAAACTTATTGGATATGATACCCTCATTTTCTTGTCACATACATGAATGCATTGAATCATTGCGTTTATATCAAATAAAAAGTGGGTCGTATCTAGCCTACAAACAACTTAATTGATAACAATTGATAGCTAATTAAAGTTGATAGCCACTAATAGAAGTTCACTGGTGATAGAAAATAATAGCTTTAAAGTGTTAATCTTTTAAAGTTGATAGCCACTAATAGAAGTTCACTGATAGCTTTAAGTGTTAATCTTTCAAAGTTATATATAACCACTTGTAGAAACATTAATGGTTGTTATGATATAAGATTATTAGTGATAGTCATTGATAGCTTAGAGTGTTAATCTTTTAAAATTGATAGTCATTAATGAAAGTCTATCAATGATAGTCAGGGATAGCCATTGATAGGAGTTATTAATGATTTGACTTAGGTGGATATCAGTGACATCAATGATATAAAAGGGTTCCACTTGCATTGTTGGGGATGATGCCCTAAACTCTCATTGGGTCCTGTAGTTTGTAAACACTGTATTGAAAAAACGCTTGTGATGTAATAATATATGATATTTTCTTCACTGTTGTCTATGGAACATTGGTTGTTTTAATTACTTTACCATAAACCAATAAACTAAGATCCTCAGTTGTCATTGTAACTTAAGCATGTATGTGGAGACATAAAGGTGGATCATGTCTTAAGTGATAACCTAAATGGTCTGTAGTATATGGATATAGGAGGGAAACCTTATCCTAGTAACGCTACGGATGCGCTCGCTTTGTAGAATAGTTACAAGTGTTGTAACTTGCTACAAATGGTCTGATCCTGATATTCATGTGAAGACATGCGAGCAGAGGTGTCCTATACAAAGGAGTTTGTATAAGACCGGACCACGTAGTGTTATAGTCTCATTATATAACGTCGTTCATAAAAAAGACTTCACTTCACTAGGATGACCATAGGTAACATGACCTCAATCCTGAGTGAGTTGGGAACTTCTACCTTTGAGGGCGATCCTTTAATTTGCATGGGTGCGAGTGGCCAGATCGCCGACTCAAACCTATCACTTTGGGGATTTGTCTGATTTGGGAGCTGGGAACTCAGATACACAAGATGGAATTCACTCCTTCCCTAAAGCAGGGGTAAGTAGATAGATTGCTCCTTTAAGGGATGATTCCAGGGCTTGAACGATGTGGCACCATACACCTTCTCATGGCCCGAGAGATGTCCACACATAGTAGGACTATGTTGTATTGTTCATTAGAGGGATCAATGGTACTTAAGGAGTTAGATGTAACTACAGGGGAAAAATGGTAAATTGGGCTAGCTCTACTTACGAGCATCTGTGAAGGGTTATCGTACTGTTGATTGGATATATCCAATGGACATAGAAATATATCTGCTTTGAGAAGAGTACAGCTGTCTGTCTTTAGTGGAATGCCTGACAGTTAACGGATGGTGGATCTCGTGGCTAAAGAGTTTAGTCAGCTATTCACGTATCGTTGGAGCTTCGAGCCACAAGTTCATAAGGTCCCCCTGGTAGTTCAATGAATTCAAGTTGAGAATCAATTTTTGGGTCAGTTTGAAATGTTCAAATTGACAAGAAGGAATTCGATTATATATGATATGATTGAACTGGTCAATTATATATGATATGGTTGACATAATGTATGAGATACATTAATTGGAGAAAAAAGATATAAATATGATTTATATGTTCCATATGATGTAATATTAAACCATAGGTTATAAATATAATATGATTATATTTATTTTTTAATTTAACAATTATAAGATAGTTGTTGGCGATTTTTTTCTCCGTAATCGAATGAGATAGTGGGAGGTTGCGTTCAGTTTTCGTAACTGAAGGATAAAATGAAAATGGTTTTCATTTTGTAAATAGATCAGATATTCACTCATCGATTGAGTATACTGCCCATCGCCTAGCAAACCGAGAGCATACACGACAGCTCAAAGTGTACTAAACGATCATGTACACGCGTGCATTTCCTAAACGATCGCATAGTATTACCTAAACGATCGTCTAGCTTTTTCTAAGTGATCGCATGCTCGAGCGTTTTACAAACGATCGTCTATACGATCAGCTAGTTTACTACACGATCGTACACCTTTTACTAAACGATCAAGCAATCATCTATACGATAGACTTCTGATATCTCCCACTTGCTTGGTCGTGGTAAGCGATCGTTCCTTCCTCTGTCCTTCTACCAAATCCAATAGAGCCCACACCTCCTAGATTCTCACTTCGAGAATACCGAGGTTTTCGAGTTGTTGTGTCCCCCTTGCTGCCTTATTCATGAGAAGTCCATTCGTGGGTAGACGCCAGCGAGATTTGGTGGACGATTAGTTTGGCTTGCACAACGACAACAAGAGGTACAATATTTTGACAAGAGCGAGATTTAAAGGCGAAGAAGAGTTCTTCAACTGGTATGTATCTCGTTTCTTTGTTGTTTAAAGTTCAAAGCATGCCGTAATTTGTTGTTAAATGCATAACTAGTTAGTTTGATTGTGAATGCGGTGTTTCTGTGAACAATGAGTTTGGAACGATCTTGCTTCCGCTCAGAGGTGCTCTTTGATAAGAGTTCCTTCAATCGGTATCAGAGCCAGGTTCTGATATTCCAAATTCATTGATTGAAAGAATAGCATTTACTTTCTCAATGAGTAGAGCATGTCTACATTCTGTTTAATCGTTAAATAGTTTTGTGGATGGGGATTAATAGAGTTTTCTGGGATGAAGCCTTTGGTTATTTAAATTATTTTACATTCGAAGTTAGTTGTAAGGGCCCTGCGTTTTTGTACATATTAACTTGCTATCGAGTCTATAAATTCAAAGTGTTTGAGTCTCTGTGAGTCGCTCATGATGAGGTTTCAAGCAAGGAGTTGTTGTTCTTTGAGGATGAAGATGACAAAGCGTTGGTCGGGTTGTGTAAACGATGAGGTAAGCGATCGTTGAGTATCAGGTACTCGAGAGCAAGTTGGCGTGCGCTCACTACACGATCGTGTAGCTCAGCAAGCTTCATCGCTTAGTTTCTGACTACACGATTTCAAAGTAAAATGTTACTGAGCGCTTGTTATGTGATCATCTAGATGATCGTGATCAACATCATCGTCTAAACAATCGTTTAGACTTGCACATGTAATGTCTGATACACTAAACGACCGAGTGCCTCATGCTTCATCGCATTGTAAATGGTACTCGATCGTAGCTAAACGATCGTGGATACCCGACCAGTTTACTAAACAATTGAGGGAGCTTGGCCTGGGTGGTTCAAGACCCGGTTTGCCTGTGATCGGTTTGCTCAATGGAAAATTTAATAGATAGAATTTTATTTTCAAATTTTTAGGTGGTTCATCTCGGTTCATTAATCTTTGTGAATGTACAAAGGATGGTGTTTGGGTAGGTCAATATCAAGATGGACGGAGAGAATGTTCATAGTAAGTGGGAGCGAGACGTGCGACAACATATCCTACGACCTCTCTTGTTAGGTTGGATAAGATTTCTGTGCATCGCCTCGAGGCACTTTGGGAGTGTCCCCCTATAGGATGGCAGTTTTGCACATTTCTTTATCTGATCTCCTATATAGGATAAGGTCGCTTTAATGTCTTGTCCTAATCTGTTTGTTTCCTATGGTGGGTGCATTAGGGTGAGACTCTAGGGCCAAAAATGAGGGGTTACACTTATGCGGAATTGTTAAGGGTTAACAGTTCTAGACCGAACGAATGGTGACTGTTAGGTGCAGTTACAAGAGTTGTTTCTGCCTAATAGTTGAGAGTGTCTCATCCTAGCGAAGGGGCATTTGATCACCCCACCGGTGATGTTTGTCCTGCCTCGCTAGGGCATCATTGTGAAATAGAAGTCTTTTCACTTAGGGTACTTGGAAACTATTTTGCTAAAACGAAAAATTGGTGTTAAAATGTGGTTTTGCATAGACTCATTAAGTTCGTTCTGTTTTCAGTAACGTAATTATGGTGATCGCCACATTAGCTCTACCTAACGTCGATAAACTAACTGACAAGAATTACGCTAGTTGGAAACACACGATCACAACAATATTGATCATCGATGATCTCATGTTCGTCCTTACGAAGGAGTGTCCTCTTATTTCACTTCCTAACGTGACTCGAAATGTTCGGAAGGCTTATGAGCGCTGGATACGGACGAATGAAAAGGCCCAAGCCTATATCTTGGCCAGTCTTAACGACGTTTTGGCCAAGAAGCATGAGCCTATGGTCTCAGCGCGTGAGATCATGGAGTCCCTGTGGGAAATGTTCGGACAACCATCTGGACAGCTCGAGCACAAGGCTCTTAAATGCATCTTCAACTCTAAAATGGAAGAAGGCACCTCTGTTCATGAACACGTGCTTAACATGATGGTCAACTTAAATGTGGCAGAGATGAATGGGTCTTGGATTGATGAGGGCAACCAGGTTAGCATTATCCTGCATTCCTTGTCGGATAGCTTCCTGCACTTTGTTAGCAATGCGATTCTTGAAAAAGTGAACTATACCCTAACAACTCTCCTCAACAAGTTGCATACATTCCAATCCTTACTAAAAGGTAAGGAGAAGAAGGGAAGTGAGGCAAATTTTACTTCATCTTCAAAGACGTTCCATAGAGGTTCGACCTCAGGATCAAAGTCTGCACCTTCTACTTCTAACACTACTTAGTGGAAGAAGAAGAAGGGTGGTAAAGGGAAGGGGAAGGTACCTACTAACCCACAGCCCCAGCGTCAGTTGACAAAGGAAACTGTTTCCATTGCAACCAAGATAGACACTGGAAGAGGAATTGTCCTTGTTGGTTGATGGAGAAGAAAGCAGCTAAGGCTAAGACCTGTCTCTTATACACATCTAGATGTGTATAAGAGACAGTCCAATGCCCGTTGACAAAGGAAACTGTTTCCATTGCAACCAAGATAGACACTGGAAGAGGAATTGTCCTTGTTGGTTGATGGAGAAGAAGGCCAAGGCCAAGGCTAAAGCAAAACAAGGTAAATATGATTTACTAATTTTGGAAACTTGTTTAGTGGATAATGATGATTCTGCCAGGATTATTGACTCTGGGACTACTAATCATGTTTTTTCTTCTTTTCAAAGGATTAGATCTTAGCGGCAGTTGGAGGCTGGTGAGATGTCGATGTGAGTAGGCACCGAGCACGTCGTCTCTGCTATTGTAGTGGGAGGAGTCCAGTTTGAAGGATCTCACACTGAGAGTTCCATGAGCACGTTTGGATCGCTCCGATCTCACCGTGACCGAAATATATCATTATACATTCAACACATACAGTTATGCAAATAATTGCTAATTAACGGCATGCTACGAACAAAGATAAATAACATAAGGGAAAGAATTTTGTACCAGTTGAAGACTATCTTCACACTCTAGAACTCCAACGCAGCGGATCCCTCCAACATATCTACCAACACCCGACGGGAACGTCGACTACAACAGCACGATCAACGCGAACACGAACGATGCAGCGGGAACGACACCACCACTAATGAACCCTAGGTATCCTTGGAGTGAAAACCCAAAGAGTGGGCTTTGGTGAGTTTGGTAGAGGACAAAGGACAACGAGTCGTATAGACGATGAGCAAGTGGGAGATAATATAGTGCTATCGTTTAGCAGAAAGTGCTTATCGTATAGAGGAGCTACACGATCATTTAGGAAAAATGTATACGATCGTTTAGAGAAATCGTGAGGTCGATGATCATTTAGACAAAAGAGTTACTATTGTATGAATTCTTTTGGGCGGTCAAAAATAATGAATTCATCTTACGAAAAATGAAAACTCTTTTCATTTTTAACCCGCCGGTGACCATAACCAACACTGCCCACTACCCATGTCCAAACGTGGAAGAATTGGTTAATTATCATGTAATTAATCAATTAATTAATTAATTAATATAATCATATTATATTTATATCCTATAGTTTGATATCGCATATCTACTATAGTATTTCTCCTCTACTTGATATAAATCATATTTATATCTAATTTCCTCCAAAATAATGTATCTCATACATTTAGCCAATTATATCATATATAATTATCCAGTCCAATTATACCATATATAATTAACCAGTCCAATTATATCATATATAATTGGAACTTCCTCTTGTCAATTTGAACATTTCAAATTAACCAAACATTGGTTCTCGACTTTATCCAAGCTACCCAGGGGACCTAATGGACCTGTGGCTTTGAAGTTCCAATGGTACGTGAATAGCTGACTAAACTCTTTTAGCCACGAGATCCACTATCTGTTAACTGTCAGTGATTCCACTAAAAACCAAAAGTTGAACTCTTCTTACCATAGATATATTTCTGTGTCCATCGGATATAACCAATCATGAGTATGACGACCCTTAACAGATGCTCGTAAGTACAGCTGAGCCAATTTATTGTTTTGCCCCTGTAGTTACATCTCACTGCTTAAGCACCACTGATTCCTCTAATGAACAATACAACATAGTCCAACTATGTGTGAACACCTCTCAGGCTAAGAGAAGGTGTGTGGCGGCCACATCGTTCAAGCCCCGGAATCAGCCCTTAAGGGAGCCATCTATCTACTTACCCCTGCTCGGGGAAGAAGTGAATTCCATTCTTGTGTAGCTGAGTTCCCAGCTCCCAAATCAGATGAATCCTCCAAATGGTAGGTTGTAATCGGCGACCTAGCCATTCACACCCATACAAATCAAAGGACCGCCCCTCAATGGCAGAAGTTCTCAACTCACTCAGGATTGAGGTCATGTTATCTATGTCATCTTAGTGGAAAGTGAAGTCTCTGTCATGAACGGTGTTATATAACGAGACGTTAACACTTCATGGTCAGGTCTTATACAAACTCATTGTATAGGACGCCCCCGCTCGCATGTCCTCAACATGAATGATCATGATCAGATCATCTATGACAAGTCACGACACTTGTGACCATTCCACAAAGCAAGCCGCGTCCGTAGCATTACCAGGATAAGGTTTCCCTCCTTTATCCATTTACTACAAACCATTTTGGTTATCACTCAAGACATGATCCACTTGTATGTCACCACATACATGCTTGAGTCACATACAGATAACCAGGGATTTTATGTTTATTGGTTTGTGGTAAAGCAAATAAAACAATTAATCGAGCAAAATACAAGATGTGAAGTAAATATCATATATTAACAACACAAATATTCGTACATACTGTTTACAAACTACAGGACACGAGACTTTAGGGCATTAACCCCAACAATCTCCCACTAGTCCTAAAGCGAAGTGGGGTGTACAAAAAACTTAGTACAAAACAATAAACTAGGGCATAAAAGCCCAGTACAAGAAAATCTCCCACTTGCCCTAGTCCAGCCGCGGGCAATCCCGTAGACCCTTGCTCCGTAGGTGACCCTCAAACACTGTAGCCGTGAGAGCCTTCGTAAACGGGTCAGCAACATTAAAATGGATTGGGTTAGACTGATCCTTCTTATCTCCTCAACCTCTTGAGGTGTCTTAGGACTTCATGCCTGAATGGCAGTAGGCCCTTCTTGGAGTCTTGCATCGAGTATTTAAACAACATCTTGTTAATGTATGATGCCTGAGACAGTGCTAGCACTTTGTTCTTACAATCCCGAAAGATCTGTATGCCTAGAACAAACTAAGCCTCTCCCAAATCTTTCATTTGGAATTGGGTTGCTAGCCAGTTCTTAACTGCAATCAGTAGACCTATATCATTTCCAATGAGTAGGATAATGTCTAAAAATAACACTAAGAAAATTACTGAAGCATTGATGATCTTCTTGTAGACACATGGTTTATCAACGTCGCCATCCCGGTCAACATCCTCCATTGCCTTCTTATAAGACAATGGATCCTCAACGTCGCCATCTTCTACCATAGCAAGGATTTCCTTGAAACCCAAATAGTGAACGGGTGGGTTTGCAACCCTCCCACTACGTCGAGGTTCCCTCAACTCTTGAGATGCAACCAACCTACTGGATGAACTCCATAAAAAACTCTTGTTGATGTAGTAGGCTCTTCAACAACTCTTGTTGAAGTTTCAGTAGTTTCATTGGAAAGCTCATGCAACACAACTTTGCTTCGTGGACTGTGCTCCCTTATATGATCCTCCTCTAGGAAAGTAGCGTTTGTTGAAACAAACACCCTATTTTCCGTTGGATCATAAAAATATCCCCCTTATGTACCTTTGATGTAGCCTACAAAGAGGCAGAATCTTGACCGTGGTTCCAACTTCTTGGGATTAGCCTCAAGCACATGTGCAGGGTAACCCCAAATGCGAAGTGATATAAACTAGCTTTACGCTCGTTCCACAACTCTAGAGGTGTTCTTGCAACACTCTTGGAGGGAACACAGTTGAGTATGTATATGGCAGTTTGCACTGCAAAACCCCAAAACGAGTTCGGGAAAGAAGCGTAACTCATCATCAAGCGAACCATGTCTAACAAGGTCCTATTTCTCCTCTCCGCTACACCATTATGCTGAGGTGTACCCAGCGCTGAGAGTTGGGAAATGATTCCATGTTCTATCAAATAGTCCTGGAATGTCGAGTCCAAAAACTCTCCACCCCGATCCGATCGAAGTGTTTTAATTCGTCTATCCAATGCGTTTTCAACTTCAGCCTTGAACTCTTTGAACTTTTCAAATGATTCAGACTTTCGTTGCATAAGATAAACATACTCATACCTGGAGTAATCATCAGTAAAACTGATAAAATACTCATAGCCACCTCGGGCTCGCACATTCATAGGACCACAAAGATCAGAATGTATTAACTCAAGAGGCTCCCTGGCTCTAGAACATTTTCCAGAAAAAGGTCGTTTAGGAATCTTACCCTCAAGGTAAGATTCACACACTGGCAAAGAATTTTCTTCTAACTCACTTAGAAATCCATTCTTCACCAATCTCTCAATCCAATTGAGATTGATGTGCCCTAAATGTAGATGCCAAAGTTGGGCATTTTTTTTTGAGAAATATGTCGACGTTTTGATTGAGTTACGACATATTTGAACATTTCAGTATTATGAAGGGAATTAATGGCTAACAGCGTTAGCACATATAAATTCGATTCTAGATTTGCTGTATAAATAAAAACACCATCTTTACGAATAAACGCTTTATTCAAATCAAAAGAGACAGTACATTTACACTGCAATAAACATTTATAGAAATAAGGTTCCTTTTTAGTTCAAGAACAATATATACATCATTTAAAATGAAACCTATTTTGTAAAGCTAATTGGAGTCCTTCCATTGCCACAGCTGAGACAATATGCTCAGTGCTTACTCGCATCGTCATCTCACCAGCCTTCAGCTGTCGCCAAGATCTAATCTCCTGAAAAGAAGAACAAACATGGTTAGTGGCGCCTAAATAAATTATCCAGGTTGAATCATCGTTCTCAACTAAACAAGTTTCAAGCACAAGAAAATAACATTTACCATTATTGGCTTTGGCCTTAGCCTTGGCTGCTTTCTTCTCTTTTAGATACAGAGGACAGTTCCTCTTCTAGTGTACATCTTGGTTGCAGTGGAAACACTTTCCTTTAACAACCTGTGGACGCCTCCTTGGGGCGACAGGCGGTGGGTTAGCAGGTGCCTTCCTTTTTCCCTTACCACTTTTCTTCTTCTTCCCCTTTGCAGAGTTAGAAGAGGAAGGTGTAGACTTCTTTCCTGAGGTCGAACCTCTATGGAACGTCCTGGAGGATGAAGCGTTCACCCTTCTGCCTCTCCTTACTTTTCAGTAAAGATTAGTATGTCTACAACTCGTTGAGGAGAGTTGTAAGGTTATACTTCACTTTGTTAAGAATCACATTGCTAACAAAGTGCAGGAAGCTCTCCGACAAAGAATGCAGGATTATGCTAACCTGGCTACCCTCATTTATGGTAGACTCATTCAACTCCGTCACATTGAAGTGGACCATCATATTTAGCACATGTTCACGAACAGAGATGCCTTCTTACATTTTGGAGTTGAATATGTATTTAAGAGCCTCATCCATAAGTTGTTCAGACAGTTGTCCAAACATCCCCGACAGGGACTCCATGATCTCACGCGCTGAGACCATAGGCTCATATTTCTTGGCCAAGACTTCAGAAAGACATGCCAAGATGTAGGCTCGGGCCTTCTCATTCGCCCTTGTCCATCGCTCGTATGCCTCCCAAACATTTCGAGCGGCATTTGAAGCTGGAATAGAAGGACAAGCCTCTGTGAGAGTGAACATGAGATCCTCGATGATTAGGTACGTCGTGATCATGTGTTTCCATGTTGAAAAATTATCGCTAGTTAGTTTCTCGGCACTTAACAATGATAACGTGGTTGTTGCCATTTTTTAAAATGTTGCTGAAAATACGAACAAAATTTTATTAGATTTTGCTAAACCACTTTTAAACCAATCAGTTTTGCAAAACAGTTTCAAGTACCCTAAGTTATAGACTTATATTTTGCAATGATGTCCCAGTGAGGCAGGACAAATGCCACCGGTAGGGTGATCTGTTGCCCCTTCGCTGGGAAGAGACATTCTCAACCATTAGGTAGAACCAACTCTTGGAACTAAACCTAACAGGCACCATTTTTTGGTCCAGAATCGGTAACATTTAACTATTTTGCGTAAGTATAACCCTTCGCTTTCGGTGCCAGAGTCCCGCCCTAATGCACTTACTGTAGGGAAAAGACAGATTAGGACAAGAGACTAAGTTACCTTATCCTCATATAGAAGATCAAATAAAGAAATGCGCAAAACTGCCATCCTTTAGGGGGACACTCCCAAGGTGCCTCGAGGCGATGCGCAGTAACTTTATTTAACCTAACGAGGGAGACCGATGGATATGTTGTCACACTTCCCGCTCCCACTTACTATGAACATTCTCTCCATCCACCTTGATATTGACCTACCCAAACACCATCCATTGGGGGGACACGTCAAAGGTGCCGCGAGGCCGAGGATAGATCTCACGGTGTGGACTTTAGGAGAAAAGTGAAAGGTTTAAGTGAAGCATCTTATGCCCCAAGTACCTCCCACTGAATGTTCTACATAGGGATTCATTAACCTAGACAATCCGACTACTGATTTTAGTCTAAGTATTCTTTTTAAACTCTGCTCATAAACAACGCTTTTCTATGAAATATGAACAAGTTCAAGTAGTCACATTTAAACACTTTAATGGACTATCTTTAACTTGCATGCATGCATCAAATCTATCTAATTCATCTTTCTAGGTAAGCTCCCAGGTAGGGGTGTTACGTTTCCGTCAATTTAAATACCCCAGCCTAGACAGAACCCGCCTTAGACAAAAGGTTCCTTATACATAAATTTGCTACACTTTAACCTTTTATTAGCCAATTCAACCCTATTAAACTGATTAAAAGATTAAAGCGTTAGGGTTTCTAATCATATTAGAAGTGTGATCTTAGGTCTATGTGATCCAAGTTTTAAACACTTTAAAACCATGAATTAAACCTAAGTGAGCATGCATGTCTTTCTTATTTCTTTTAGTTCTAATTTCTCTTTAAATTTTAAAAAAGAAACAACTAAAACCATTGCGCACAACCAGACGTTTATAACATTTATAAAACAACCTATGTGTAATGCTTCATGCAATGTCCGGTTATTACTATATATAACTTTTATACAACGCGTAACAACCAAGCAAACATGCTATCATTCACCCTTATACTATAACAATTATAATATAAAGATGATGCATGTCAATGCTTTTTATGCATGCATAAATATAACTCTTATATTATTTGATGCATGAGCATGCTGTTACATAATTAAATCATGCGTCTCTAAATTATAACAATTACAATAAAGAGATGATGCATGACCATTGCATAATCTAAGGTGGGATTTACTATATGTACATACCATATGACATATAAAAAACATACATCGCATGTAATAAATAACGAATTAATGGACCGGGATGAGCCTTTACAAAAAAACCAGAATGAAAAAACCCTATCTATTACATTTTTCATCGAGCAAACCGGTTCACAGGTGAACCGGGTCTTGAATCGCCAGGAGGTCTTCATCGTGTAGCAAACTCCAATAGGTAGACAATCGTTCAGCGTGCACTAGACGATAGTAGCATAAGCAAACGATCGCGTAGACGACGACGAGGCTGCAAAGCCTGACCGTCCATGCGATCGTGTAGCGCGACAATAGCTAAATGATTTACCTTGCGTTACTAACCAATCGTTTAGTCAGTTACTAAACGATGAATCTTGTTGACCTAAACGATCATCTAGCGCGCACGCTTTAAACGATATGCGAGCGTCTCATCGTCTAATCGATACGTGCAACTTGGTAAACGATTTACCTTGCGATGCTAAGCGATCGTTTAGTCAGTTACTAAGTGATGAAGCTTCCTGACCTAAACGATCGTTTAGTGCAGGCTTGCATTAAACGATACTCAGCAATCACGTACCCGATCGTCAACCCGATGCGTCCAACTCTTGATCGCATTCCCCATCGTTTAACCAATGCGTTCATCTGCGATCGCATACTTCTTCATCTTTACGATGCGATGGACAGCGATCGTGTAGAACTTCTTCTGCATGATGTGATCCTGTCTCTTATACACATCTAGATGTGTATAAGAGACAGCTTCAACCTGATGTGTCCAACTCTTGATCGCATTCCCCATCGTTTAACCAATGCGTTCATCTGCGATCGCATACTTCTTCATCTTTACGATGCGATGGACAACGAACGTGTAGAACTTCTTCTGCATGATGCGATCAACCCTAGATCGCCTCCTTCCTCGAAGAGCCACAACCTTTGCCCAGAACTTCAACGAACGACTCAAGACTTTAAAAAAACTTTGAATACAAACTCGATAACGATCATTAATGCCCAAAAACGCAGGGGCCTTTACAAATAACCGCAAATGTAAAAGGATTTAAACAAACCGAGGCTATTCATCCCTAAAATATCCATTAATCCGGCACATCCACAACATTTTTAACAATTAAAATAGCGTAGAAATGCACTGACCATGAATGTATATGTTATTTCGTTGCAACAGATGAAATCTAATTATCAGAAACCTGGCTCTGATACCAATTGAAGGATCTCATACTGAGGGTTCCATGAGCGCGTTCGGATCGCTCCGATCTCACCGTGACCGAAATATAACATTATACATTCAACACATACAGTTATGCAAATAATCTCTAATTAACGGCATGCTACGAACAAAGATAAATAACACAAGGGAAATAATTTCGTACCAGTTGAAGACTATCTTCACACTCCGAAACTCCAAAGCAGCAGATCGCTCCAATAGATCTACCAACACCCGAAGGGAACATCGATTGCAACAGCATGATCAACGTGAACACAAGGATGCAGTGGGGACGGCACCACCACTAATGAACCCTGGGTATCCTCAGAGTGAAAACCCAAAGAGTGGGTTTTGGTGAGTTTGGTAGAGGACGGAGGACAACGAGTCATGTAGACGATAAACAAGTGGGAGATAATACAGTACTATCGTTTAGTAGAAAGTGCTTATCATATAGAGGAGCTACACGATCGTGTAGGAAAGGCTGAATGATCGTTTCGGAAAAACGTAGACGATCGTTTAGAGAAATTGTGAGGTCGACGATCATTTAGATGGAAGGGCTACTATCGTATAGGCTCTCGGGCGATCATTTCACGAATTCTTTTGGGCGGTCGAAAATAATGAATGCACCTTGCGAAAAATGAAAACTTTCTTCATTTTTAACCCGCCGGTTACCATAACCAATGCTGCCCACTACCGACTCCAAACGTGGAAGAATTGGTTAATTATCATATATTAATCAATCAATTAATTAATTAATATAATCATATTATATTTATATCCTAGTTTGATATCACATATCTACTATAGTATTTTCTCCTCTACGTGATATAAATCATATTTATATCTAATTTCCTCCAAAATAATGTATCTCATACATTTAGCCAATTATATCATATATAATTAACCAATCCAATTATATCATATATAATTGAACTTCCTCTTGTCAATTTGAACATTTCAAATTAACCAAAACACTGGTTCTCGACTTTATCCAAGCTACCCAGGGGACCTAACGGACCTGTGGCTCGAAGTTCCAATGGTACGTGAATAGCTGACTAAACTCTTTAGCCACGAGATCCACCATCTGTTAACTGTCAGTGATTCCACTAAAAACCAAAAGTTAAACTCTTCTTACCATAGATATATTTCTGTGTCCATCGAATATAACCAATCATGAGTATGACGACCCTTAACAGATGCTCGTAAGTACAGCTGAGCCAATTTATTGTTTTGCCCTTGTAGTTACATCTCACTGCTTAAGCACCACTGATTCCTCTAATGAACAATACAACATAGTCCAACTATGTGTGAACACCTCTCAGGCTAAGAGAAGGTGTGTGGCGCCACATCGTTCAAGCCCGGAATCAGCCCTTAAGGGAGCCATCTATCTACTTACCCCTACCTCGGGGAAGGAGTGAATTCCATCTTGTGTAGCTGAGTTCCCAGCTCCCAAATCAGATGAATCCCCAAAATGGTAGGTTTGAATCGGTGACCTGACCATTCACACCCATACAAATCAAAAAACCGCTCTCAATGGCAGGAGTTCCTAACTCACTCAGGATTGAGGTCATGTTACCTATGATCATCTTAGTGAAGTAAAGTCTCTGTCATGAACGGTGTTATATAACGAGACGTTTACACTTCGTGGTCAGGTCTTATACAAACTCTTTGTATAGGACGCCCCCGCTTGCATGTCCCCAACACGAATAATCAGGATCAGACCATCTGTGACAAGTCACGACACTTGTGACCATTCCACAAAGAGGGTCGCGTCCGTAGCATTACCAGGATAAGGTTTCCCTCCTTTATCCATTTACTATAGACCATTTTGGTTATCACTCAAGACATGAGCCACTTGTATGTCACCACATACATGTTTGAGTCACATACAGATAATCAGGGATTTTATGTTTATTGGTTTGTGGTAAAGAAAATAAAACAATTAACTGAGCAAAATACAAGATGTGAAGTAAATATCATATATTAACAACACAAATGTTCATACATATTGTTTACAAACTATAGAACACGAGACTTTAGGGCATTAACCCCAATACAGTTGACTTCATAGAAAAAATTTCTCGTTCTTGATAATGTTTATGTAGTTTCTGAGTTGAAAAGGAACTTAATTTCTGTATAGTGCTTGATACAGTGTAAATATACTCTAATTTTTCAATTGAATAAAGTGTTTATTCATAAAGATTGAGTTGAAATCTGTTCAGCATATCTGGAAAATAACTTGTATATGCTAAGGCCGTTAGCAACGAGTTCCCTCCATAACATAGAGATGTTTAAAACTGTCGTGACTCATCATAAATGACAAAAAGTTTCTCCAAAAGAAAATGCCCAACTTTGGCACCTTCGATTAGGGCACATCAATCTCAATAGGATTGAGAGGTTGGTGAAGAATGGACTTCTAAGCGAGTTAGAGGAAAATTCTTTACTAGTGTGCGAATCTTGTCTTGAGGGCAAGTTGACTAAAAGACCTTTTACTGAAAAAGGTTATCGAGCTAAAGAGCCTCTAGATTTAGAGCATTCTAACCTCTGTGGTCCTATGAATATGGGAGCTAGGGGAGGCTATGAGTATTTCATCACTTTTATTGATGATTACTCTAGGTATGGGTATGTTTATTTGATACAACGATAGTCTGAATCCTTTGAAAAATTCGAGAGTTCAATGCTGAAGTTGAAAATGCATTGGATAGATGGATTAAGATACTTCGATTGGATCGAGGTGGAGAGTTTTTCGATTCGGGGTTCCATAACTATTCGATAGAACATTGAATCATTTCTCAACTCTCAACATCAGGTACACTTCAGTAGAATGGTGTAGCGGAGAGGAGAGACAGAACCTTGTTAGACATAGTTCGGTCGACGATGAGTTACGCTTTCTTATCTGATTCGTTCTGGGGTTTTGCAGTGGAGATTATAGTATATATAGTCAACTATGTTCCTTCCAAGAGTGTTGCGAGGACACCTCTGGAGTTGTGGAACGGGCGTAAAGCTAGTTTGTGTCACTTTCGCATATGGATTTGCCCAGCACATGTACTTGAGGCTAATCCAAAGAAATTGGAATCACGGACGAGGTTGTGCCTTTTTGTAGGCTATCCCAAAGGTACACGAGGGGGTTACATTTATGATCCTACAGAAAACAAAGTGTTTGTGTCTACAAACGCTACCTTCCTAGAGGAGGACCATATTAGGGAGCACAGTCCACGTAGTAAGATCGTGTCACGTGAGCTTTCCAACGAAACTATTGAAACTTCAATAAGAGTTATTGATGATAGTTCATCTGGTAGGTCAGTTCCATCTTAAGAGTTGAGGGAACCTCAACGCAGTGGGAGGGTTGTGATGCGTGGAAAATGGAGAGTAAATATGCGTTCATCTTATAATATGCGTTCCTTCTCCATGCGTCGTTGGTCATATGTTGGACTAAGGGATATGTAATATGAATCTAAGAATCTATGCGATGACCATGCGTTCCTGCCACAAGTTTTCTTGCTCTCTCGCCAAGTATAATAAGATCGCAAGTTTCTCGAGGTGATCCGAGGTCGAACTTAGGGACTTGTAGCTAAATGTTGCGAAGTGATGTGTTTGCGGGGAAGAATAAAAGAATAATGAAGTTTAAAGACTATGCACTACTCCTACTCCTAACTAAACAAATTAAGCAATGGAAGTATGACTACAGAGTTGGTAGAGACACAGAAACTATTAACGCGTAATAAGATGCATGGAATAATAGATAAAATGGTGGAGGGGATGACTTCAACACATCAATAAGCTTGATTGCAAGGGTAACCCTAGCCAACACAAGTTATGCGATCATGCTATACACAATTGTCTAGGACGCATGCGATACATATGTGATAATGTCGATAGGACTTATGTCTAAGTCTCTATTCTTGTTTATGCGAGCTAACATACATAAGACAAGGTGACTGCATATCACCATATCCTTGTTTTAGGGTGCATGCGCTGTGTAATAGAAAATAGAACTTATTCCTAAGCCTCTACTCTTGCTCATGTGATCCTATCTGACTCTCTCAAGCCTAAATTTGGTTTTTAGACTACTCTCTCAAGTATGTCCAAATGATGAATGATGCACTCATAAAACAAGATGATCACATAAAACATGGTTGACATAAGATTATTCCTATCTCTAGAAACACAGCTTACTTTGCTTAATGCGTTCCACTACTTACCCTCTCAGGTAGTTAGTTGTTGCTGATCAGCTCATAGACAAGCAATGCTACAGCCTCGCACTAAGCAAAGAGGACTTGCTCACTATACTTACGCAACGCACACCTCTTGGTGGTTTGCTACATGCTTCATATGTCTATGTCGCATGATTAAGTATACGATACTCTAGCAATCTTACTTAGTCATTGCAATGAAAGTAAAGGATGATAAAGAAGAGGTAAATGAAGATGGAAACGAGAAAAATAAAGAGATGCATTGATTACAAAATGTATTAATGTCTTAAGCCAAAATGTAATACAATATAGAGATAGAAGGAGATGGAGGACCAGATGTAGGCAATGTCTTGCTTCCATCAGATGTGTGTCAAGACTGCTGGTGGTGCCAGGGATGGGTGGTGGAATAGTCTCTCTCAAGATCTATCTCCAACAAAGCTCCAATCGTCACTCGGAATGGATGGAGGAATGAAAAACTCTCAAAGACTGTCTTTCCACGCTCTCGTCTGTGATCACAAGGATCTGTCATAAGGCAGGCGCTCGGATGCCTTGAAGTTGGGCTCTAAGGCTCTATTTATAGAGCTTCAATCGCATATAGCATTAATGGTTTTGTCCTGAATATCTGCTGTTAACGGCGTGATGGACCTGCTCTGAATCTCTACTACTAACGGCGTGGTAGGTGAAATATTAACATCATCTGAAGTACCATCGCATTCCACCACCCTTGCGTTCGTCCCTCTATTATGGTTATTACTCTGTAGCCGTAACCTCTATTTGATGGATGCATGTAGTTAATAGCCGCAACATCCATGCGATGAACGTACACAATCACTCTTGCGATGGACTGGGATTCACCGCATGTATTCGATTCCTAGGATAGCTACAAAAATAGACATTTGGACGCGGAATAACACATAATATTGAGTTTGCTGAGATTTTTAATGCCGATCGACGCAAGCTCACTTTTCACATGAATTCTTAGTATAAACACCGCATATTCTACTTATTGGTCCTCATAATTTTAAATAAAAGGCTTATAATAACTTGCATTTCTACCAGTTATCAGGTTGCGAACCCATCTTTTCGCTATCTGGGTTTCACATAAATCCTAGCTATGATAGCCGATTGCGACGTTGAGAATCCATTGTCTTATCAACAATAATAGCAGCTGGTAGCAATTATTAATGCTACCTTTCAATTTGAAAAATTCGAGAAAAAGCCTGCAAAATGGTGGCTGGACATAGACTTTTTAGTCTTTTACCATTTTTTTTGTTCTATATATGCAATTATTTTATCCTTATACTATATATTCTTTTATTTTGGGCTTGAATTCCATTTATGCAACCAACCCTAAATAAAACTTTATAATATCAATAATTTTATCTGTAAAATGTAATAAAAATATAAAATAAATTACATAACATACAAATTTAATAAATTTTAATAACATTTTCTTAAGAAAATCTAAAATATACATATATTTTTTAAAAAATAATTAATATTTAATGGGCTAATCCAATGACCCAACTCAAACTCAACCCAAGTTCAACCCAAACATCGATCCAAAGAGTCGAGCTCGAGGGTTGGGTCATGGGGCTTGACTATTAAAGATTGGTTCGGACCGATCCAAGCTCAAACAATTTCTTAGACCTTTAGGCTTGGGTGTTGGCTTTTAGTTTTTAAGGCTAGACTGGGCTAGGGGTTGGGTTTTATGTCCTAAAACTCGTGGTTTGTAAACATTAAACTTATTCTGAAAATTCAATAAGTTGTTATTAAATATATGAATTACTTATTTCGTTTTACAAATAAATCCAATAAACTAAAAGATCCATGACTATTACATGAGTACTTGAACTTTATGTAGAGACATACAAGTAGATCAGGTTCAAGTAAATAGTCAAAATGATCTATAGTATATGAATAAGGTTGGGTGCCTTATTCTGGTAACACTATCGGATGCGGCCCACTCTGTAGTTGTTACAAGTGCTATAGATAAAGTGATCCTAATCCGTACATGTCATGACATGAGGAGTGAGGGCGTCCTGTGCAATGAGTTTGCACAAGATCGGACCACGAAATAAGTCACTCTTACTTTATAACATTATTTAATGTTTAAGACTGACTATTTCAAAATGATGACCTAGGTAACTTGACCTTAATCCTAAGCTAACTATGAACTCCTATTTATTCGGATTATCCTTAGATTTGCATAGATGAGGGTTGGCTCAACAGTGCTGGCTCAATAAGCCTCCCATATCAGAGGGAAGACCGGGTAGATAGCTAAAGAGATAGGGTGCAAGATGGAATTCACTTTTACTTGCTTTCAGGGATAGTAGAGATGTTGTTCCTTTAAGTACTAACTCCGGGTCTTGAACAAGGGGCCACCCTCTTATTGGCCCGAGAGGGACTCGGTTTCATGATCAGATCACAAACCAATTGTTCATTAGAGGATCAGTGAGACTTAAGGAACAAGAGGTAATCTCGAGGGTAAAACAGCTATTTGACCCAACCGTTATTACGAACAACCTGTGAAGGGTTAACTTACAAATCATTTTTATATCGAGTGGACATAATATATCTACAGTGAGGGGAATGCAACTCTTAGCTTTAGTGGAGTGACCCAGTAGTTAACGAATGAGGATTAATTAAGTGTAAAGAGTTTAGTCAATTAATCTCGTATCGTTGGAGTCCATGATCTGTAGGTCCACTAGGTCCCCTTACTAGCTCACAAATGGATTAGCCTTAGAGTAGCGTGATAAGTTGATTTGAAACATTCAAATTTGAATTAAGTTAATTAGTAATTATATGTGATATAACTACAAGTTTAATTTTGAATTAAATAAAATTGGAGAATCGATTAATATTTAAATATGATTTAAATACCAAATTCATAAATAAGAATTCATGATAGTGGAATTGGTGATTAATTAATTTAATATTTGATATTAAATTAATTATAATTAATTAAATTATTTAATTAATTATTAATTACTAATTTTATTAGAAAAATTAATTTTGNTTTTATGTCCTAAAACTCGTGGTTTGTAAACATTAAACTTATTCTGAAAATTCAATAAGTTGTTATTAAATATATGAATTACTTATTTCGTTTTACAAATAAATCCAATAAACTAAAAGATCCATGACTATTACATGAGTACTTGAACTTTATGTAGAGACATACAAGTAGATCAGGTTCAAGTAAATAGTCAAAATGATCTATAGTATATGAATAAGGTTGGGTGCCTTATTCTGGTAACACTATCGGATGCGGCCCACTCTGTAGTTGTTACAAGTGCTATAGATAAAGTGATCCTAATCCGTACATGTCATGACATGAGGAGTGAGGGCGTCCTGTGCAATGAGTTTGCACAAGATCGGACCACGAAATAAGTCACTCTTACTTTATAACATTATTTAATGTTTAAGACTGACTATTTCAAAATGATGACCTAGGTAACTTGACCTTAATCCTAAGCTAACTATGAACTCCTATTTATTCGGATTATCCTTAGATTTGCATAGATGAGGGTTGGCTCAACAGTGCTGGCTCAATAAGCCTCCCATATCAGAGGGAAGACCGGGTAGATAGCTAAAGAGATAGGGTGCAAGATGGAATTCACTTTTACTTGCTTTCAGGGATAGTAGAGATGTTGTTCCTTTAAGTACTAACTCCGGGTCTTGAACAAGGGGCCACCCTCTTATTGGCCCGAGAGGGACTCGGTTTCATGATCAGATCACAAACCAATTGTTCATTAGAGGATCAGTGAGACTTAAGGAACAAGAGGTAATCTCGAGGGTAAAACAGCTATTTGACCCAACCGTTATTACGAACAACCTGTGAAGGGTTAACTTACAAATCATTTTTATATCGAGTGGACATAATATATCTACAGTGAGGGGAATGCAACTCTTAGCTTTAGTGGAGTGACCCAGTAGTTAACGAATGAGGATTAATTAAGTGTAAAGAGTTTAGTCAATTAATCTCGTATCGTTGGAGTCCATGATCTGTAGGTCCACTAGGTCCCCTTACTAGCTCACAAATGGATTAGCCTTAGAGTAGCGTGATAAGTTGATTTGAAACATTCAAATTTGAATTAAGTTAATTAGTAATTATATGTGATATAACTACAAGTTTAATTTTGAATTAAATAAAATTGGAGAATCGATTAATATTTAAATATGATTTAAATACCAAATTCATAAATAAGAATTCATGATAGTTGGAATTGGTGTTAAATTAATTTAATATTTGATATTAAATTAATAGAATTAATTAAATTATTTAATTAATTATTAATTACTAATTTTATTAGAAAAATTAATTTTGAATTATTTTTTTGTAAAATTAATATAATTTTAGTTTTAAATATAAATTAAAAACTGAAATTGATTTTTGGTTTTGAAATTAGTTTTAAAATAAAAAAATAAATTGAGAAATTGGAAAATAGAAAAACCCACAAAAGTGGGATTTTCCCACTTTCTAATGATAGTAGCTTAATCACTCTTCCACTTCAAAATTCTCAGTGAAATTCATTGTAGGAGGTGTAATACATGCATGAAATCCTTTTGCATGAATGTCATGCAATAAATAACTCAATTTTGAGTGGAAATCGGGCATGCAACTGAAGTAATTTTGCTAAGAATCTTCAAAGGTTGAAGACAGACTTCTGTTTGCAAAACCAATGACCTCTTCTCCATTTTTCTCTAATTCAAACTTGATTTGAGTCCTACAACTCATTCTAAGACTCCAAAAGGATAATAGAGAAGACCTTGTGTTGATCCACAACAAGATTTGAAGAAGATTTGCAGCTGGAATCGTGATTCAAGAAGTTTTTCAAAGGTTAGTAATGAAATTCTCTTTTTAGTTTATGAACATACTTTATTCAAAGCCAAAATTAATGAATTATAATGTTTAATGATCCATTTTTCTTCCGTGACATGTTTTCTAACTCCATCATTAGGTTGGGTTGATTCAATGATGTGGGTGATATCAAGTATATATTAGTAGTGAAGACATTTGCAATATTTTACATTTTTATATGTAGACTAAGTTTTATTTTTACCATTTTTAGAAACAACAAAAATATGAATTATGAGCCTAATTAATGCATTTTGTTTTGTTTTGTTCACGTTTATAATTTAACCTAATTATAAATGTGGAGAACAAAGTAACAACGAAGTCCACCTTTAATTTATCTATGGCTCATAATTCACGTGACCAACCACAGCGGACAAAAATATAGCTGCCATTGTCTTAAATAGAATACGAATTATCAATACTTATCCCGACACGACAAGTCAACATCATGCATAAGGTAATATGGCATCTGGTACGAAACTGACGGGTAAAATTGATTGCATTTATTGCACACTTAAATATTCACCTACTTTTGGTTTGAATTTGAAGGTACAAAATTATATTTTTCTCATTAGTTTATGTAAACAATTGTTGGAGTAGATGATTAATAACACAATTGTTAAAAAAAATGGATTAATGACTTTATATATATATTCCATAAACTGGTAAAATTGATTGCATTTATTGCATACTTAAATATCCACCTACTTTTGGTTTGAATTTAAAGGTTCAAAATTACTCTCTATGGTATTTTCTTATTAGTTTAGGTGCACAAGTGTTGAAGTAGATGATTAATAACACAACCGTTAAAAAAGGTTGATTCTCTTTTTTTTCATATATATTTATCTTCATAATAGAATTTTTTTAAATGCTAACATAAGCAGTTCAGTTGGGATGTTTACAGGAAATTTAAAATTAGAAGATTTTTTTCATCTATATATATAAAAAAAATTAAGATTTATATAACATTTAAAGCAATTATTATTTAATAAAAGAAAATTACTTAAATATATTTCAGGCACCTATCTTTATTTCTCTTATTAAATTATTCGATCATAATTTATGGTATGATAAATTTATTCTTATTTCCTTTTAAAATTATTTTAATTCTTTTTTTATGAGTGATAAAATAAAATGTATAAAAGTTAGTGTATCTTAAGATGCAGCTTGGTGCCTATAGGTATAGCCTAAATCTATTATTACTATTATTATTATTAGGGCTGTTTGTAAACCTAAACTTTTGGACCAAACTAATTGTAAATATTCTATTAACTAAAACAAATTACAAATATCATCAAATTTGAGTACATCCCATACAAAAAGACTAAAAAGTCCATGGAAATGTAATAAGTCCATGACGCAGATATCCTTCCAGCCCATCCCATTCGCGACCCAAGTATCCCATTCCCTGATATTCTTCTACCCTCTTCAAGCCAATCTAAAACAATCGACGATTGGGATCCCTCATCTAGTGCTCTTCGATATTTGATCTTATTTTATTTTTTTCTATTTTTTCGATCTTCTTCAAAGTCCTAACCCAACGATATTCTATCACTTATACGATCGCTGATACAATCACTGATACAATAGTAGTATCAACGATATAAACGTATCATTGATAGAAACGATCCATGATATACTTCATATGTAGTTCATTTTGTCATATAAATATAGAAAATTATTAAATCATAAGTTGAATCAGTACAAATTACATCCCTTTGTGCTTTATATTTTAAAGTTTTAAGAACTAAACTCTTGTTATTATGTAATGGGTGACTAGTGATAGATCAATGTCAATGATACACCAACATTAGTGAGAAATCATAGGGACATTGTTTGAAATTGATCACAATAACTTCATATGTAGTTCATTTTGTTATATAAATATAGAAAATTGTTGGGTTGTTAGTTGAATCGGTGCAAATCATGTCCCTTTATGCTTTCTATTTAAAGTTCTAAGGATTAAACTCTTGTTATTATATAATAGGTGATAAGTTATAGATCAATGTTAATGATAGACCAATATCAGTGATAGAAAGTACAGTGACATTACTTGAAAAGACAGAAATGATGTGAAGTTGATTTTGTTGAGTTCATTTCTTGTGACATTCATCTTGTGAAGTAACTTCACGAGACAAAAGATAGAAATGATGTGAAGTTGAGTTCATTTCTTGTGAAGTTCCACGAGATGAACTTCACCAGACAAATTTAAAAGATAGAATTTCAACCACAGTTGAATGCCATTGATACCAAAATCCAATAAGATCGATAACTGTATCGAAGAAATAGATGCATCGAATTGAATTTCCTTTAATATCAAGCTCACAAAACTCTCAAAACACATAATCTTATCGATCAATACGCCTTTAGTCTTATAATTCAAGTAATTATATTTATCATCTCACTGTCCATTATGAAATACCATTACTGCAAGCTTAATCATTTTTCCAAATCACTGCAAGAAATACCAATTAATCTCATAACATTGATAGACTAGTAGAATAAATAGAAAATAATATCTATCAGTGATAGACTAATACCATTGTAGACTAATACCATTGATAGACTATGATATGTATCTATCATCAGTAGACTAATATCTATGATAGAAAGTTCATGACTACTAATCTCAAAATCCCGCGGCAAAGAATGAAGAAGATGTACCTGAAAAATGCACATTAGCTCGACCAAAAAGAAGATAACGAAGAAGTGGGAGAATGAAGAATTAAAATCGATGAAGAAGATGCTAAAGAATACGGTATAAAGAAGACAACGAAAAAACAAATAAAAAAACGAGGAAGAAGACACTCGGAGAATAAGATTATTTTAGAAATTAAAAAAAAGGTAAACATATCCTCCCAAATATTCTGTATATGTAATTAGTTAAAAAAAAAAAAAGAATATATATCTATTTATTTATAATAAAAACAATCCATTGCTACAAATTTTCTTATAATTATTATTTTGTTTTGAAAGGTAGAAAAGCCATTAATACGGAGAAAGTACCCCATAATTGACTTGAGGAACCATGAAAGAAAAGAGAGAGGGCGGTCAGGGTTTTAAATTCAAAGGAAAAAACGATCTATTTGTGGGACCTTTTTTTTTTTTTTTTCAAAAAATTGTAGTTTTGAAAAAATTTAATTGACTTGACATTGTTGAGATGTCAGTAAATTACTATTACTCTTGATATTTCAAAATTTAATACTTATTATAATATTTTTTAGAAAATATATCTTCAAATTTTGAGAATAGTTCCATTTTATCCTTAATTAAATTAAATATCAAAAGTAGCAACGTGCATCGATCGATCGATGTCAATTTTGGGAAAAAAATTGTAAAATTTGATTAACGGTTGGTTGGTTCGGTAGATCAATTTTTTCATTTTTTTTTTTTTTGCAAGCAAAGCCAAGATGAATAAAAATGAAAAATGAAAAATGAATTGACCAAGTGTTATTGGTAGGTTACATAATTTTCAACTTTTTTTTATGAAAAAAATTATATGAAAAATCATTTTTTTTTATGAAAAAAATTTAAAACAATCATGTAATGACCTTGAAATTTATGCAACATAGAGAAGAAAATAATAAATCAATACTAAAGCAAAGACTTGGGTTTGGTTGATGGTAGTAGGCTTACTTTTATATTTAGTTTTCAGAACAATTTTTAAAAAATAAAATTTATATATATCGATCAGTCCGTGTTTCATAATTTTTTTTTTATATAAAATCAAAAATTGACCGACCGACCTTAATTCAGTCATTCGATCAGTCTGATCAGTTTTCGATGTCTTTATGCTTACCCATAATCAAAATGACATCAAGCTTTAACTTTTGAGTTTAACTTCATTTGATCTATGGATTTCAAGATGTTACAATTGTGAATTGCCTGCCTTGGAACATCCATTGTAGCATGGTCCAATCTTTGAGAGTCCTATTTTAAAAAAGACAAAGGAAATTGTAATATTAATCCTAAATTATGAGTCATGAGTGAGAGCCCAAGTTAAACTTTACTATGTATATATAGAGCACCACAATTCCACAATTCCCTATGAAGTAGATTCATTTATTTCCTAAAATTGTTTGGCTTTTGTATTGAAAGCTAACTTATAAACATCGAAGTGTTTGTCGTGAACACCACACCATTTTGTAGATAACTTCTTCTCCAAATTACAAATTTACCATCATGGCACATAAAGGTCATGATAGTTTTATTGGAAAGATTTTACTGTCAACACATGAATAGTTAGAATTAAATTCAAGAAATAGTTGGATACATTAATTACTAAATATATTATCATATTTATGTTTTATGTATTTTTCTTACTAATATAAATATGTATAGGATTTGTCTTTCTAATATATATATAAAACTTGAGTACAGTTACAGCCCAAGTTGCATCGATGAAAAAATGACACGTGGTCATTTTGTTTTTTTAAGAAAGAAAGTACAAAAATTACATGCAATATATGCTATACCTATTCATTATCTATATATTATTTCTTTTAAATTGTGTAAGCAATTGAACAATTTTCTTTTATTGGGCTCTTGAACTGTGTTCAACAAAGGCATATCAGCGATAGTCCCAACACGAGGCACCAACCTAAAGGCAACGAACCGACAACTCAAGAGCTCCAATACTGGAGAGAGGAAATGAACAAATAGTCTTAATCCAACAATTAATTAACCACACACCTTCCACTAAACTCCAATACTCTAATTATCACATCATACCGCAAGGATGTTATTCAAGCAGACTTGAAGGTGTGTATTATATATATAAAACTGTGTCATGTTTAATTACCTAAAAACTTGTCATGTTTAGTGGGATCCATATCTCGTGGTCTCTTTAGACTATAACTTTAAAAAAATATAAAGAAATTATTTGAGGTGCTAAGTTAAGATAGGATGTCTGAAATTTATATATATATAGAATTTATATGTCTTTGTTTGAGGTGGAGTGTTATTTGATCTAACTTCACATATCTCTGTTTGGGGTGCAGAGTTGAATTCATATGTTTGTGGTATCTTGTGCTTTTCTTTTTAAACTTTAAATAATATGATTTTATGATAACTATTTTTTTAAAATTTTTTTTATTCAATTCCTATTTTTGTATTGAATAAAATATTGATTGTAATTTTTTTTTTTTTTTTTTTTTTTTTTTTTTTTTTTTTTTTTTTTTTTTTTTTTTTTTTTTTGGGTAATGAAAAACAATAAAACCACTACATTTCTTGCACGAATATATTTAAATAAAACGGGAAACCAAAGAGAAATCAAAACTTTTGATTCATAAGTTTTTCTCTCTAGATTTCATCATCTTCTTCTTTTTCTTCTTGTTGTTGTTGTTTTCTATTTTTACTCTGTCCTGTTTTTTTAATTGAATCTTTGTGAAACCCGGATTTCAATTTTCCTACTCAAGCGGGTGATTAAGGGAATTAACTAAGTGTAAGTTAAATTCTATGTTGAAGAAAAGGAAAATTTCTAAGTGTTAAATAGATTTTCCTTGAGTAGCCTTGAGTTAAGCCTTAATTAGTGAAATTGGCTAAGTATAAAGTCAAAAGAAACCATGCATTGGGTGTTAGGAAAACCATGCATTGGGTGTTAGGAAACATTAACCCATGAGCTGAGACTAACTGTAGTATGAAGTCGAAGGCAACCATACGTGATCTTGTGAGGTTGAACGCATGATTGGCCGAGGCGTTGGCACGAGGCATTGCCCGAATTTCTCATGCATTGAGGCTACGTGAGCGATAGTGGAGAGGTGAGAGAAACTTGAGTGCAAGGCATTGGACATACGATTGTATAAGCTATGTGTGGCCGTTGAGTGATGCGCTAGACAATCGTGTAGTTGTAAGTGGCGCTAAACGATGTGAAGTGATGCGCTAGACGATGGGCTACACGATCAATGCAAGCGCTAGATGATAAGCGTGAACTCTAAACGATAGCGCTATACGATAGCGTTAAGTGTTGAGCGTGTGCTAGACGATGAGCTTAGACGCTAGACGATGTGTTAGGCGCGGGCGCTGGGCGACAGATGCAAGCGCTTCACAATGGCACTACGTGAGTGCTACACGATAGGAAAAACACTGGACGATGGGGCATTACGTGATAGACGCAGACGTTGGGCGATGGGCGCTATATGATAAGCGGACGTGGTAGACGATAGACATCAGCGTTACACGATGGAGCTAAACGATAGGCGCATCAACTATGCAATAGGCTATGCGTGAGATCGTTGAGAGCGAAATATTACTAAATGATTGAGCTACACGATGGGGCATAAGTGCTATGCGATAGGACGCAGGCACTAGATGATTGGCAATAGCAAGAGGGATGGTTGTTGAGTGATAGCGAGAGATTCATTAGATTACGGTGTTGTGCGATGAAGTGCAAGAGCTGCACAATGGACTAAATGATGGAGTGGTGCTGAGGCTTGCGTTACGTAAGGTTGATGATCTCACTCGGACAAATAGTTGTATCGAGAGAAGATTGCGCTTGAGTTAGTAGGAGCTGGATGAATAAAGTTTCATGCAAAAAGAGTCTTATGCATGAGAAAGACAACTCAAGTAGGTGAGTGGCATAAGAGTAGATGAATGGCAAATGAGTAGGTGGTGGCAAAGTATGGTACAAACACTCCAAAGTAGGAGGTGTCTTGTGTTGAGGCTTAGTAAAGATGAGAAGGATCAGTTTCTTTGGCCTATAAATATCACCACAGAGTTTCTCTTCAATTCATAACCCGAATCCTCTTCAAATACTATAAGGAAGAGTGTTAAAAGGTAGATTGGAAGGAGACTATGTGTTAATCATGAAGGCATGCGTTGGTAGCAAGACCATGCATTGATCATGAAGTTCCAAGAGGAGGAGATGTTGTCGGACAGTGAAGTCTGGAAGTAGCATCAACTTAGGACGAAGAGTTCTCCCATAATACTTGTGTGTTTTGAGTGATTTCAAATCCATCTAAAAGCTGAGAAAGTCTAGTTTTAAAGGTAGGGCTGACGAAGAAGAAGCCCCAAGGAATCGGGCTGGAGAGTGAGAAAAAGACAGAAGGGTTGAGTTGTTGGGTAAGCTTGAGCCAGTCTTAATGACTTGAGGATTCCGGCCAGACCACAAGAATTTATGAGCTAAGTTTCTAAGGTAAGCTTTCTGAGACATTTTAGAGCATTTTTGTAGAAGAAAGTATTTTAAAATAAGGCTTAGAACTATGAGTAATATGAGTTTAAAATTGAATCTGGAAAAAGGGAGCCCGAGGAAACTAAGGAACTTCTAGAGAAAAAGGTTCCTACCTTACCAAGGTGAGTGGTAATTTCCTTGAAGTCTTAAGCATATCTTTTAGAGTATATGAATATGTTTATGTTATGAATGAGTAATTAGCATGAGTAAGAGAATATGTGAACATGACGGTCAGGGGGTTAATAGACCTAGTTCTTGAGCCCCGAGTAGAACCTCACGGGATTGTTAGGGGACCGAGAGGTCTAGTTCCTGAGCCTGTGGGAGGAACCTCGTGTGGGATGGTCAGAGGGTCGGTAGGCCTAGCTTCTGAACCCATAAGCGGGGAGCTATGTGCACATAGGGAACAAAGGGAACACAAGAGAGTAAGCATTTATGATTAGCATCAGTTAACTATCTACCGTGTGTGTAGGTAGAGTTTGAGATCGACTCATTCAAGGCTGAGGTTTGAGTATTAACCTCGTATATATGATATGATTTTTATTTATGATTTGAAATAGACTCTAGAAGTTGCTAACCACCTACTGAGCTTTGTGAAATTCATCCTTTTCTTTCATGTTTTTCTTCCCAGGTAGCAAAAGGTGAGGAGTTCCAGGGTGCTGCTAAGGTTAAGATCTGCCATAGCCACAGTCGCACTTCCGGGGTTTTAGAATGGTTATTGTAAACTTTGTAGTTAAATCTTGGAGTTGTATAAACATTACACTGTTGTAATAAAATTGGCCTAATCAATCAGTTGTTGTTTATCTCCTTGACTTAAAGTTTACTAAGAGTACAAAGGTTCAAATGAGCAATAGGTATCACAAAAGGGTGGTATCTGCAGTTCTTCATGCCTCTCCTCGAGCTCAAGAGGCGGGCTCGGGGCGGGGTGTGACAATCTCCCCCATCATCTTAGTAGCCAATGGAATGTCACCACATTTCTTCAATAATTTCACTTTCGATTCCTCCAAAATTGAAGGATCACCCAAGAAAAAATATCAATTTTTTACTACTTCTTGCCAGAAAATGTTATAGGGAAAAAATCTCCATTTTATGGCTTTTTTTTCTGTTATGTGTTACATACTTTTCAACTACATAAAAACTTTTCTAGATATTATTAACACTCATTTGATATGAGAATTAAATTAAATAAAAATATATTTTAATAATTTCTACATATAAATATTGCACTTAAAATAAACAATGTACTTAATGTAGAAAAAATACTATTATTTTTATAATCAACAACTTACAATATACTTTAACCGTCATTGGTCTTATAATAGTTGAAAGTGGTTGTCGAAGTTGATTATCAAAGGTAATTTTCCTTGGAATTTGTAGTTGGAAAGGGTCGTCGAACCCTTAAGTTGGTTGCATGAAGGTGGTATTGGAGTTGGTCACCCGAGTTTTTTGTCGGAGGTGATTTTTGGAGCTCGAAGTTGGTTGTCAAAGTTGGTTGCGTGAAGGTGATCATCGAAGTTGATCATTGAAGATGATTTTCGCCGGAGCATGTAGTTGAAGGTGGTTGTTAGAGCTTGAAGTTGATCGCATGAAGGTGGTATTAGATTTGTTCTTCAGAGTTTGTCATTGAAGCTGGTTGTTGAAGCCCAGAGTTGGTCATCAGAGTTTCTCCCTCGAAGGTGGTCATCGAAGTTGATCATTGAAGGTCATTTTCATAATAGGTTGTAGTCGGAGATGGTTTTTGAAGCCTTCGAATGTGATTGAAGTTAGTCATCGGAGGTAGTTATTGGAACCCAAAATTGGTTGTTGGAGTTGGTCATACAAAGGTGGTCATCGGAGTGAGGTCATCAGAGTTGTCATCGAAGGTGGTTGTCAGAGCTCAGAATTAGTTGTCAAAGTTGTCATCGGAGGTAGTTGTCGGAGCCTAAAGTTGGTTCTCAAAGTGTGGCAGCGATAGTCACCGACAATGGCCAATGGTTGGAGCCATTGAAAATATTAGAAGAAGAGAGTGTTGGGGTGAGTTGGTAAAATATATCAACTTAACTCTGCCAACATCTAATGTTTGTGGGCCAAAAATTACCAACTCAACTCAACTCATGTTGGTGAGCCAAATACCACAAAAAATATTATCATATGTGTTGAAAATAACAAGATATTTAAGTAGGTTTTTATTGGAGAGATTTTGAGTAATTAAAGCCTGATGGAAATTATGTAAATAATGCTTAATGGCATTTTTGTTATAAATTGCATCTCATTTATTTTAGAACTCCATCGTGTAAGCCTTAAAAAGAAGAAAAGTGGGGTAGCAAATATAAACACATAACACTTAGAGAGAGAGTTTTTTCTACAGACTTAGAGAGAGTGAAGAATTCGATTCCGGTGGCTTTCATCTTCGTTTACGTCGATGTGAGTCTAGACGGGAGGGAGTATTTCGACATTTGGGTAGTGAATCTTCAAGGTGGAGGTCTCGGTTCAGAGAGGTGTTTTCCGGTGTCGTTTGCAGAGGGTGTTTCAATGCGTTTAGCTCCAGTTCGAAGGGGTTGTGTCCGATGAATAGGTCTCCAATTTGGAGGGTACTTTGATTTTGTTTTAGGCACGTGGGTCTCTTGGTACAGTGGGAATTTGGCCAACGGTATAGTTAGGTTTGGCATATTAAGCTCAAGCAATTGGTCTCAGTCAAGAGGCGGAATAATTGTGGCTACATTATAGATTGTTCATTCTTGATAATTTCTGTAATTTTTGATTTTGATTGCTCGTGATAAAATCATTTCAAGCTGGTTCTCAAAGTGGGTGTAGACCAAATTGGTCGAACCATTATTTTTCGTTGTGTTCTCTGTTTACTTTTGTTTATCGCTTTTGATTTCATCTACTGGATATTGCATTATGTTTGGGCATATTAGAGTTCAGTATTATTTTACAAGTGTTATCAGATCTCTATTCGATCCAAAGAAGGATGTATGGTAGTGTACTGTCATATTCTCTATTCAGGTTATTTTTTGTTCAGGTTAATTTGACAAATGGCGTTGTTGTCTACACGACTCGAAGTTATTAAATTTGATGGGAAAGGTGATTTTGAGTTATGGAGAAAAAAGATTAGGGTTCTTTTGGTACAACAAAAAGTAGTTAAAATCTTAGACGAAAAAGACCTTCCGCCAACAATTACAGCAACTAAGGAAAAGAATATGGATGAAATAGCCTATTCGTCAATACTACTTTATCTTTCAGATAGAGTGCTTAGGCTAGTAGATGAGGCTACTACTACATCGGAGTCATGAAAATGTTAGAAAGTCATTATTTGACTAAGTTCTTGCCAAATAAATTATATCTAAAAGAGATGTGTTTTGGATATAAGATGGATTTGAGTAAAGGCTTAGAAGAGGACTTAAAAGAATTCCAAAAGATCATAGTTGATCTCAATAAAATCGGTGAGAAGATGTCAGATGAAAATCAAACTGTTATTCTTTTGAATTTGTTGCCCAAATCATTTTGAGAAGTTAAGACGTCTATTAAATATGGACGTGTGAAACCTGGATTTCCATTTTTCCTACTTAAGCAGGTGGTTAAAGAAATTAACTAAGTGAAAGTTAAATCATATGTTGAAGTGAATGAAATTTCTAAGTGTTGAATAGATTTTCCTTGAGTAGTTTTGAGTTAAGCTTTAATTAATGAAATTTGGCTAAGTGTAAGGTCAAAAGGATCCATGCATTAAGAGTTAGGAGACATTAACGCATAAGTTGAGAAGGCAACCATGCGTTTGTAAGGTTGGACGCATGATTGGCCGAAGTATTGGCAAGAGGCATTGTCAAGAGTAACCATGCGATGGAAACTAAATAGAAAATGACTAAGTGTTGGACTATACGTTGATGTGGTGCCATGCGTTGGCCATAAAGTTTTGAGAGGTTACTTGGGGATGGAGAGAGTTTGAAGTAGGGCTAAGAATAACGCATGTGGCAACCACTGCTTTTGGAGGTTAGATCAACGCATGGGGTGCGACGGCTGCGATGGATCATTGGACATGAGGGTATGCGTGTATATGGCCGAAGGCATGTGGCCAAAGAAAATGCATTGGTAGCATGCAGTGATGGATGGCATGCGGTGATGGAGTATGTGGCCGATGGTTTGCGGCCGAAGGGATGCACTGGTAGCATACGGCGATGGATGGCATGCAGCGATGGAGTATGTGGCCAAAGGGATATGCTGGTAGCATGCGGCGATGGGGGTATGCGTCGATGGTATATGGTAGCACTATGCATTGGTGTCACATGGTGATGCTATGCGTCGATGCTATATAGCAACGCTATGCATTGATGTCATGCGGCGGTGCTATGCGTTGGTGGTATGCGGCGGCCTTGCTACGCGAGAGTGTGCGGCTGAGGGGATGCAGTGATGCGAGGGCATGTGGTGGAAGGGTATGCGGTGATGCGATGGCATGCAGTGATACGGCCTATGGTATGCGACCGATAGTATATGAGTATGCAGCCGAAGGAATGCGTTGGTTGATAACGGGCAGAAATGCACATTATCATAGTACTGAATCCTTAAACAATGTCGGATTGTGTTGATAAAATATGTTAAATTGTGTCCATTAAGCATAAATTCTATAATATTGCGGTCGCATGCGTCTAATGCATTAGAGCAGTTGATCTTTATATTTTTGTGCAAAATAATGCATTAACGCAATGCAAAGAATGCGATCATAGGAATACATTGGTCGAGCGCAACTTCACCGCAAGAATTTGCTTGATCGTGCTCGCATACATTCACCCAAGAAGAATCACCACAACATGGTGGACGCATCCAGACGAAAGGACAATTAAGATCGATGGGACAGAAAGCTGATGGCAGTCGAATCCAAATTAAGTTGACAGATGATAATGGTCAAAAATACATTCAGCTTTATCGGTGACAATTATCCGGTGCATCAATCAGGAATTAAAGCTGTCCCATCTATATAACCAGGAGAGAGAAGCCGCCTTTCACCTTTGATGCCCTATAAATACCAAGTGCATTCTTCAGAGAAGGGGTTAAGCAGTCGATTACCTCACCACCATTACAAGTTCATATCTCTATTCATAGTTTTCTTTTTCGTTTTTACGGTAGAGTAAGAGAAGAGTGGTGACGCCGGAGATTGTCCAAGGCAGCTCGAGAGAGAACCTTGGGGCATAAGAGCAAAGAGCGGGCTAACTCTCGTGAAAGCGAGAATATCTTTAGAGCACGAGTAGAAACAGTGTAACACCTGGAAACAAGAAATTTCTCCAAGCTCTTTACTACACTTGCATTGTTATTCTGTACTTCATCTTATATCTATTCACTGGAAGTTCTATTTCTACATCTGCTCACTCTCTTAATACGTATGAGTAGCTAAACTAGTTGAATGGGTTGAGAGGAACTAAGCTAACATGATCTAGGAAGTTCATTGCTTGCGATTGTCTCGTTTAATGTTGTGCAAAATACCCCTTTGTAGTTACTCAAGAGAGAATCTAAAGGAAGAACCTAATGTCTCGAGAGAGCTACGTTAGAATCTAGACTTGAAAGAGCAAGATTAGGCTTGCATAAACAAGAGATAGGGACCTAGAGATAAGCTCTGTTTGTCAACTTGTTTCGCATGCATCCTAAGAATAGGAATGATATTATGTGGTCGCATATTTGTGTGAATGTCATGTTGTCATCATAAAAATAGAGATAGAGGTTTATGTGTAAACCCTATAGACTCATCGCATATTTATCCCATGCATTCTAGTCTTAGAAGCCGTGGCATTCACGCCGAGAGGTGGTTTACTATTGTATGCATGTTACGTGATTGCAAAGCATGAACGCATCTTAGGGAGTGTTAGCCGAAACCCTTCTTAACCCGTTCACTGCATACTCATCGTAATTCCCGTCTACCAACTCTTTTCAAACTCTGCCGCATTCGTTATTATTTTCATTAACGCAACAACAACCCAACACTTATTTATTCAACTGGTTACCGCAAGTTTTCATAAAAAATTCCAACGCAACTATTTTCACAAGTCCCTGTGTTCGACCCTGGACTTACCAGGAAACTCAGAGGAATTTACACTTGGATTCCTTTGGGGAAACTTGAGTGCACAACGCAATCCACCAACACATATCATCCATAATTTCCACTTCATAAAATTCAAGTATCAAGTTTTTGGCGCCGTTGCCGGGGACTTTGGCAAAATAGTTGTTAACGGTAATTTTTGTGATTTCTTTGCAGAACTCTCAATCTCTGGCGAACTAAGACCCGAAGATTGAGAGAACATTCCGAAGGAGACTACGAGACTGCCAACAGCAACCACAATCCAATAAAGAAGAGATGGTGGAGCAGTCTAAAGGAGGAGCACCAAACAACAACAATGTCATGGCAAATCCAATTTTGTTGGCAAACGATCGCAATAGGCCCATTAGGGACTATGCATCACGAAACCTCTATGATATCTCTCCAGGAATCATGAGGCCTGCCTTAGACGGAAGTAGATTTGAAATGAAACCGGTGATGATGCAGATGATCCAGACTGCAGGTCAATTCGGAGGAAGGCGTGGCGAGGATCCGCACGCCCACCTCCGAAGTTTTATTGAAATCTGTAATCCTTTTGTGTTCCCGAACATCTCTGCTGAAGAAGTTCGACTAACGTTGTTCCCATTTTCTCTTTGTGATCAGGATAGGAAATGGACTTATTTGCTCGAACTAGGAGAGATTACTTCTTGGGAGCAGGTGGTGGAGAAGTTTATGAAAAAGAATTTTCCACCTATCGAGAATGCAAGACGAAGAAAGCTTATTACTAATTTTGAACAAGACATGGACGAATCGCTCAACGATGCTTGGGCAAGGTTTAAGGTTGGTCCGAGATTGTTCGCATAATGAGCTACCAGACTGCCTTCAAATGGAAATTTTCTATCACGGTTTGAATCTTGCTTCGTAGACCACTGCCAATACGGCAGCTGTTGGTGGTCTGCTTGACAAAACATATGAGGAAACGAAGAATATTCTGGACTGCATCTCCAAGAATATTCTGGAGGGAGAGTGACCAGAGAATGAGACTCAAAGATTCTGACGCAAATAACGGTGCTATTGTCTCATTGCAAAACCAAATGACCGCAATGATGAATTTGATTCAAGGAATGATGATTAACAGCCCAACACCGCAAGGTAGGCAGATTAATGCAATAAGTCAAAACACCGCAAGGTTTGCGACTTGCGGTGATGGGCATGCAATGGAAGATTGCCCACAAAATCCATAGTCTGTATATTTTGTAAAAAACAATCCCTTTTCAAACACTTACAACCCCGGGTGGAAAAACCACCCCAATTTTGCTTGGAAGAATCAACAACACACTTTTCAAATTGTGGCGCAAAAAGAAGGGCCACCAGGGTTCTTTCAACGCAGTAACGGTCAACAGAGTAACCAAGAAAGTAGCTCACAACAACCATCGCAATCTTCTTCGCTAGAAAGCCTATTGAAGCAATACATAGAGAAAAACGAGACAGTGCTTCAAAGCCAAGCTACGTTCATCCACAACCTTGAATTGAAAATGGGCCAGATTGCGAATGAGCTCAAAAGTAGACCGCAAGGGCGTTTCCAAGTTCAACCGAGCTTCCACGCAACCCAGGGGGATCAGGTAAGGAGCAATGTCAGGTTGTGACATTGCGTAGTGGAAAGACCATGGAGGGAGGAAGAAAGGACTAGAGTAGAACAACTTCCATTGCAGCTGAGCCTGAGATTGCGGCAATGCAAGAAGAAGAAAAGGAAAATGAAGCGATAGAACCTAAGGTTGCGTCAACCTTAAAGTCAAATGAAACGGGAACATTAAATTCAGTTACCACCCTTCCCTCAGAGGCTAAGGAAGAAGAAAAATGAAGAGGTATAGTATCAACGTTTCTTGTCTATGCTAAAACAATTACATGTTAATATTCCATTCAGTGAAGCAATTGAGGAAATGCCTGCCTATGCCATGTTTCTGAAGGACATGGTAACTAAGAAGAGAGGCGCTGGAAAATTTGCCACGGTGGCACTAACGCAAAGTTCCAAATCTATTATTCCACCGAAGATGAGCGATCTTGGGAGCTTCATTATTCCTTGCTCCATAGGAGGACTCTATATTAGGCAAGCCCTGTGTGACTTGAGGGCTAGCATAAATTTGATGCCGCTGTCAATCTTTCGACAATTAAATGTGAGGAAACTTGTGCCCACCTTCGTGACTCTCCAATTGGCAGATAGATCTCTGGTTCATCCAGAAGGTAAGGTGAAGGATATGCTGATCACGATTGATAAATTTATTTTGCCAGCTGACTTCATCATCTTAGACTATGAGGCCGACAAAGATGTGCCCATCATTTTGGGGCAACCTTTCTTATCAACGGGTCGTGCTCAAATTGATGTGCACAAGGGAGAAATCACTTTGAGCATAAACGGATAGAAGCTCAAGTTTAATATAATTTGTGCCATGAAATTTCCTGATGAGGAAGACCTGCAAGATTCCGATGATGACTTGAATTTGATTGAAGAAGAAAATTCTGATGAAGAGTGTGAAGAAGAGGATGCCAACGCATCCGTAGCTGCCTGCAATTCGATTGTAGCAAAAACAAACAAAGAAGAAAGATTGATCACAATGCATGAAGAAGAGCCAAAAGAAGAAAGAAAAATAACGCAACCTTCTCTCGTGGAACCACCAACCCTTGAACGAAAAACCTTACCAACACATTTGAAGTATGCATTTCTGGGGCAGGATGAGAAGCTTCAAGTGATTATTTCCTCTGCGCTTAACGTAGAACAAGAGAATGCGTTGATGAGTATTCTCAAGAAACATGTGCGAGTAATTGGCTGGACGCTCGCTGACATCAAAGGAATTAGCCCTGCGTACTGTATGCACCAGATTCGTCTTGAGGATGACCACAAAGCAACTATTGAAAATCAACGCAGACTTAACCCTGCGATGAATGAGGTTGTCAAAAAGGAGATTATTAAGTGGCTGGATGTGAGCATTATCTATCCCATTGCAGATAGCATATGGGTTAGCCCCGTGCAATGTGTGCGGAAGAAAGGAAGAATGACAGTAGTCCTAAATGAGAACAATGAATTAATACCGCAAAGGACCATCACTAGATGGCGCATCTGCATGGACTACCGCAAATCGAATGTGGCCACAAAGAAAGATCACTTCCATTTGCCATTCATCGATCAAATGCTAGACAGATTAGCAGGGAACGATTTCTATTGCTTCTTAGATGGATATGCCGGGTATAATCAGATCATGATAGCTCCTGAAGACCAAGACAAGACCACATTCACCTGCCCATATGGGACATTTGCTTTTCGCCGCATGTCATTTGGCCTCTGCAATTCGCCAAGCACGTTCCAGAGGTGCATGATGGCGATCTTTTTAGATTATTTTGAGGACTCAGTAGAAATATTTATGGGTGACTTCTCCGTTTATGGGAACACTTATGAAGTCTTCCTGGCCAATTTGGAGAAAATTCTGAAAAGATGTAAAGAGACGAACCTGGTGCTCAATTGGGAAAAATGTCACTTCATGGTGAAGGAGGGAATAGTGTTGGGACACAAGGTCTCCCGAGAAGGGTTGGAGGTGGACAAANCAAGGTCTCCCGAGAAGGGTTGGAGGTGGACAAAGCAAAGATTGACACAATTGAAATGCTTCCACCTCCAACCAACGTGAAGGTTGTGTGAAGCTTCTTAGGGCATGCCAGATTCTATAGACGATTCGTCAAGGACTTTTCTAAAATAGCAAGACCACTGAGTGCATTGTTAGAGGCAGACAGGAAGTTTGAATTTGACAACAATTGCCTCAACGCATTCAAAATTTTAAAAGATGCGCTGATTACCGCACCCGTCTTGATTACGCCGGATTGGACACTCCTATTCAAACTCATGTACGACGCAAGCGGGTATGCGATGGGAGCTTCATTAGCGTAAAAGAAGAAAACTATTTTGCACCCCATCGCATATGTGAGTAAAACTCTGAACCCTGCTCAACTTAATTATACCACCACTGAAAAAGAGCTCCTGGTTGTGATTTTTGCGTTGGAAAAATTCTGTGCATATCTATTGGGAACCAAGGTACTCATTGACACTGATCACTCGGTAATCAAATATTTAATGACAAAGAAGGATGCAAAACCGAGGTTGATCAGATGGGTTCTCCTCCTTCAAAAATTTGATATCGAAATAATTGATCGGAAGGGGACAGAGAATTAAGTTGCAGATCACTTGTCCAGATTAGAAAATCTTGAGGGTGACCGCAATGAATCTGAAGTGAGTGTCGTGTTCCCAGACGAGCAGTTGTTTTGCATAGAAGAACTGCCCTGGTATGCGGACATCGTTAATTATTTGGTTTGTGAACAATTTCCTGAAGATTACACCTACCACCAACAGAAGAAGCTCAAGAATGAATGCAGATACTATTATTGGGATGGGCCGAATCTGTATAAAAGAGGTGCGAACCAAATCATTCGATTATGTGTCCCAGATACTGCTCAACAACACATATTATCGCAGTGCCACGATTCGCCATATGAAGGGCACTTTGGAGGAAAACGTACTGTAGCCAAAGTTTTACAAAGTGGATTCTTCTGGCCTTCATTATTTAAGGATGCTACTGACTACACAATGAAACGTGATCGGTGTCAATGCACCGGCAACATTTCATGGAAGAACGCAATGCCAATGAATACTATCTTGGAGCTGGAACTATTTGACGTATGGGGGATTGATTTCATGGGACCATTCCCTCCTTCAAACGGTAAGCACTATATTCTATTAGCCATTGACTATGTCTCCAAGTGGGCAGAGGAAATTGCATGCGCCGCAGTCTCCCAATTCCTGAAGAAACATATTTTCCCACGTTTAGGCACTCCCCATGCCATCATAAGTGATGAAGGATCACACTTTGTCAACCACAATATAAAGAAGCTGCTGCGCAAGTACAATATCCTCCACAAAGTGGCCACCGCATAACATCCGTAAATAAATGGCCAAGCTGAAGTGTCCAATTGGGAAATTAAATTAATACTTGAGAAGGTAGTCAAAACTTCACAAAAGGATTGGGCAATGAAGCTTGATGATGCGTTATGGGCATACAGGACAACATTTAAAACACCTATAGGTATGTCCCCTTATGCGTTGGTATTCGGCAAGGCGTGTCAATTGCCTTTGGAGCTGGAATATAAAGCATTGTGGGCGGTCAAGAAACTGAATTTTAATTTGAAGAAAATAGGGGAAGCGCGGAAAGTGAAACTGGTCGAGCTAGAAGAATGGAGGAACAACACATATGAAAATGCGAAAATTTATACAGAGCGCACCAAGCGCTGGCATGATCAACGCATATGCAGTAAGAGCCTCCAAGTCGGGCAGAAAGTCTTGCTTTTCAATTCACGTCTGTGACTCTTCCCGGGAAAGTTAAAGTCTCGTTGGTCCGGACCATTCATAATTCGACCAGTACTTCCGCATGGCGTGGTGGAATTATCAAATAACGATGGAACCAACATATTCAAGGTCAATGGGCAGCGAATAAAGGCATATCATGGAGAAGACTGGCATCGCCAAGTTGACTCCATGGAATTAAGAAACCTTGAAAGTAGGTGGTCCCTGCGTTATCAGATGATCACAATTTATCAGGGACGCAAAGTTTTGGAAAATCTCAAGTCTTCAGCTTTTTTGTCCACTACTCAGAATCATCCTTACTTTACTATCTTTTCATTTTTCACTTCTATTGCTAAAAAAAATTGCCTTTTATTTTGTTAAAATAATTTGACCCTCTCTTTGTTTTCCTTACAACGATCGAGGCACTGGATTGCGAAAATGTTACGCGAAGCAGCACTTATATTATTCCATCACCGCAACCCAACAAAGAACGATCGTCGCAAGATGGATGCGTTAATACAATGTGGGCGACAACGCTAAATTTGGGGGTGTACTCTTCCTTATCCTTACTTCAAATTTTGCGCTATCACATTGCATATTACTTTCCAAAGTTTTATCCTGCATCCTCCTTGACTACCACAAACATATCACAAGTAGATAACTTTAGTAGTTTATCGCATGTATTCTTTGCCAAGTATGATTTCAATGATGAAAAATATGCTTCTATCTCTTTCGTATATACTAGAGTCAATGTAAATCTTAGGATAGTCACCTCCTGAAATATTTCTCGAAGTTAGGGGTTTGCTAGCTTTCTTTCAAATTTTCTTTACAACGCATTCTATGACCATCGCATGACTTATTTTAACTTGTGGCAATGAGGACATTGTCATATTTTAAATTTGGGGGTGGGGTATTTATTTCCGACCTTGCTACAAAAAAAAAAAAAAATTTAATAACTCCACTGTCAATGCAATGGGAAACCCATGATAAGAGTTAAGTTGTGAAAGGCACTTACCCGTAGTTGGATGTCCGCATGACACAGGTGGGGGCAAGCTAAAATGAAAGTAAGTCACCAGGATCAACGCATAAATAAATGACCACAACTCCACTGCCAAGTTGGTATGAGTTTAGTCTGAAAAAGAGTGCATTGCTCGTAGTTGGATGTTCGCATGACACCTATGGGGACAAGCCAAAACGAAGGCAAGACACTTAGATCGGCGCAAGGTCAGAAAAAAATAGTAATGAAGAAAATTTTTGTGCAAGGATAAATCATTTGACACCCCGATAGAAAATTTTCTTTTTGAAATAAATCATGCGATGTTCGGGAATTTAGTAAAGTCCTTTTGAAAGTTAAGCTTGAAATCCCAAAGTCTTAGAAGTATTTTAGGAAGAGATTTAAATAAGACTTAAGGAAATTCTTGCATATAGGATTTGAGCGAAGTATCCTTGAGAAATCTAGGGAAAGAAGTTTGCGGGTAACTTGCTAAAGGAATCTTAAGCTTATGCTTGAAGACAAGCATTGTTTAAATTTGGGGGTGTGATAATGGACAGAAATGCACGTTATCATAGTGCTGAATCCTTAAACAATGTCAGATTGCGTTGATGAAATATGTTAAATTGCGTCCATTAAGCATAAATTCTATAATATTGTGGCCGCATGCATCCAATGCATTAGAGTAGTTGATCTTTATATTTTTGTGCAGAATAATGCATTAACGCAATGCAAAGAATGTGATCATAGGAATACATTGGTCGAGCGCAACTTCACTGCAAGACTTTGCATTGATCATGCTCGCAAACATTCACCCAAGAAGAATCACTGCAACATGTTGGACGCATCCGGACGAAAGGACAATTTAGATCGATGGGATAGAAAGCTGACGGCAGTCGAATCCAAATTAAGTTGACAGTCGATAACGGTCACAAAGTACATCCAGCTTTATCGGTGACAATTATCCAGTGCATCAGTCAGGAATTAGAGCTGTCCCATCTATATAACCAGGAGAGAGAAGCCGCCTTTCACCTTTGATGCCCTATAAATACTAAGTGCATTCTTCAGAGAAGGGGTTAAGCAATCGATTACCTCACCACCATTACAAGTTCATATCTCTATTCATAGTTTTCTTTTCCGTTTTTACGACGGAGTAAGAGAAGAGTGGTGACGCCGGAGATTGTCCAAGGCAGCTCGAGAGAGAACCTTGGGGCATAAGAGCAAAGAGCGGGCTGACTCTCGTGAAAGCAAGAATATCTTTAGAGCACGAGTAGAAACAATGTAACGCCTGGAAACAAGAAATTGCTCCAAGCTCTTTACTACACTTGCATTGTTATTCTGTACTTCATCTTATATCTATTCAAGGCACGTGGGCGCATAGGACAAGCTAGTAGTATGCATTGAAGAAGTGTTGTTCATTACCCTAGTTGAATGCATATGAAGTTGGATGAATGCATATGAAGGATGAACGCATTCAAGGATGTCATCCGAACATGTGGCTTGTTGGGAAGAAATCTTAAGCCTTAAGCAAATGAGGTGGATACATAAGAAGACATGCAAAATTGAGGGCTATGCATTGATAAAAGGGGAGCAAGACACCTTGGGTTGCGCTGATGCAAGATTGCATTGATAGTGTAAGGAAAAGACACTTGGACATGCGGCCAAGCAAGAGGTGTCGGCCTTGGAGAGTTTTTGGATGCCTATAAATAGGGCAAAGGACTTTAGATGAGAACTCAAATTCTCTTCAAAGGACATAAAGAAAAGTGTATTGGGAGGAGACTATGCGTTGATAGCAAGACCATGCATTGGTCAAGAGGTTCCAAGAAGAGAGATGCTGTTGGACAGAAAGGATAGGAAGTAGCATCAACTTGGGATGAAGAGTTATCCCAGAATACTTTTGTGTTTGGAGTGATTTCAAAGCCACTTGAAAGCTAGAAGAGTCTAGTTTTTAGGATAGGGCTGCCAGAGAAGAAGCTCCAAGGAATCGGACTGGAGAATGAGAAAAAGACAGAAGGGTCGAGCTCTCGGGTGAGCTTGAGCCAGCCTTGATGTTTTGATGATTCCGGTCAAACTATGAGGATTTTTGAGCTAATATTTTAAGTTAAACTTTCTAAGACATTGTAGAACATGTTTGTAGAAGGAAGTATCTTAAATAAGTTCTGGAACTATGAGTAATCTAAGCTGATAATTGAATCTGGAATTTAGGGTTCAAAGGGGAACCAAGGAAACCTAAGGAACTTCGGAAAGGAAAGTTCCTAACCAACCTAGGTGAGTGGTTATTATTTTGTTGTATTGCTGATGAAATTTCTATATATAGGTAAATATATATATAGGGGATAATGTTAAATTGGCATGATCAGGGATATATGTTTATCATATTACTATGCTTGTTAAGATATTGTTTGTATGTTTGTTTTGGAAACTGAAATTGTACCCAGGATATATAGTTAGCATGCTTGAAAAGGTACTTGGCGGGAAAATATAGTCGGTTTTGGCTGGAAGAAAAATATAGTTAGCTTCGGTCGGCGGGAAATGATAGTCGGTGACGACCGATGGGAAATTTAGTCAAGTTACCTAAGCATAGCTAGTGGAAAAATAGTCGATGTGCACATTGGCGGGATAATAGGGTACAAGGAAAGTTTCCACAGGAATTGTTGTTGCCTTAGTATATATGTGAAAATGTTGGGGAAAATGTAGGATCATGTCAGGGATAACCAGTGGTAAACTTGGAGATGTTTACATTATATGATAACTAGTGGTCAAGTTGGGGTTGATTGTTTTAACCAGCAATTGAGCTGGGGATAATCTAGCGGTCTGGCTGGAAAAATAATATTGAACTTGTAGTAATGTTCTTGTTGATTATGTATTGATTTCCAAAAAGTATACTGTTAAAATCAAACTTATGTTTGTGTAAAGTTACCACTCACTGGGTTTTATAGCTCATGCTTTCCATGTTTTATGTTTTACCCCACCCAGGTAGCGGAAGGTGAAGAGTTCCAGGGTGCTGCTAAGATCAAGGTCTGCCACAAGCAACAGCTACACTTCTAGAGGGTTTTAAAGAGTTGTTGTTGTAAACTTTGTTGTTAAGTCTTGGAATTGTATAAACATTACATTGTTGTAATAAAAAAGGCCTATTTAATCAATTGTCATTTTCCTCCTTTACTTAATCAGTTGGTTGTTGAATTTGTTCATTGGTATCAAAATTATTTCCACAAGAGTTATTAGGCAGTAAGTGTCAACAAAAGGGTCGAAAACTGTTGCAGTCATGTCCTTTTCTAGCTTAGGGAGTAGTCTAGGGCGGGGTGTGATAGGACGGGATTCATTGTCCATCGATATAATGTTGTATGCCTTAAGAACTAGAAATCTTGAAATTAAAAAGGAACACAAGGATGGAGAGTTACTCATGGCCAGAGGGAGAAGTGAGAAAAAGATTAGGAAAGAAAAAGAGATGAGATCTAGGTCGAAATCCAAAGAGAAAGCCAAAAAATTTTTCTTGTGTCATAAAGAAGGAAAAATTTCCCTTTGAATAAGAGCATAGAAGCATCAGTAGTATGCATGCACGTGAACCTAGTGTAGCCAATGTTACTCATGGGTATGATTTAATAGAGGTCTTGAATTTGTCCAATAGGAATATTCAAGATGCTTGGATCATGGATTCAGTGTGCAATTATCACATTGACTCCTAATTGGTATTTTTTTTATTGACTTTTAGAAAAATGATGCGAAAATTTTTTTGCTTGGTGATAATGGTACTTGTGATGTAAAAGGAATGAGATCAGTTCAAATAGTAACATATGATGGGTTGATCAGACTTACAAATCTAATTTCTACAGGTGAATTAGATAAAGCATGTTATTCTTATAAATCAAATAAGGGAGTTTTAAAGGTTATTCAGGGTTCTTTAGTTAAGCTGAAAAGGACCATGAGGAATGACCTTTTGGAGAGTACTACAGTTTTAGGTAGTGTTGTTGTTGCATTTGGCAAAAAAACTAATATATCTATGTTGTGACATAAAAGCTTAGCTCATGTGATCGAAAGAGGTCTATAGGCTCTTTCACAACAAGGTGTGAAAGATATTGAACTCCTATTTTGTGAACATTGCATCATGGAAAAGTCTGCTAGAGTGAAGTTTGGAAAGCATTCTACAAAAGGTATATTGGACTATGTTCATTCAGATTTGTGGGGTCCTACAAATGTGCCTTTTATGATGGTTCAAGATACTTCATGTCAATTATTGATGATTTTTCAAGGAAGATGTAGATGTATCCACTGAAACACAAAGATGAAGTTTTTGGGAAATTCCATGAATGGAAGAAACAGGTTGAGAACCGAACATGTAGAACGGTCAAATATCTGAAGAGAGATAATGATTTAGAATTTTTTAATCACAAATTTGATAAGTTTTACAAATCTGAGGGAATCATGAGGCACTTTACTGTTACGTACACTCCACAACAGAATGGTTTAGCTGAGAAGTTTAATAGAACGATTAAGGAGCGTATAAGATGTCTCTTGACAAATGCTTCATTACCCTTAACGTTTTGAGATGTTGCCCAAACAGCTTGTTATCTCATTGATTGGAGTCCGTTTCTACCTTAGGCTTAAAAACTTCTCATAAGATATGAAGAGGAAAAGATCCAAATTTGGATCATCTTAGAGCGTCTAGATGTTCAACTTATGTTCATGTTAAGGAAGAGAAGTTTAATAGGTGAGCACTGAAATTTATATTTATTAACTATCGTCACGGTGCTAAAGGATATAAGTTTTGGTGCTTGGAAGAGGGTAGAAATAAATGTATCATTAGCAGAGATATAAATTTTAATGAAGCAGAAATATCGTTTTGTGTCAAAGAGTAGAAGAAATAGCAGATTGTTGATCATGTTGAGGCGGATATCATAATTAATTTTGAAGCACGATCATCAGTTAGTTCAGGTGAATCTAGTGATCAGTCACCACTGGTTTCACAAATAGAATCTTCATAGCAGTTTTGTTTTGATGGTGGACAACCTCAATATCAAAGGACTTTGATTTATGAGGTAGCTTTTGATGAAGAAAGTTCAAGTAACAATGACCTACATAACTATCAACTTACACGTGATAGGTCTCAGAGGGTGAGATAGGCTCCTACGAGGTATGGTTATGTTGATTTAGTTGCTTATGCTCTTACTTGTGCAGCTGACAGTATTGAAGCACAAACTCTTACTTATGAGGAAAAAAATGTATCTGATTCGAAGAAACAATGGAAAGATGTTGTGAAAGTAGAGTTGTTCTCGTTGCAGAAGAATCAGACATGGTTATCTGCTCTAAAGCCTCATAATTAGAAACTCATTCAGTCAAAGTGGATTTATACAATCAACAAGGTATAAGAGGTGACAATAAGCATAGGTACAAGGCTAGGATGGTATCCAAGGGCTACATACAAAATGAGGGAGTTGACTTTCATGAGATTTTCTCTTCGGTGGTGAGACATCGATCCATTGTTTATTCTTATCTAAATTGTTCACTTTGATATGTTTCTTGAATAGATGAACGTCACCACAACATTCCTTCATGGAGAATTGGAGAAGGTGATCTACATGGCTCGATATAAGAGCTATAAGGTGAAGGGAAAGGATGACATGGTTTGTTGTCTTCACAAGTCCATCTATTTACTGAAGCAATTTCTAAGACAATGGCCTATTAGGTTTGATACCTTTATCTTCAAGCAAGCGTCTCATAAGAGCTCATATGATGCCTATGTGTATTGGAAACTATCTAAAAAAAGGTACATATATATACCTATTGCTGTAAGAATATGCTGACATCAGTGAACTCAATAGATTGTTAAGTAATGAGCTTGAGATGAATGATTTAGGCGAGTTGAAAAAGATCTTAGGCATGGATGTTAAAAGAGATCGGGAGAAAGTTTTGTTAACCATTTCGTAGGAGAGTTATGTGCGTAAACTGCTTGAGAAGTATAATATGTCTAGTTGTAAGGTAGTATTGACACCCTTAGCATCTCACTTTAGACTTTCTTCGGCTCAGTGTCCTACTACTGAACAAGAAAGGTTAGAGATGTCTAATATTTCCTATTGTAATCATGTTAGAAGTATTATGTTTCTCATGATATGCACTAGGTATGGCTTAGGTTATGCTATGAGTTGATAAGTAGGTTTATGTTAAATCCTAGGAAGGAGCATTGGAATGTAATTAAATGAGTGCTTCGATATTTAAAAGGTAGTACAAATGCATCATTGTGTTTTAGTATGAATTGTGATAAATCGCCACTGTTGGAAGGCTTCACATATGCAGATTCTGTTGACCTTGATAAAAGAAGGCCTCTATCAGGTCACATTTTTCGATTGTATGGCAATGTGGTCAGTTGGAAGGTTGCTCTACAACTTGTTGTTGCCTTATCAACTACAGAGTTAGAATACACTTCAGTTTGTGAAGCTGTTAAGGATGTAGTGTTACAAAAAGACTCAAAATCAAGAAGTAGAACATCGCAGTTGGCAGTTGAACCATTGTCGACCTCTTTCAGTTAAGTGTTAACCACCAGAGCTTCATCGTTGACTGAATTGCCTGCACATATATAAAGAAAATTGAATGTGAGATTAATATAAGAGTGAATAAGAAATCGAGAGAGCAAGAAATTTTTTCTATAATACTTTGAAGAGTAATAAAAGAGAACCTCCCAATTTGCACAGTGGACGTAGGCCTTTGGCCAAACCACTTAAACTCATGTGTCTTTTCTTCTTACCTCTACGATCGTTTATATTTTTCTAAGGTATCGTTTACACGATCGTGTAGTTCCTATCGCATCGTGTACACGATCGTTTAGCTCCGCGTTCAATCGTCTATACGATCGTTTAGCTCCTTAGCTATCGTCTATACAATTGTCTAGCTTCAGTCAACTATCGCCTACATGATCATCTAACGCTTCCTCCAATCGTTTACTTAATTGAACTATCATTTAGTTCTAAGTGCATCGTCTACACGATCGTGCAACTTTTGGTAAATGAAAAAAGATTTTGAAGCTTCAACATTCTATCTCCGTTGACTCTTGAATTTTTATAATCTGTTATATCTTAGTGTTTTGTGATTATTAACGTGAAGATATTGTCATCTGAGACAACAAGTGGTATCAGAGCTCAGTGAACAGTTCAAGACAGCTCTAAGATTTGAATTCTTAATTTAGAATAGTCAATCTTGAAGACCAAGAATGGCAACTACCAGATATGAGATTGAGAAATTCGATGGCAACACAGACTTTGAATTGTGGAAAGTGAAGATTAAAGCAGTCCTAGGGCAGTAGAAGGCTCTCTTGGCCATTATGGACCCTGCAAAGTACCTTGAAACACCATTTGAGGCAGACAAAGAGACTATTGAATCAAATGCATATGGAACTATCGTTCTCAATGCCACAGACAGTGTTTTGAGGCAAATTGTCGACTAGCCTACTTCCTATGCCCTGTTGAATAAGTTGAATGAGATATATCTCAACAAATAGCTGCCCAATAGAGCTTTCTTGAGAGAAAGATTCTTCACTTATAAGATGGATGTAGCAAAGTCCCTCACGGATAATCTTAATGAGTTCAAAAGTTTGTCTTCTGAGTTCAGATCAATTGGAGATAATATTGGAGAAGAGAATGAGGCATTCATACTATTGAATTCTCTACCAAAATCTTTCAAAGATGTGAAGACTGCATTGAAATACGGTAAAGAAAGAATTACCACAAAAGCTATCATATCAGCTGTAAGAGTCAGAGAACTTGAATTGCAAATAACTAGGAAGGATCTACCAAGAGGTGAAGGCTTGTTCTCAAAGGGGAAGAACAAGAACAATGGGAAGGGCGAATAGAACAATGGTGATAAGTACAAGATAAAGTGCCATTTTTGTCACAAAATGGGGCACATAAAAAAGAACTGTTATGTTTTGAAGAGAAAATTGAACCAATAGAACAAGGGGGTAAACAGACCGAGGCTGCTGTAGGAGAAAATTCCCTAGTCTATTCAGATGCTTTAGTTGCTACTGAAGAAGGTGGAGACTAGAATACTATAGAGACTTCAGATTGGGTGTTAGATTGCTCAGTCCACATGACACCATCCAAAGGATGGTTTTGCACTTATAAGAAGTGGGATGGTTGGCTGATCTATATGGGAAACAATAACACTTGCAGAGGTGTGGGAATAGGGTCTGTGTCCTTGAAGATGTAAGATGGTTCAGTCAAATTGATAAGGAAGTACAGTTGCATGCTCACGTAGGTTAACCACTTGTTTTAATTAGTTAAAATAGGTCGTTAAACTTGTAAAACTAGGGTTACAAACTCAACCGGTATATAATCCTATCGAAGATTGGGGGTATTTAAGTTGACGGTCTACGGAACACCTCCTACCTGGGGATTATGGCCAAATAATTGAGTGTTGGTAACCAGTTTTATGAGTATTCATGAGCGATGTGAGGTAATAAAAGGGTTTATCACCTAGACATCATAGATTCAAGTCCTTTTATAAGAGTTATACATGGATAAACCACATAGACTTAGGGTTATTTTTAATTAACCAGAAAAGAACCCAAGTATGTAGTTACCCAAACATTAGAACTCTTCAGTGGTAGTGAATAACTTCTATATGATAGAGTTATTAGAAAACTTCAGCGGGAGATTAATGACATACGCAATATGTTATTCTTAGCTCTTGCGTCCCTAAGAGTTCACAGTTTGGATTTAAGCGGTACTTCGTGTCACCCTGGAAGTGACCTGCCTTCGGAAAGTATTTTTTAGCTTAAATTTAGATTCGGGTGAATAAGGGGAAGTTATTCAAACAGAAATCCAGTGTATGATTTCAACTGCCACGTCTTCACATAGTTCACATCATGAGATTCATATGATGCTTCGTGTCACCTTAAAAGTGACCTCCCTTCGGAAAGTGTTTTGTATGAGTCAATACTAAGGTGAACGGAGGAAGTAGTTCATAGTAAGTGGGTGAAGGCAATGTGTCAACATATCCTGTGGTCTTCTCCATTAGTTTGGACTGTGAAATTCCTATGTTGTGCCTGCTGGTTAGCTTTAGGCGGCCCTTTGCTAGTCGTTTAACGACGGCTATCCCCTCGGAGGGTTGTAACATAGGATTCGGAACAACTCAAACTCCAGAAATGGATAGAATTTCTTTGGTCATTAGTGGCCTCTAACGTCCGAAAATGGCGGGTCTACACTTACAGAATTATTAATTGTTAATAATGTCTGACTAAAAGCGGTACTTAAATGACTATTGGAATATGAGTTATTCTGGAGGTAGTGTTTAGTCAAGAATGTCTTGATGTAGTATCGTTGCAAAAGAATAATCCTGGGTAAATTATTAAAATTGCTAAAACTTGATTGGATATTTAATTTCAGAATGACAAGTTCATTAATACAAATGTTGGCGTTAGATAAATTTATTGGGGATAATTATGTGAATTAGAAATCAAATTTGAACACAATACTTGTGATAGACAATTTGTGATTTGTCTTAACTGAGGATTTTCCTCCCATTCCTAGCTCTAACACAAACCAAAATATTCGGGATGTATATGACGATGGGTCAGGGCTAATGATATAGCCTATGCTTATATCCTCGCCAGCTTATATGATGTGTTGACAAAAGAATTATGAGGATATGAGTATTGCCAAAGAGATTATGGAATCTCTATGAGGGATGCCATTAAGTATGTTTACAACAGTCGCATCAAAGTGGGGACCAATGGCAAAAGTAAACGGTACTCTCATGGTCGAGAGAAGTCAAGTTGGTTTTATTCTAGAATCTCTTCTGGAGAGTTTTCTATAAATTTTGAATGCATTTATGAATAAAATTTGACTACTCTACTGAATGAGCTACAGGCTTACCAGACAATGTTAAGAACAGAGGGTTTGGTGCCAGAAGTAAATGTTACTACTACCGAGAAGTGAGGAATGTCCTCCAAGCTTGAAGTTTCTTCCTCGTCGAAGAATAAGAGTATTCTTGTGAAGAAAGGCAAAGGCAAGAAGAAGCTTATTGGATTGAAAGGCAAGGATAGCGCTACAAAGGAAAATGTTTCCACTGCAACAATGAAGGGCACTGGAGGAGACACTGCCCTCAATATCTTGTGGAGAAGAGAGCAGAGAAAAGGTAACCAGGCTAACTTGACCCTGGGACCATTTGCTCAACTCATCCAGTAGGAGAAGTTGCTACTTGTTTTTTTTTGTTAAAACTTATATAGAACAAATTGTATATATTTTTGTGATAAATGAAATGTTCATTTTCAAAAATTATGTTTGTTCTAGCAACCTCTGTTGAGAATCAAATTATTAAATGCCATTAGTAGATATTCAGATATCTAAATGGCTAGATCAAAGTATAGAAAGTTTAAAGATTTCTAGATCTAACTGTTAACAATGAGTTGTTGAGACAGGTCAGATGCATCTTGCTCAAAGAGTTGAGAGTACCTCAATGTAGTGGGAGGAAAGTGTGCTTCTTGGCCATTATTGAGATTAAGATGCAATCCCCTTATAGTTTTATCTAAAGCCTATTGTATACTAAAATGTTTACAATAATTCTCTCGGCTAAAGTGTTTGAGAATTACCTAGTAGGACTAGGAATGCCAGATAACCTAGGGCAAGTGGGAGAAATATCGGGTATTAAGATACCACCAATCGGTAAAAGATGGGTATGGGATGTCCTAGTTTATTATATTTCTCTATAAAACTCAGAAACTCAGTCTTATATATCGGATGTATAAGTTACCACTGGAGTTTTAGTCCAAGTGGGAGTTTGTTGGGTTTTATGTCCTAAAACTTGTGGTATGTAAACAATGGAACTTATTCTGATAATTCAATAAAGGTGTTATTGAATAAATCTATTGCTTGAATAGAAATCCAATCAGCCTAAAAGTCCCTTGACTATTGGATGAGTACTTGAACTTTATGTGGAGACATAAAGGTGGATCAGGTTCGAGTAAATAGTCGAAATGATCAATAGTACATGGATAAGGTTGGGTACCTTATTCTGGTAACACTATTGGATACGACATGCTTTATAGTTGTTACAATGAGTTGTAAAGTGTTACAAACGAAGTGATCCTAATTCATTCATGTTGGACATGAGGAGTGGGGTTGTCCTTATGCGAAAGAGTTTGTACAAGATCGGACCACGAAATGAGCCACTCTTACTTTATAACGCTGTTTACTGTTTAAGACTGACTATTTCAAAGCGATGACCTAGGTAGCTTGACCTTAATCCTAAGCTAACTATGAACTCCTGTTTATCTGGGATTGCCCTTAAATTTGCATAGGGGAGGGTTGGCTCAACAACGCTGGCTCAATATGACTGCCATTTCAGAGGTAAGACTGGATAGGTAGCTGGGGACATAGGATGCAAGAGGGAATTCACTCCTACCCACTTTAGGGATAGTAGAGAGGTTGTTCCCTTAAGTGCTGATTCTGGGGCTTGAACAAGGGATCTTTCCCTCTCATTTGGCATGAGAGGGACTCGATTTTGTGATTGGATCATAAAACAATTGTTCATTAGGGGATCAGTGAGGACTTAAGGAACAAGAGATAATTTCGGGAGTAAAACAAAGATTTGACCCAGCCATTATTACGAACAACCTGTGAAAGGTTAACTTACTAATCATGGTTATATCGAGTGGACATAATATATCTACAGTGAGAGGAGTTGAACTATAGGCTTTAGTGGAGTGACCCATTAGTTAACGAATGAGGGTTAGATCGGTCTAATGAGTTTAGTCGATTAATCTCGGATCGTTGGAGCCCATTATCTATAGGTCGATGAGGTCCCCCTACTAACTTGAAAATGGATTAGCTCTAGAGTAGCGTGATAAGTTAATTTGAAATGTTCAAATTACAATCAAATGAAATTGGAGAAAATATATTTAAATATGATTTAAATATATGAAGATGAATTTGTGTAAAAATTAATTTAATATTGGATATTAAATTAATTAGAATTATTTAAATTGTTTAAATAATTATTTAATAATTTTATTAGAAAATTAATTTATGAAATTAATTTGTAAAATTAATTTTGATTTTAGAAATAAAATATGATTTTATAATCAAAATGGATTTTTGGAAATTGGAAAATTACACAAAACTTGAAAATGGGTTTTTCAAAGTTCATCTTTAACTTACTTACAAAGAACCCACCTTCTCCTTTGGTTTACTCCAAGCATGAGCTGTATCCCATGCAACACATCTCTTTGCATGATAGTCTGCAATATATTGAAGAGATTGGAGTGAAGAAAGCAAAAAACCGACTGAATTTTTGCTGAAAAATTCGGATGAAGAAGGTGTTCTTCAATGGGTTGGTTTAGTGAGCTTTCTCTATATTCCCTTCGATTCCAGCTTATTTTGAATCCCACAACTCAATCTAGAGCACCAAGAGGATAGTAGGGAAGATCTTGTGGTGGTCCAACAAGGATTCAGAGGATTTTGTAGTTGGAAATGGAGATATCATTGGTTTGGCCAAGGTATGTTCATGAAACCCATTATACTCTGTTTTTAGCATGTTTCTTTTCAACCAAAATTAATGAATTAGAATGCTTATGGATCTTGATTTCTTCTACTGCGTGCTATGTGTCGATCCAACAATTGGTATTAGAGCATTTTATAAGCATTCAGTTCTGATTAATTCTGGTTTAGTGGGTGTTTTGTATGAAAATATGAAACTGCTATAATGATATGGTTTTTTGAGTTTTGGCCTTTAATTTCTCTATGATTTCCCATTTAAATTTGTAATTGGCTCTTGCTTGATGAGCTTTAATGTCTTCTCAAGAGTTTGTAATTTATTTGTTGTCATTAGAGTTGAAATTAAGCTGTAATTCGAAGAAATAAGCGAAGGGGCCGAGTTGCGGATTCCAGAAGAACATCCTCTGTTCATATCGTCGTTAAGCTTCAGTAGCTAAAATGATCATTTAGCTTCATGCGTTAGACAATATGAAGGAAAACCTAAACGATCGTCTAGTTTCGAGCGTTAATTGTTTAGGTGTTGTGCGCTAGACGATCGTCTACCTCTGGAGCTAAGCAATGCGTTGTTTTGCTATGCGATGGCGTGTAGCTTTGGGTGGGAGCTAAACGATGCGGCGAAGAGCTATACGATGGCACTGAGTGATCGCTTTCACGATCGTTTACCTTTGATCCAGAGTTAAGCAATGTGGCGAAGAGCTATACGATGGCGCTGAGCTATCGCTTACACGATCATTTACCTATGAGCGGCAGTTGAGCGATGCGTCGATTGCTATGTGATAGCNCTATACGATGGCGCTGAGCTATCGCTTACACGATCATTTACCTATGAGCGGCAGTTGAGCGATGCGTCGATTGCTATGTGATAGCACATGGCGATCGCTTACCACAGGCGCACGATAAACGATCAAGATGCGGTGCTAAACAATGGAGCTATGCGATAGTGTTTGACACTAAGCGATCGTGTAGCGTCCTCCGGCGCTAGACGATGACACTATACAATAGAAGGTGAACACTATACGATCGTGTATGTTTGTTAAACGATAGGTGATGGTTGCTAAACGATCAAGCAAGCTCTAAACGATCAAGCCCATCGCATGAAGATGGTCGTCAATGCTACACGATCAGACTTAGCAAGATTTTGGGTGAGAGCAATAGAAGCCGGTTCGGCCGGTTCTCTTGAGGTTTGGTCTGGTTCAGCTTCAAATGGTTTGTGGTTGGTCCGGTTCAGTCTCTACTAGTCCAGTTTAGACGATACGGGTCCGATTCAAGCGATTTTGGAGCGGTTCTAGCGGTGTTGAAGCTGTTTTTGTAATAGTTAGGCTTTTGTTTGCTTGTTTGTGCCAAAACTAAAACCATATCAGTACGCGCTTAATTATTTATGCATTGGATGTTATAATTAAATAAGTCTTGTATGTGCATATAGTATGCCATTTAGATTTAAAATCCCACCATAGGAAGCATGCAACATGCATTGAAAGTATGTTATAATTTGTTATAATATGTAGTATGCATGTTAGGGTTTCTTGTATTTAATATAAGTGTTATATTAGATATTGATATGAATGCCTGTATGTTGTGGATGTTTAGCATGTCTAAAGTTTTATAAGCTGTTATAAAATTGGGTTAGAACCGGAGACTCTTTGCTTTTTTAATAGTTAGCTTTAGTGTTTTGAGGATTTTGAGGCAATTTTTCCCAGTATATCAACATTTGTTTAATATACATGAGATGTATGTGGTTTATATGGCAAAGTGTTTGACATATAGATTTGAAACCCACCTTAGGTTGTGCAATTATTCTTGCATCATGTATTATAAGTGTTATAATATGACATGAAGAAATGACATGAAAGCATGTGCATGCATCATGAAATATAAGAGTTATATTTTTGCATGCAGTAAGCATATTCATGCATCATCTTTATATTATAAGCGTTATAGTATAAGGGTGTATGGAAGCATGTTTTGCTTGGTTCGTTGCTGTTTTGTATAAGTGTTATATAAAAAGTAGCAATGAATGAACAATGCATGGAGCATGACACGTAGCTATTTATAAGCGTTATGAATGCCTTGTATGTGTTAGTTTTGTGTTGTGATTGGTTTTGGTTGTTTCTGTTATAAGCATTATAATAGAAATTAAAACTAAAATCGATAAGAAAGAGTTGCATGCGAACTTCGGGAGAACTCATGTTTTAAAAGGGTTTTAAAATTGGATTGAGATAGACCTAAGTTCAAGGTTCTAATGGGATTAACAACCTATTTTAATCTTTTAAACCGGTTTAATAGGATTAAATTGATTGGTATAAAATATTAAAATTGTTTTAAATCTATCTATAAGGGACCTTTTGTCTAAGGCAGGTTCTATCTAAGTTGGGGTACTTAAGATGACGAAAATGGAACAATCCTACCTGGGAACCTACCTGAAAAAGTGAATTAGATAGATTTTCTGTAAGCATGCGACAATTGGTCAAAGACTTCGTTAAAGTGTTTAATGGATGATGATCAAAAGTTGCTCCAACTATCCAAGGTAAAAGTTACTCTTGGGCAAACCTAAAAAGTCACTTAGTTAAAATTCTTAGCCATGTTTTTTCTAAGTAAACTAAACCCTAGGTTATAAAATACTCAGTGGGAGGAAGAGATGTATCTGATATGTCAATGATTCCACTCACGTTTCTCCCTGAATGTTCATGCCATGAGATTCATGCTTGGTCTCGTGGTGCCCTAGGAGCATCCCCCTTTGGATGTGTTTGCATGAGTCAATATCAAGGTAGATGGAGAGAGTGCTTATAGTAAGTGGGTGAAGGGTGTGTGTCAACATGTCCTACGGTCTTTGACATTGGTTCACACCGTGAGATCATTCTGTACTCCCTTGTGGTGCCCTAGGAGCGTCCCCCTTCAGATGGATTTTGTGCAGTTAGTCAAAATCAAAGTGAACTCTAGAAATGAATAGGGTCGCTTTAGGTTTTGCCCCAATCGAATTTTTTCCCTTCAGATTGGCTGCTTGGGGAAGATCTCCAGGAACTAAAATGGCAGGTCACACTTATGGAAAATTGTTAAGCAAGTTAATGATTTCTTCCCAATCAATGATGGCTAGTCGTTATAGGAGCAGGAGTTAATCTGGCATTAATGACTGGTTGAGAACTTCTCTATTCAGAGGAGGGATAATTGACCTCCCTTCGGTGGCTTTTGTCCTAAGCCTTTGAAGCGTCATTGTGAAACTAGATGTCACACGGGGTTCATGTTATTTTTGCTAAACCTTATTGGATGTTGTTTGTTTTCCAATGGATATTTGTTTAAACCCTAACGTAGCTCAATGTGTTTTTGTTTTCAGCAATGTGTTTGTATTTTCGTTTAATGCCTCTAATTGGACCTGTTACATATAGTGGAAAGAGTCTTGTAAAACGTATTTCATGGTAAACAACCTTGTATTTGTCATGGTTGAGGAATGTCCTCAAGTCGCAACCCTTGATGCACTGTGAAGTGTTCGTAATGCATCTGAGGCGTGGATGAAGGCTAATTCATTGGTCCGACTTCACATTTTGGCGAGCATACTTGATGCTTTGGCCAAAAGGGTTGAGAACATTGTCATTGCATCCGAGATCATGGACTCGTTGCAAGATTTGTTTGGACGCCAGTTCTTAATTTTCGAGCAAAAAGGGATGGATAACAAAATTAGTAGTGTCAGGTCCCAAGTTAAACTCTAAGAAGAGAAGGCAAGTGTTGCTGACTCTGTTAAAGTTCATAGAAGAGAAGTGTTATCTGACATGGAACTTGGAGTTTATTTAAGATCTGATACTGATCCCACTACTCTCCAAAAGAGGAGGATGTCTAAAGACAATAAATATGATTTATTGGTCTTGGAGACGTGTTTGGTAGAAAATGATGATTCTACTTGGATCCTTGATTCGGGTGCTACTAATAACGTCAGTTCCTCTTACCAAGGATTCAGTTCCTGGCAAATGTTGTCACAGGGAGATATGACTCTTCTAGTCGATACTGGTGAGGTTGTTTCAGCTATTGCTATAGGCAGGCTAAATTTATTTTTGGACAAGAAACATTATCTGTTACTCGATAATGTTTTCGTAGTTCCTCATATCAAGGGGAACTTAATCTCGGTTTCTTGTCTCATTGAACAAGGTTACATCATCTTCTTTTCTGAGAATAAAGTGTTTATTTTCAAGAATGGTATGAAGATTGGTTTTGGTTCAATGGAAAGTAACTTATATTTACTAAGGTCGTTAGTCATAAAAGCCTTGTTTAACACTTAAATGTTCAGTACAACGACAATAGCTAAAAAACCAAAGGTTTCTCCTAAGGAAAATGCCCATCTTTGGCATCTAAGGTTATATCATGTCAACCTCAATAGGATTGAGTAGTTGGTGAAAAGTGGACTTCTAAAGAGTTTAGAAGAAAACTCCTTGCCGGTGTGTGAATCATGCCTTGAAGGCAAGATGACCAAACAACCTTTTACTGAAAAAGGTTACAGAGCCAAGGAAGTCTTGGAGCTTGTACATTTAGACCTCTATCCGATGTGTGTTAGAGCTCGAGGTGGGCATGAATATTTCATCTCTTTCATAGATGATTATTCAAGGTACGTGTATCTCTACCTAATGCAACGTAAGTCTGAAATCCTTGACAAGTTCAAGGAGTATAAGACTAAAGTTGAAAACTTGTTACGTAAGAAGATAAAAACACTATGATCTGATCGTGGTAGAGAGTATATGGACCTCCAATTCCAGAACTATATGATAGAACATGGGATTGCGTCCCAACTCTTGGCCCTAGGTACACCTCAGTAGAATGGTGTATTAGAAAGGAGAAGCAAAACCTTGTTGGACATGGTTCGGTCTTTGATGAGTTATGCTCATCTTCCAGACTCGTTTTGGGGTTTCGCAGTGGAGACTACATGCTACATTCTGAACAACGTTCCCTCGAAAAGTGTTTCTGAAACACCTTTTGAGTTGTGGAGAGGCTGTAAAGGTAGTTTATGCCACTTTAGGATTTGGGGCTGTCTGGAACACGTGCTTGTGACTAACCCAAAGAAGTTGGAACCGTGTTCAAAAGTTTGCCTCTTAGTAGGCTACCCTAGGGAAACAAGGGGTGGATACTTCTATGATCCGAGTGAGAACAAAGTGTTTGTTTCTACAAATTCTATCTTCTTGGAAGAAGACCACATCCGAGATCATAAACCACGAAGTAAGCTTGTTTTACGTGAGATTTCTAGTGAGACTAAGACTCTGAGGATTCAATAAGAGTTGTTGAACAGACTGATAGATCAACAAGAGTTGTTGAGGTGGGTACATCTAGTGAACTAGCTCAAGAGTTGAGACTGCCTCGACGTAGTGGGAGAGTTATAAACCCACCGAATCGCTACATGGGTTTAACTAAAGTCCAAAATGTCATTTCTAATGACGACGTCGAGGATCCATTGTCTTTTAAGAAAGCAATGGAGGTTGTTGACAAGGATGAATAGATTCAAACTATGAACCAGGAAATGGAGTCTCTGTACTTCAATAACGTCTAGAAGCTTGTAGATTTACTTGATGGGGTAAGACCAATAGGGTGCAAGTGGATCTATAAGCAAAAGCGAGGTGTAGATGGAAAGGTGCAAACCTTTAAGGATAGACTCGTGGCAAAGGGTTATACCCAAGTTAAGGGCGTGGATTATGAGGAAACTTCTTCACCTATTGTCATGCTCAAGTCTATCAGGATACTCCTGTCCATAGCCACATTTTATGATTATGAGATACGGCAAATGAACGTCAAGACTGCCTTTCTTAATTGTAATATTGAGAAGACCATCAACATGGCTTAACTAGCGGGGTTCGTAGTTTCAGATAAAGAGCAAAGAGTTCGTAAGCTTAATAGGTCCATTTATGGGCTGAAACAAGCATCTAGATCATGGAACATTAGAATTGACATCGTGGTCAAGTCGTTTAACTTTGATCAGAACGTTGATGAGCCTTGTGTTTACAAGAAGATCATCAACAGCTCAATAGCTTTCCTAGTATTGTATGTGGATGATCTAATACTAATTGGGAATGATGTAGGGTTTCTGACTAACATTAAAAAGTGGCTAGCTACCCAGTTCCAAATAAAATATTTGGATGAGGCACAATACGTTCTAGGGATCCAGATTATTCGGGATCGTAAGAACAAGAGGTTTGCCTTATCTCGGACATCGTACGTCAATCAAATGTTGATCAGGTATAGGATGCAAGATTTCAAGAGGGGTTTGTTACCCTTCAAGCATGGAATCATTTTGTCTAAGGACCAATGACCTAAGACACCTTAAGAAGTTGAGGAGATGAGTGGAGTCCCTATGCTTCAGCTGTTGGAAGCTTAATGTATGCAACGTTGTGTACTAGACCAAACATTTGCTATGCAGTAGGGATTGTCAGTCGGTATCAGTCCAATCTAGAATTTGATCATTGGACAGTGGTCAAGACGATCCTCAAGTATCTTCGGAGAACGAGGAACTACATGCTCGTGTATGAAGATAAAGATCTGATTCTTACAGGATACATGGACTATGACTTTCAGACCGATAGAGATTCTCGTAAATCAACATCGGGTCAGTTTTCACTCTGAATGGAGGTGTTGTAGTGTGGTGAAGCATCAAACAAGGATGCATCGTAGAATCCACTTGTGAAGCAGCTAAGGAGGCTGTTTGGATCAGGAAATTCCTTACAGATTTGGAACTTGGTCTAAATATGGATTTTCCAATCACTCTTTATTGTGATAACAGCGGGGTTGTGGCAAATTCAAAGGAGCCTCAGAGTCATCGTCGAGGCAAGCATATAGAACGGAAATACCACTTGATCAGGGAGATTGTGCATCGCGGTGATGTGATAGTCACGAAGATTGCGTTCAAAGCACAACGTTGCTGATCCCTTTACAAAGGCTCTCACGGTTAAAATGTTCGAGGGACACCTATAGAGTCTAGGTCTGCGGGAAATGCGACATCTTGTCTAGGGCAAGTGGGAGATGATACTGGGGTATGCCCTAGTTTATTGTATATTGGACACGTATTTATCTTGTATTGTACATTAGTCTCCCGAGGCAATAGAACAAGTGGGAGATTGTTGGGATTGGTGTTCTAATTCTTCCGGCTCGTATTTTATAATTTTTACACATTGTTATGAATAAAATAATAGTTATTTTATTTGGCATTTACTCATATCCAATAAACAAAACTCCATGGTTATTGTATGAAAACTTAAGCACGTATATGAGATATACAAGTGGATCATGTCTTATGTGATAACCTAAATAGGTATGTAGTATAAGGATTAAAGAGAGATACCTGATTCTAGTGACATTATAGATACGACCCGCTTTGTAGAGGTTTGCAAGTGTTGTGAACTACTACAGATGGTAGATCCTGACCATTTATGTGGAGACATGCGAACGGGGGTGTCCTATACAAAAAGTTTGTATAAGACTAAACCATGAGATGACTAGTATCTGTATATAACGCCGTTGATACTAGAGACTTACATCTCACCTAAACGACCATAGGTGACGAGGCCTCAATCTTGAGTGTTTTGGGAACTCCTGCCTTTGAGGGCGGTCCTTTGATTAGTATGGGTGAGAGTGGCCAGATTGCCAACTCAACATGCCGACATTTTTGGGGACTTGTCTGATTTGGGAGCTGGGAACTTAGTTACACGAGATGGAATTCACTTCTTCCCCAAAGCAGGGGTAAGTAGATAGATTGCTCCTTTAAGGGCTGATTCTGGGTCTTGAACATAGTGGCCACAACTTCTCTTTGGAAGAGAGAACTCAGTCGTAGTAGGAGTATGACTGTTGTTCATTAGAGGGATCAGTGGTACTTAAGGAGTTAGATGTAACTATAGGGCATAACGGTTATTGGCCCAGCTGTACTGTCAAGCGATCTGTGAAGAGTTATTGCACTATTGATTGAATGATATGGACACATAATATATCTGTAGTAAGAAGAGTTCAGTTGTCAGTCTTTAGTGGAGTACCTGGCAGTTACCAGATGGTGGATCCCGTGACTAATGAGATTAGTCAGTTATTCACATACCGTTGTAGCTTCGAGCTATAGGTCCATAAGGTCCCCTTGGTAGCTCAATGGATTGAAGTTGATAATCAATTCTTGGTGTTGATTTGAAATGTTCAAATTGACAAGAGGTAATTCGTTTATATATGATATAATCACTGTGATGTATGAGATACATCAAGTGGATGATTATTGTAATTGAGATTTACATTAGAGACCATGAAATAGAAAAAGAACTATGGTTTATATGTTTCATGAGATGAAATATTAAAACTATAGGTTATAAATATAGTATGGTAAGTTGGTTATTATATTTATTTATAATAATATTAATTATTTGTTAATTATCTCTTTTTCTCTAATAACCAATTGAGTGGGAGGTTATTGGTGGTTTCATGGTAACCGTGAGATAAAAGGAAAAATGTTTTTCTAAATTTAGTAATTGTTGATTGAGATTTTTCATTCTCAGAAAGACTCATGGTGGCTGTCAAGTGAATGAGATTCACTAAATGATAGCTGAAGAGAGACCAGACGATAGTGGAGTGACTCTACACAATAGTCACTCAACTGGCCGATTGCTAAACGATCATAGAGCTTCTTCTAAACGATTGGGTATCGTCTATACGATAGACCTTAAAATCTCCCACTTGCCCAATCATTTACACAATTGTTCCTCCGATCTCTTCCTCTAACCAAGTCCATATAGAGCCCACACTTCTAGATTCTACACCGAGAATACCAAGGTAGCCATTATGGTGGCGTTGTACTCAACTTGACATAGTCGAGGTTTTTGGAGGCCATTCGTTGAGTTCGTTGTGTTCGTGATCTTGGTGTTCATTGTGTTTGTGGTCGCTGTAATCGTGCTGTGTTGCGGTCGTGGTGTATGAGTGTTTATGGATTGTAGTCTTGCTGATTTTTTGAGCGTTCGTGATCAAGGGTGTTGAAGATGAGTCTTCAAAGGTATGTTAATTTTATCCCTTGATCTTATAGAAAAGCATGCTGTAATTTTGTTGTATGCATGACCAGTTATGTTTCCATTTCTTAATTGTAATTGTGTATGTTCATATATGAATGAAATTTGGAACGATCATTCCGCTGCTCATGGAAATCCTCATGTCCGATTTCCTTTATGGGGGCCAGCTCATTCTCCATCTCTTAGTGGAGCAAGGTACTTTCTTTCATTTGTAAATGACTACTCAAGGAAGAGTTGGGTTTACTTTTTAAAATCTAAAGATGAAGTATTTAGTAGATTTAAAGAATGGAGAACCTTGATTGAGAAGCATACCTCTAAACAAATTAAACTTTTGAGAACTGATAACGGTTTAGAGTTTTATGGAGACGAGTTTAATTTATTTGCAGGTAGCATGACATAGTAAGGCATAGAACCGTGAGGTACACACCTCAACAAAATGGGGTAGCTGAAAGGTTGAATAGAACAGTGCTGGAAAGAGTAAGATGTCAGCTGTTCAATGCCTTGTTGCCATAAAAATATTGGGCTGAAGATGTCTCCTACACCATATGAAAGAGTTAAATAACATGCAGCGGAAGTATCAAGGATCCATAAGCATCCAAATTCACTAATTTTCGCAGAAACTAAAGCATATTTTTACTAAAAGAGGGTTTTAAGATCATACCTTTGAAGAACTCTCCAAGAAATCGAGTGTACAACAATAGTTTTCACTAGAAATCACCATGAACCACCTCAAAACCTTCCCTACTATCCTCTTGGAGCTTTAGGCAGAGTTGTGGGACTCAAGAACAGCTTGAAAAGGTGAAAAACAATGAAGAACTCACAGCAGCCGAACAAGAACAACAATTTCTTCTTACAGTAATTTTTCTCTAAAAAATTTTGCATTAATTCTTCTCAAATGACTCCAATCTTCTTTATATGAACATGGAAAGAGGTGAAGTGCATGGCTTGTAGCTCATGCTTGGAGAATTAATGAAGAGAAGATAATGGCCTTTGTGTGAGTATGAAGATAAAGTTAGTGGCAAAAATTCATTCTCCATTTTGTGCAACATGCAAAACCGATTTTCATTTTTCTCTTTTTAAAATCACAAAATGATTTCAAAACTTTTTTTATTAATAAAATTTGAAAAATGATTTTCTATAAATATTTCATAAATTAATTTAATATCAAAATATTAAATTAATTTTTGCGCAATAATCATCTTCATATATTTAAATCATATTTAAATATATATACTTTTGTTCTGTTTAATTTGAACGTTTCAAATTAAGTTCTCAAGCTACTCTAAAGCTTATCCGTTTACAAGCTAGTAGTGAGACCTCGCGGACCTACAGATCATGGGCTCAAACAATTCGAGATTAATCTGCTAAATTCATTAGTCCGCTCTAACCCCCATTCATTAACTAATGAGACACTCCACTATGGCCCATAGTTAAACTCCCCTCACTGTTGATATATTATGTCCACTTAATAACCATAATCAGTAAGTCGATCCTTCACAGGTAATTCATAATCACAGCTAGGTCAAAAATACCATTTTACCCCTGTGACTACATCTTGTTTCTTAAGTTCCTACTGATCCTATAATGAACAATTCTGATTCATAATCTCTATGAATCAAATCCTTTCTCTATCATGAGAAGGCGGGGCCCCGATTGTTCAAGACCTAAAGTCAGTACTCAAGAGAACAACCTATCTGCTAACCCTAAATAGTGTAGGAGTTAATTCCATCTTGCAAGGCTTTGTCCCCTGCTATTCATCCGGTTTAATCCCCAAAATGGTAAGCTTATTGAGCCATGATGTTGGACTACTCTCACAGTTTGTAGATCAAAGGATAATCTCAAACAAACAGGAGTTCATAGCTAGCTCAGGATTAAGATCGAGTTAACCTAGGTTATATAATAAATGAAATAGTTAGTTTTAATAGTAAACGATCATTATAAAGAAAAGTGACTATTTTCATGGTCCAGCCTATATGAAAACTCATTGCATAGGATGCCTCCACTCTCATGTCTCAACATGAACGATTTGTGGATCACATCGTTTTCAGCACCTTACAACTTCTTGTAACAACTACAGAGTGGGCCGTATCCAACAGTGTTACTAGGATGAGATACCCAATTTCATCCATATACTTATTAGACTATTTAGGCTATATATTGTCAACTTGATCCTATTTATGTCATTATATAAAGTTACAACATTCAGACTATAGACAAGGATGCATTTATTGGATTTTCATAATAAGATGCAAAATCAACAAGTCATTATTATTGATAAAATAGAATGTTTAACACAAACTGTGAGTTCTACGGTATTCCCAACACCATATACACTCTTAATAGATGCTCTCATCAATCCATAGAGCTGAAGACTCCTGAAGAGAGGTGGACATGGTAGCCACATAAGCTGGAACACCTAAAAGTGTTTGGTTGTGTCGGCTACGAGCACTAAAGCCAAGGGAAGTTAAAACAAAGGTTGTAAAGTGCATGTTCTTAAGCTTTACATCGGGAGTAAAGGGGTTTAGGTTGTGGCATCCAGTTGCAAAAAGGTGTGTGAACAATAGGGATGTGGTCTTTTGAGAAAATGAGATATTCATGATGTCAGAATGACCATCTTCTACAGTTACAAAGACTAGTAGCACTAGATTTGAGGTGGGGCCTTAAAATGATCATGGAGCTTCTACTTCCTCTGAAAATAAAGAGTTAGAAGGTGATAAGGCTAATGAAACCAGTGAGCATGTGTCAAGTGACCAAGTTGAGACACATGGGGACTTACATAACTACTCATTGGCAAGAGACAGACATAGAAGAACAATTATACCACCAGAACGATACCAAGAGTCTGATTTTGCTAGTGTAGCATTGAGTGCTGCCATTTCTTTGAGTAATATTGAACCTTTCAGCTTTGAAGAAGCAACAAACAACCCGGATGCTAGGCAATGGATTGAGGTTGTGAATGATGAAATGAAGTCCCTCAATCAAAATGACACTTGAAGACTAGTACCTTTGCCAAAAGGGTAAAAACCTATCTCATGCAAATGGATTTATGAATTTAAAGAAGAGATTCAAGGTGTGCAAAAGTCTAGGTTCAAGGCTAGGCTTGTTGCTAAGGGGTTCAATCAAAAGGAAGGTATTAACAACAATGAGGTGTTTTCTCTAGTTGTGAAGCATACTTCCATCCGACTGCTTCTTTCCCTAGTTGTGCAAAAATATTTGGAGCTAGATTAGTTGGATGTAAAGACAACCTTCCTACATGGGCTGTTAAAGGAGACAATTTACATGAGACAACCTCAAGGCTATGTGAAAAGTGGAGAAGAAGACCTAGTGTGTTTGTTGAACAAGTCCATTGATGGCCTGAAACAGTCACCGAGATGCTGGTATGAAAGGTTTGATAAGGTGATCTCCAAGATGGGGTTCAAAAGGAGCTCATTTGATTGGTGTGTTTACATAAATTCTAGTAGCTTCAAGGAACTGGTCTACTATGTAGATGATATGCTGCTGGTCCAGAGATCCAAAGAATAATTAAAACAAGTGAAAATGCTTCTTAAGAAAGAATTTGATATGAAAGACCTAGGGAAGTCAAGGAGGATCCTAGGCATTGAGATAGAAAGAGACAGAAAACAAGGCAAATTGCTTGTTAGCTTGAATATTGTTGAAAGATATTACACTGGTTCAGGATGGAGAATGCTAAGCCAGTAGGTACCACTCTTGCTCCTCACTTCAAGCTTTCAGCTGCCAATAGTCCAAAGAGCATAGATGAAGAGCATTTGAACCATATGAAGGTTGTCTCTTATTCCCAAGCATCGGGATCTCTCATGTATCTTATGACTTCTACAAGACCAGACTTGTCCTATGCAATAAGTATGGTTAGTAGGTACATGGCAAACGCTGGTAGAAGACATTGGAAGGTAGTCAAGTGGATACTAAGGTATCTATGTTCATCAAAGGAGGCAAAAGTCTTATATAGATAGAATGAGCCATCCAATGATGAAGTTTATGGTTATGTAGATATAGACTATGCAGGGGACTTGGACAGAAGTGTTGGCTTTTTGGCCCTTAATCTCAAATTAATTAATTAATCAATGTTTTGATGATAACAAACTCAATTTTTTATTATTGAAAATTTTAGTGTTTTAATATGTCCATAGAATAGAGCTCGGAACAATGATTCCAACACCTCTTGTAGTGGATGATGTAGCATAACCAGACCATTTGCATGTAGACATGTGGTAGCATATTGGTTGAATGGTGGATCATTAAGAGATTAACATATGATGGACTTTTGATTTTTGGATTGATTTAAAAAAATGAAATTTAAAAGAAATTTAAAAGGAAAATAAATTTAATATTATTTTATGTTTGTGTCTAACGGCTGGTTTTTTACACATGGTATGTTTTTTAATTTTTGGATTCACTTTAAAAAGAATCAATTTAAAAAGAAAATTAATTAAAAGGAACATAAATTTAATATTATTTTATGTTTGTGTCTAACGGCTAGTTTTTGACACATGGTATTTTTTTATTTTTTGGATTAATTTTAAAAAGAAAATGAATTTCAAAAGAAAAGAAATTTAATATTATATTTTGTTTGTATCTAACGACTAGTTTAGTTTAAAATCTTCACCATTGATTTTTCTTTTCCAAAATCTAATGGTCCAAATTAATTGTGGTTTCTAAAAAAATTTTCATCTCTATATAAACCATCTTCCTCTCCAAATTTTGTACGAACAAATTTTACATTTCATAATCCTCAAAAACTCAAAAGTATCCATTGTTACTCTCTCTAAGCTCCCAATTTGTTTCTTTTCATCTTATTCTCGAGAGAGTGTTATTGTATTGTGAGGATAAATTTGTTGAGTGCTTAAACTTGTAAATCCACTCTAGTGAGAGTTGTATTGTCTTCTTAAAAAATTCCAACATTTGTAACGGTTTGATCCTAAACCGTGGAAAGGATTGAGTTTGCTCTTGAACCTGTAAAAGGAGCAGTGGTGTAACGGTTGGGCTCTAATCCATGGAAAGAGTTGGAAATATTTTATTTAAATTCCTAAGAGGCGCTTGGAGAGTGGAGTAGGTCGAGTTTGACCAAACCGCTATAAAAATTACGATGTCTTCTTCTCTAACTCTTTCCTTTTTATTTTTGTAATTAATTGAAGCAATTTATTGTATGTTTTAGTTTGTTCTTATTTATTTGCTAAAATATGATAGAATTAAATTATCACACTTTTTGTCATCTTATTTGTTGCATAAATTGAATTTTTCTTATTGTTTATAAAAAGTGTATTAATTAGTTTAATTGGGTTAATTTAGAAAAAAAGTTTAATTAAACCCTATTCATCCCCCCTCCCCTAGGTTTGCCATATCGATCCAACAAGAAGACGTTCCCTATCAGGCTATGTTTTCCTAAAGGGGAACAATTTGATTAGTTGGAAAGCTACTTTGCAGCCTGGTGTGGCCCTTTGCACACAAGAGGCTAAGTTCATCGCATTGTTTGAGACTGTGAAGGAAGGTTTTGAAGGTACTCTTACCAAAGAGTACCTGTGAGCAGAAGCAAGATCGTTCCAAATTCATTGTGACAGAAAAATCGCATTCATAAACATACAACAAGTTATGTATCTACAAACAAATTACGACATGCTTTTCAAACTAGAAATATAAAAGACCAAGAGACTCACCTTTGAAGAACACTTCTTCTACCTTTCTCTCACTCTCGTCAAGGAACAACAACTCTCGCTGTCGCTGTGCACGCCAAGGAATTTGTCCACCAAATCTCGCTGTCGCTCACCACCGCACGGTCTTCTACATGAACAGGCAGCAAGGACACCACCACTCAGTAACCTTGGTATTCTCGGAGTGAGAATCCAAGAGGTGTGGGCTCTGTTGGATTTAGTAGAGGGGAGAAGGAAACTATTATCGTTTACAATGACCAAGCAAGTGAGAGAGATTTTGTGTCTATTGTATAGACGGGTGCTTGAACGTTTAGCAAAGGGTGCACGATGCTTTAGTAAAACGGGGTTGATCATTTAGACGATCGTTTAGGAAATCTCGCTCTCCCAAGAAATCGTTTAGAGAAAGCTATACGATGGTTTAGGTAATCTGCGCTTGTACATGATCTTTTAGGAAAACTTGAGCTATCGTGTATGCTCTCGTTAGCTAGACGATGGGCAGTGTACAAATCGTGAAGTGATTATCTGATCTCTTTGCAAAATGAAAACTATTTTCATTTTATCCTCTAGTTACAAAAATTGAATGCAACCTCCCACTATCATGTACGGTTATGGAGAAAACCACCAAAAATTATCTCATAATTGTTTAACTAAAAATAAAGATAATCATATTATGTTAATAACCTATAGTTTTAATATTACATCATATGCAACATATAAACCATAGTCTTTTTTTCCTCCACTAGCTATAAATCATATTCCTTTTCCTCCAATTAATGTATCTCATACATCATGTCAACTATATCATATATAATTGACCAGTTTAATCATATCATATATAATCAAACTCCCTCTTGTCAATTTGAACACTTCAAATTGAACCAAAAAACAAATTGACCCAAAAGCTGATTCTCAACTTGAATCCATTGAGTTACCAAGGGGATCTTATGGACCTATGGCTTGAAGCTCCAACGGTATGTGAATAGCTGACTAAACTCTTTAGCCACGAGATCCACCATCCGTTAACTACCAGACATTCCATTAAAGACTGAGAGCTGCACTCTTCTTACCACCAATATCTTTCTGTGTCCATCAGATATAACCAACCAATAGTACGATAACCTTTCACAGATGCTCGTAAGTACAGCTAGGCCAATTTACCTTTTTCCCTTATAGTTACATCTAACTCATTAAGTACCATTGATCCCTCTAATTTTCAATACAACATAGTCCTACTATGTGTGGACACCTCTCGGGCCATGAGAAGGTATGTGGCACCATATCGTTCAATCCCCGGAATTAGTCTTTAAGGGAGATATCTATCTACTTATCCCTGCTTTGGGGAAGTAGTGAATTCCATCTTGTGTAGCTGAGCTGCCAGCTCCCAAATAAAACAAATCCCTAAAGTGGTAGGTTTGAGTCGACATGCCCTAAAGTCTCGTGTCCTGTAGTTTGTAAACAGTTTGTACGAATGCTTGTGTTGTATATTATATGATATTTTACTTCACTTTTTGATTTTACTCAGTTGTTTGTTTTATTTGCTTTACCACAAACCAATAAACCTAAAATCCATGGTTATCTGTATGTAACTTAAGCATGTATGTGGTGACATACAACTGATTCATGTCTTAAGTGATAACCAAAATGGTCTGTAGTATGTAGATATAGGAGGGAAACCTTATCCTGGTAACGTTACAGATGCAGCCCGTTTTGTAGAATGGTCACAAGTGTTGTGACTTGTCACAAATGGTTTGATCTTGATTATTCGTGTAGAGGACATGCGAGCGGGGGCGTCCTATACAAAGAGTTTGTATAAGACCTGACCACGAAGTGTTAATGTCTCGTTATATAACACTGTTCATGACAGAGACTTCACTTCACTAGGATGACCATAGCTAACATGACCTCAATCCTGAATGAGTTGGGAACTCTTACCATTGAGGGCGGTTCTTTGATTTGTATGGGTGCGAGTGGCTAAGTCGCCAACTCAAACCTACCACTTTGGGGATTCATCTGATTTGGGAGTTGGGAACTCAACTACACAAGATGGAATTTACTCCTTCCCCGAAGCAGGGGCAAGTAGATAGATATCTCTTTTAAGGGCTGATTCCAAGGCTTGAACGATGTGGCGTCACACACCTTCTCTTGCCCCGAGAGGTGTTCACACATAGTTGGACTATGTTGTATTGTTCATTAGAGGAATCAGTGGTACTTAAGGAGTGAGATGTAACTACAGAGGCAAAATGGTAAATTGGCCCACCTGTACTTACGAGCATCTGTGAAGGGTCATCATACTCATGATTGGTTATATCTGGTGGATACAAAAATATATTTGTGGTAAGAAGAGTACAGTTGTTGGCCTTTAGTGGAATGCCTGGCAGTTAACGAATGGTGGATCTCGTGGCTAAAGAGTTTAGTAAGCTATTCACATACCGTTGAAGCTTAGAGCCACAGGTCCACAAAGTTCCCTAGGTAGCTTGGATAAAGTCGAGAATCAGTTTTTGGGTCAGTTTGAAATGTTCAAATTGATGAGAGGGAGTGCGATTATATATGATATAATTGAACTGGTTAATTATATATGATATAATTAACTAAATGTATGAGATACATTATCTTGGAGGAATTAGATATAAATATGATTTATATCAAGTAAAGGAGAAATTACTATAGTAGATATATGATATCAAACTATAGGTTAAGAATATAATATGATTATATTCATTTATTATTTAATTAGTCGGTTATATGATAATTGGCCAGAAATTTCTCCTGAATCGTGTGATAGTGGAAATATTATATTCGGTTATTGTAACTGAAGAATAAAATGAAAATTGTTTTCATTTTGCAATGAGTTCGAGAAAATCGCTCAAGGTGTGGAAACGTCACGATCGCTTAGTTGAGAGCCTATATGATAGCACCCATCGTCTAAACGATCGCACACCAGCGTACTAAACGATCGCACACGTTCTCTAAACGATCACTCAGTTTTTCTAAACGATCGATTAGCACACCGAGTTTTCTAAACGATCGCTTAGTAAAACCTACACGATCATGTACCTTTCTTTAAGCGACGAGCACCCGACTATACGATAGTCACCTACTATCTCCCACTTGCTTGTCGTTCTACATGATCATCCCTTTCCTCCTTCCTCTACCAATTCCATCAAAGTCCACTCTTTGGATTCTCACATTGAGAATACTAAGGGCTTTGAGTGGTGGTATCGTCCCCGATTGTGTTTTTTCGTGCACTGCCATTTGTGTAGACGATCATGCTGCTGGTAGCCGACTGATTGTTGGGCGATAAGGATAGTAGAGGAGTCGCTTCTGCTAGACTAAGTTCGAAGTGAAGACAGTCTTCAACTGGTATGTTTACTCAATCTGTTGTTATTTAATTGTTAAAGCATGCCTATAATTAGTATTAAATTGCACACCTGTTTGTTAGAATGTGTGTGTGGAAATTCGATCACAATGAAATAGGAAAGATCCGAACGCACTCATGGATGCTCTTGTTTAAGAATTCCTTCATAATACACATTGTTTTATGAATAAAATAACTGTTATTTCATTCTAGAATTTACTCATATCTAATAAACAAAGCTCCATGGTTATTTTATGTAAACTTAAGCATGTATATGTGATACACAAGTAGATAATGCCTTAAGTGATAACCTAAATAGGTCCGTAGTATAAGGATTAAGGTGGGATACTTGATCCTGGTGACACTACAGATACGACCCGCTTTGTAGAGGTTTGCAAGTGTTATAAACTACTACAAATGATAGATTCTGACCATTCATGTGGAGACATGCGAGAGAGGGTGTCCTATGCAAAGAGTTTGTATAAGACCGGACCACGAGATGACTAGACTCTATATATAACGCCGTTGATACTAGAGACTTACATCTCACCTAAACGACCATAGGTGACACGACCTCAATCCTGAGTGTTTTGGGAACTCCTGCCTTTCAGGGCGGTCCTTTGATTAGTATAGGTGAAAGTAGCCAGATTGCCAACTCAACATTCCTACCTTTTTGGGGACTTGTCTAATCTGGGAGCTGGGAACCGATGACGAGAAATTAGCCGTAAAAAACTCGATGACAAATCATGTGGGACGCAATATGCGATGCATGTCTTAAGTTATGCGTCGATACTCATGCGTCGGTGGTCATGCATTGGAATGAAGATATGCGTTAGTCTTAGATGCGATGACCATGCATTCCTGTCACAAGTTTTCTTGCACTCACGCCAAGTATAATGCGAACGCAAGTTTCTCGGGTGATCCGAGGTCGAAATCAGGGACTTGTATCTAAATCCTATGCAGCAATGTGTTTGCGGTGGTTGAATAAAAGAATGATGGAGGGTCTAAGCTAATAACTACTCCTATTCCTAACTAACAGACTAAGCGATGAGAATATGAATGAGAGGTAGAGACACGGCAACTGTTGACGTGAAGTAAATGGATGGAAAATAGATAAAATATGGGGATTTCTTCATCGCAACCCTTAAGAGTGACCGCAAGGGCAACCTCAGCCAATGCAAGCTATGCGATCATGCTACACACACTAGAGCCTAATTCTAGGGCGCATGAGATGTGTATGCAAAAGGGTCGAGATGACCGCATACCGCCACCATATCCTACTTCCTGGACGTATGCAATATCCTCTCCGTAGGGTGCATACGCTGTGTAAAAGCAAACGGAGCTTATTCCTAAGTTCCCCATTCTTGCTTATGGGATCCAATCCGCTCTCTCGAGTCTTAGATTTGGTTTTTAGACTACTCTCCCAAGTATGCTTAAATGATGAATGATGCGCTCATAAGACAAGGTAACCACATAAACTTGGTTGACGTAAGATTATTCCTATCTCTAATGAATACTTGCTTACATTGCTTAATGCGACCAACCACTTACCCTCCTAAGTAGTTAGTTGTTGCTGACTTTACTGATAGAAAAGCGTTACTTCCACCTATAGACAGACGTTGCTACAACTTCACACTAAGCAAATAAGGTTTTCTCACATACTCGCACAACGCACACCTTCCGGTGGTTTGCTACATGCTTCATATCTCTAATTCGCATGATTAAGCATGCGATACTCTAATAGTCTCACTAAGTGATGCAATGAATGTTAAAGGTGCTAAGCAAAGAAAGATGGAGATGAAATCGAAGGAAACATGAAATGCATTGAACACACAATGTATTAATTTCTTAATCCTAAATGTAATACAATACAATATAAGAAAAGAAGAGAAAATGAAATGACCAGCTGGAAGCAATGTCTTGCTTCCAGCAGATGTGTGTCAAGGCTGCCGGTGGTGTTATGGATGGGCAGTGGAGCTGACTCTCTCGAGATCTAACTCTGAAAAAGGCTCTGGTTGTCACTCGAAATGGATGAGGGAGATGAAGAATTCTCAATCTTTCTTCTAACGCGTTCGTCTGGATCACAAGGATTCGTCCAAAGGCCGACCCTTGGGCGAAAACCCTAGATCTGCCTTCAGACGGAGGACCTTGGATGAAATGAAATTTTGCTAATCGGCTTCTATTTATAGAGCTTGATCGCTGCATCATTAATGAACCTGATCTGATTCTGACATTCGCGGCGTGATGGTCCCTTTCTGAATTCTCTACTGCTAACGGCGTGGAAGGTGAAATGTCAACATCATCTTTTGATTCTTCCGAGGTATGCTTTAATGTTGGATTTGACCAACCTTGCGTTAATCCCTCTATTATGGTTATTGTCATGTAGCAGCATTGTCCTTGTGATGACCGCATTCACTCGATGACTGCAATGTCTTTGTGATGACCACAAGTTCTCAGCGATGGTCGCATTTGCTTGATTACCGTAACTTTTACATGATGACTGCAATCGCTTGATGATCGCAACTCTTATGCGATGGACGCATGCGGTTGATTACTACAACACCCATGCGCTGAACGTGTGCGTTCGCATTTGCGATGGAGAATTTCTCCGAATGCGGTCGTCTATGCGATAGCCCAGCTTCCGCGTCCGTGTCTGCTTTTTGCGTTAACTACAAAGATAGACAATTTAACGTATAATAACGCATAATAGTGGATTAGCTGAGATTCTTAATGCTGAACAATGCAAACTCATTTTCTCATGAATTCTTAACATAATTGCCACATATTCTGCTTAACCACCTTCATAATTCTTAATAAAAGGCCTATGATGACATACATTTCTGCCCGTCATCAAGAACTCACTTACACAAGATGGAATTCACTCCTTCCCCGAAGCAGGGGTAAGTAGATAGATTGCTCCTTTAAGGGCTGATTCCGGGGCTTGAACGTAGTGGCCACAACTACTCTTTGAAAGAAAGGACTCAGTCATAGTAGGACTATGACTTATGTTCATTAGAGAATTCAGTGGTACTTAAGGAGTTAGATGTACCTACAGGGGCATAACGGTTATTGATCGAGCTGTACTTACGAGCGATCTGTAAAGGGTTGTAGCACTTTAAATTGGTTAAGATGGACACATAGCATATTTGTGGTGAGGAAAGTTCAGCTGTCAGTCTTTAGTGGAATGTCTGGCAGTTAACGGATGGCAGATCTCGTAACTAAAGAGTTTAGTCAGTTATTCATGTACTGTTGGAGCTTCGAGCTATAGGTCCATAATGTCCCCTGGGTAGCTCAATGGATTCATGTTGAGGATCAGTTCTTGGTGTTGATTTGAAATGTTCAAATTGAAGAGGTAATTCAATTATATATGATATGATCGGTATGGTGTTTGAGATACATCAAGTGAAGGATTAATGTAAATGAGATTTACATTAAGTGCCATGGAATAGAAAAAGAGCTATGGTTTATATCTTTCATGAGATCAAATATTAAAACTATAGGTTATAAATATATTATGGTAAATTTGTTATCATTTATATTTATAATAATATTAATTATTGGATAATTATCTCTTTTTCTCTAATAACCAATTGAGTGGGAGGTTATTGGTGGTTTCATGGTAACCGTGAGATAAAAGGAAAAATGTTTTCCTAATTTTAGTAAGAAAAGATTTCTAAAATTTGTGTTTTTGAGATTTCTAAAAAAAAATTCTCACGGAGAAGTTGTCAAGTAAATCAGATTTACCAAGCGACTGCTTGAAGTTAGCTAAACAATCATGGAGTGTTCTTACACGACAGACACTCAGCTAGACGATGAGCTAAACGATCGCATAGCTTTTCCTAAACGATTAGGCATCGACCTATACGATAGGTTGTTCCATCTCTCACTTGCTCAATCGTTTACACGATTGTGATTCCTCTAGTTTTCTACCTCAAACCAAGTCTACACAGAGCCCACCCTCTGGATTCTCACACTGAGAATACCAACTCGGTACTATCGAGGTTCTGTGGAGGCCGTTCACGGTGTTCGTAATCTTGGCGATAGTTTAGTTTGAGTGCGCGGTGTTCGTGTAGTGTAGCGGTTGTATTGAACGAACGTTCCTGTATTACTGTGTTGTTGTGATCGAGCATTTGTGATCAAGGAACTTGAAGATGAGTCTACAAAGGTTTGTTGATTCTTCCCTTGATCTGTAGTAAAGTATGCTGTAATTTCTATTTTATGCATAACCGCATGTTTCCGTTTGTGATTGTAATTGTAAAGTTCATATACGATTGAAATTTGGAAAGATCCTTCCGCTGCTCATGGAAATCCTCGTGTTCGATTTCCTTCAATTGGTATGAGAGCCAGGTTGTTCTGATATTCCAAACTTCAATTCTGTTTTGAACTTCTTTTACAATCGTGGTGGGTTTTCTACATTTGTGTTTAATTGTTAAATGCTTCTATGATCCGAGTGAAAACAAAGTGTTTGTTTCTACAAATGCTATATTCTTGGAAGAAGACCACATCCGGGATCATAAGCCACGAAGTAAGCTCGTTTTACGTGAGATTTCTAATGAGACTAAGACTGCTGAGGGTTCAATAAGAGTTGTTGAACAGACTAACAGATCAACAAGAGTTATTGAGGTCGGTATATCTAGTCAACCAGCTCAAGAGTTAAGACTGCCTCGACATAGTGGGAGGGTATGAACCCACCAGATCCCTACATGGGTTTAACTGAAGCCCAAAACATCATTTCGAATGATAAGGTCGAGGATCCGCTATCTTTTAAGAAAGCAATGAAGGATGTTGACAAGGTTGAATGGATTGAAGCCATGAACTAGAAAATGGAGTCTATATACTTGAATAACGTCTGAGAGCTTGTTAATCTGCCTGATAGGGTAAGACCTATTAGGTGTAACTGGATCTACAAGCGAAAGAGAGGTTTAGATGGAAAAATGCAAACCTTTAAGGCTCGACTTGTGGCAAAGGGTTATACCCAGGTCGAAGGAGTTGACTATGAGGAAACTTTCTCACCTGTTGTCATGCTTAAGTCTATCCAGATACTTCTGTCCATAGCCACATTTGATGATTATGAAATATGGAAAATGAACGTCAAGACTGCCTTTCTTAATGGTAATCTTGAGGAGACCATCTACATGATTCAACCAGAGGGATTCATAGTTCCAGATCAAAAGCAAAAAGTTTGCAAGCTTAATAGGTTATTTATGGACTGAAACAAGCCACTAGATCATGGAACATCAGATTTGACACTGCGGTCAAGTCGTTTGGCTTTGATCAGAACGTTGATGAGCCTTATGTCTACAAAAAAATCATCAACAGCTTAGTAGCTTTCCTGGTATTGTATGTGGATTATATCCTACTCATTGGGAATGATGTAAGGTATCTGACTCACATTAAGAAATGGCTAGCTGCCTAGTTCCAAATGAAAGATTTGGGTGAGGCATAGTATGTTCTAGGGATCCAAATCATTCGGGATCGTAAGAACAAAATGTTAGCCCTATCTCAGGCATCATACATCGATCAAATGTTGATCAGGTACAAAATGTAGGATTCCAAGACGGGTTTATTACCCTTTAGGCATGGAATCGTTTTGTCTAAGGATCAATGTTCTAAGACACCTCAAGAGGTTGAGAAGATGAGATGGATTCCCTATGCTTCAGCTGTAGGAAGCTTAATGTATGCAATGTTGTGTACCAAACCCGACATTTGCGATGTAGTAGGGATTGTCAGTCAGTATCAGTCTAATCCAAGATTTGAGCACTAGACGGCAGTCAAGACGAACCTCAAGTATCTTTGGAGAACGAGGGACTACATGCTTATGTATGGAGATAAGGATCTGATCCTTATAGGATACATGGACTTTGACTTTCAGACCGATAGAGATTCTCGTAAATCGACATCGGGGTCAGTTTTCACTCTCAATGGAGGGGCTGTAGTGTGGCGAAGCATCAAGTAAGAATTCATTGCGGATTCCAGTATGGAATCCAAACATGTAGCCCCTTGTGAAGTAGCTAAGGAAGCTGTTTGGCTGAAGAAATTCCTTTCAGATTAGGAAGTTGTTCCAAATACGGATTTTCCTATCACTCTTTATTGTGATAATAGTGGGGTTGTGGCAAATTTGAAGGAGCCTCAGATTCATTGTCAGGGTAAGCATATAGAACAAAAATACCACTTGATCAGGGAGATTGTGCATTGTGATGATGTGATAGTCACGAAGATCGCGTCGAAGCACAACGTTGCTGATCCCTTTACAAAGGCTTTCACGGCTAAAGTGTTCGAAGGTCACCTAGAGAGTCTGGGTATGTGAGACATGCGACATCTTGTCTAGGGCAAGTGGGAGATGATAGTGGGGTATGCCCTAGTTTATTGTATATTGTACATGTTTTATATTGTATTGTACATTAGTCTCCCGAGGCATTAGGACAAGTGGGAGATTGTTGGGATTGATGTCCTAATTCTCCCAGAGTCTCGTTGTCTGTAATTATACACATTGTTTTATGAATAAAATAACAGTTATTTCATTTTGGCATTTACTCATATCCAATAAACAAAGCTCCATGGTTATCATATGTAAACTTAAGCATGTATATATGATATACAAGTGGATCATGCCTTTAGTGATAACCTAAATAGGTCTATAGTATAAGGATTAAGGTGGGATACCTGATCCTAGTGACACTATGAATATTACTCTGTCACACCCCGCCCCAGACCACCTTCTCAGCCTGGGAGAGGGATGCGACTGCAGCAGTTATCAACCCTTGAGCTGACACTTACTGCCTAATGATTCTTGCAGAATAACTCTGATACCATACTATAACTTATACACAGCGGAATGATTAAGTCAAGGAGATAAACTATAACGGATTAAGTAGGCCCATCTTTTATTACGATAGTGAAATAACGTTTATACAACTTAAGAACTTAACAACAAAGTTTACAACGACAACCGTAAAACTCTTCAGAAGTGTAATTGGGGCACGTGTCTGACCTTGACCTTAGCAACACCCTGGAACTCCTCATCTTCCGCTACCTGTGGAGGGGATTAAGAAAACATTTTGAAGAGTGTAAGCTACTAAGCCCATTGAGTGGTTCTTTTTAAGATGAAAATCATTTTGAAAATCATCATTTTGGGAAACCAAGCACATGTTGGCACTCACACTGAACTTAAGTGCAATCAATGGCATAATCACGCAGCTACTAATTTGTATTCCAACATCAACACATAGCAAGCATATTCTATCATCAAACAATACAATCACCTATGGAAAACTTCCTATGACCCCAATTCCCGCCAATGTGCACATCGACCATTTTATTTATCCCGCTAGTCATGCTTAGGTACTTGACCATATTTCCCGCCGGTCGTCACCGACTATTATTTCCTACCGACCGAAGCCGATCATATTTTTCCCGTCAAGCACCTTTTGTCAAGCATGCTAAATATATCCTGGGCATAATCTTAGTTTCCACAGTCACACACAAACAATATCATGGCAATCATCCTATCACCAAAAGCATGTATTTTGTATCTACAGATGCATATATTCCAATATCAGAGTATAAAGCTAAGTGAATACTCATAATATGCATTTACTATCAACACTGTATAAACACAAAATATTCTTTATTTATCAAAGCAAAATAACACTCACGATATATCGGAACTATAACGCTATAACACTCACACTATGTGTTAATGATCAAAGCTATAACACTCACACTGTGTTAATTATCAAAGCTAAACACTCACACTATGTGTTAATGATCAAAGCTATAACACTCACACTATGTGTTAATGATCAAAGCTATAACACTCACCTTAATTGCTTAGGAGCCTTTCTAATAGTTCACTTTTCTACCTCGGGCTCCTTTTTACCCCTAGAATCCAGATCCAAATTACAGCTTAGATTACTCATATTTCTAAACCTTATTTTAAGATACTTCCTTCTACAAAACTATTCTATAATGTCTCAAGAAGCTTACCGTAAAATCTTAGCTCATAACACGTCATGGTTTAGCCGGAATCATTCAAACATAAAGACTGGCCCAGCTTACCCGATAGCTCGACCACTCTATACTTTTCTCATTCTCCAGCCAAATTCCTTAGAGATTCTTCTCCAGAAGGCTCACCATGAAAACTAGACTCTCCTATCTTTCAGATGGCATTGGAGTTACATCAAACGCTCGAATAGATTGGGAGATCTCTTCGTCTCAAGTTGATGCATTCTCCTCCATCCTCACTATACAATGCACTCTACTCTCCCCCTCTTTTTGCGAATTTTAAGATTTTTGATTTGAAAATTAAATCCCAGAGGCTCTATTTATAGGCGTCCAAACCTCCTATGGTGTTGACACCACCTACTTGGCTACATGGCTAAATTTTTAATCCTCCCGTTATCAATATAGGCTGACTTCATCTTGGTTCAATGCGTTCTTCCCAAACGCATCGAACACAATTTCTTAGGGTTTAAGAATTTCTCTTGATTGAACACCTAAATTTTAATTGATGTTTTCCCTTACGTCTTCAAGCTTTGTGGATATTCAATTTAGGGGTTTCAATGCATAATCTATAAGATCGTGACCAAATTCAACGCATAAATGCCCGGCCGTTCGATGCACAGGTGGTTTCCTTCGATCGTGTGGGCGTGACATTCGAATGAGGCGTTCAGAATGCTTTCGCTCCTTCCCACTTTCTTGTTAATCTCACTCTTTCCACTCTCGCTCTCTCCCACTTTCTCGCTCACAATCTCTCTCTCTCCACTCTCGCTCTCTCCAAATTTCTTGCTCAAACTCTCCCTAAGGATCTCGCTTTCTCCAGCCTTCTAGCTCATTTGGCTCTCGGTAGTGTCGCTCTCTCAATGTTTCTTGCTAAGGATCTTGCTCCTCTCAGCCTTCTCGCTAGCTTGGATCTTC
>NC_052356.1:52636183-52747194 GCF_009727055.1 Benincasa hispida | reverse complement strand
CTACACAATGTATTAATTTCTTAATCCTAAATGTAATACAAATCTACAATATAAGAAAAGAAGAGAAAAATTATTGAAAATGACCAGCTGAAAGCAAATGTCTGCTTCCAGCAGATGTGTGTCAAGGCTGCGTGGTTGTCATGGATGGCAGTGGAGCTGACTCTCTCATGAGATCTTAACTCTCGAGACAAAAGTGCCTTCTGTGGTTGTCACGAAATTGGATGAGGCCCGAGATGATAATGAATTCTACACATCGTTCTTCTAACGGCTTCGTCTGGATCACAACGGACTTCGTCCAAAGGCCGACCCTTGGGCGAAAACCCTAAGATCTGCCTTCAGACGGAGGACTTAGATGAAATGAAATTTTGCTTAATCGGCCTTCTATTTCATAAGAGCCTTGATCGCTGGCATCATTCAATGAACCTGATCTGATTCTGACATTCGCGGCGTGTGGTCCTTTCTGAATTCTTCTACTGTAACGGCGTGAAGTTGAAATGTCAACATCATCTTGATTCTTCCGAGGTATGCTTTAATGTTGATGTTGGACCAACTTTTGCGTTTTAATCCCTCTATATGGTATATTGTCATGTAGCGCAATTGTCGCTTTGTAGTATGACCGCCATTCACTCGATGACCTGCAATGCTCTTGTGATGACCCACAAGTTCCTCAGCCGATGGTCGCATTTGCTTGAGGGGTGGGGGAGTGAGCTGGGGGGGCGGCGGGGGGCGGGGCGGCGGGGCGGGGGTGGGAGTTGTACCCGTAACTCCCATTTCACATGACTGACTGCAATCGCTGATAGATCGCAACTCTTCATGCGATGGAACGTCATATGCGGCTTCAGATTATCTCACTAACACCATGCGCTGAACGTTGTGCGTTCGCATTTGCGCATGGAGACATTTACTGCCGAATGCGGTCGTCTATGGCGATAGCCCAGCTTCCGCGTCCGTGTCTGCTTTTTGCGTTAACTACAAAGATAGACAATTTAAACGTATAATATAACGCATAATAGTGGAGTTAGCTGAGATTCTTAATGCTGAACAATGCAAATCATTTTCTCATGAATTCTTAACATAATTGCCACATATTCGCTTAACACCTTCATAATTCTTAATAAAAGGCTATGATGACATACATTTCTGCCCGTCATCAAGAACTCACTTACACAAGTAATGGAAATTCACTCCTTCCCCGAAGCAGGGGTAAGTAGAATAGATTGCTCCTTTTAAGGGCTGATTCCGGGGCTTGAACGTAGTGGCCACAACTACTCTTTGAAAGAAAGGACTCAGTCATAGTAGGACTATGACTTATGTTTCATTAGAGAATTCAGTGGTACTTAAGGAGTTAGATGTACCTACAGGGGCATAACGGTTATTGACTCGAGCGTGTACTTACGAGCGATCTGTAAAGGGTTGTAGCACTTTAAATTGGTTAAGATGGACACATAATATTTGTGGTGAGGAAAGTCAGCTGTCAGTCTTTAGTGGAATGTCTGGCAGTTAACGGATGGCAGATCTCGTAACTAAAGAGTTTAGTCAGTTATTCATGTACTGTTGGAGCTTCGAGCTATAGGTCCATAATGTCCCTGGGTAGCTCAATGGATTCATGTTGAGGATCAGTTCTTGGTTTGATTTGAAATGTTCAAAATTGAAGAGGTAATTCAATATTATATTGATATGATCGGTATGGTGTTTGAGATACATCAAGTGAAGGATTAATGTAAATGAGATTTACATTAAGTGCCATGGAATAGAAAAAGAGCTATGGTTTATATCTTTCATGAGATCAAATATTAAAACTATAGTTATAATATATTATGGTAAATTTGTTATCATTTATATTTTATAATAATATTAATTATTGGATAATTATCTCTTTTTCTCTAATAACCAATTGAGTGGGAGGTTATTGGTGGTTTCATGGTAACCTGAGATAAAAGGAAAATGTTTTCCTAATTTAGTAAGAAAAAGAATTTCTAATTTGTGTTTTGAGATTTCTAAAAAAAAAATTCTCACGGAGAAGTTGTCAAGTAAATCAGATTTACAAGCGACTGCTTGAAGTTAGCTAAACAATCATGGAGTTTCTTACACGACAGACACTACAGCTAGACGATGAGCTAAACGATCGCATAGCTTTTCCTAAACGATTATGGCATCGACCTATACGATAGGTTGTTTCCATCTCTCACTTGCTCAATCGTTTACACGATTGTGATTCCTCTAGTTTTCTACCTCAAACCAAGTCTACACAGAGCCCACCCCTGGATTCTCACACTGAGAATACCAACTCCGGTACTATCGAGGTTCTGTGGAGGCCGTTCACGGTGTTCGTAATCTTGGCGATAGTTTAGTTTGAGTGCGCGGTGTTCGTGTAGTGTAGCGGTTGTATTGAACGAACGTTCTGTATATACTTGTGTTGTTGTGATCGAGCATTTGTGATCAAGGAACTTGAAGATGAGTCTACAAAGGTTTGTTGATTCTTCCCTTGATCTGTAGTAAAGTATGCTGTAATTTCTATTTTATGCATAACCGCATGTTTCCGTTTGTGATTGTAATTGTAAAGTTCATATACGATTGAAATTGGAAAGATCCTTCCGCTGCTCATGGAATCCTCGGTTCGATTTCCTTCAATTGGTATGAGAGCCAGGTTGTTCTGATATTCCAAACTTCAATTCTGTTTTGAACTTCTTTTACAATCGTGGTGGGTTTTCTACATTTGTGTTTAATTGTTAAATGCTTCTATGATCCGAGTGAAAACAAAGTGTTTGTTTCTACAAATGCTATATTCTTGGAAGAAGACCACATCCGGGATCATAAGCCACGAAGTAAGCTCCGTTTTACGTGAGATTTCTAATGAGACTAAGACTGCTGAGGTTCAATAAGAGTTTGTTGAACAGACTAACAGATCAACAAGAGTTATTGAGGTCGGTATATCTAGTCAACCAGCTCAAGAGTTAAGACTGCCTCGACATAGTGGGAGGGTATAACCCACCAGATCCCTACATGGGTTTAACTGAAGCCCAAACATCATTTCGAATGATAAAGGTCGAGGATCCGCTATCTTTTAAGAAAGCAATGAAGGATGTTGACAAAGGTTGAATGGATTGAAGCCATGAACTAGAAAATGGAGTCTATATACTTGAATAACGTCTGAGAGCTTGTTAATCTGCCTGATAGGGTAAGACCTATTAGGTGTAACTGGATCTACAAGCGAAAGAGAGGTTTAGATGGAAAATGCAAACCTTTAAGGCTCGACTCTGTGGCAAAGGGTATACCCAGGTCGAAGGAGTTGACTATGAGGAACTTTCTCACCTGTTGTCATGCTTAAGTCTATCCAGATACTTCTGTCATAGCCACATTTATGGATTATGAAAATATGGAAAATGAACGTCAAGACTGCCTTTCTTAATGGTAATCTTGAGGAGACCATCTACATGATTCAACCAGATAGGGATTCATAGTTCCAGATCAAAAGCAAAAAGTTTGCAAGCTTAATAGGTTATTTATGGACTGAAACAAGCCACTAGATCATGGAACATCAGATTTGACACTGCGGTCAAGTCGTTTGGCTTTGATCAGAACGTTGATGAGCCTTATGTCTACAAAAAAATCATCAACAGCTTAGTAGTTTCCTGGTATTGTATGTGGATTATATCCTACTCATTGGGAATGATGTAAGGTATCTGACTCACATTAAGAAATGGCTAGCTGCCTAGTTCCAAATGAAAGATTTGGGTGAGGCAATAGTATTTCTAGGGATCCAAATCATTCGGGATCGTAAGAACAAAATGTTAGCCCTATCTCAGGCATCATACATCGATCAAATGTTGATCAGGTACACAAATGTAGGATTCCAAGACGGGTTTATTACCCTTTAGGCATGGAATCGTTTTGTCTAAGGATCAATGTTCTAAGACACCTCAAGAGGTTGAGAAGATGAGATGGATCCCTATGCTTCAGCTGTAGGAAGCTTAATGTATGCAATGTTGTGTTACCAAACCCGACATTTGCGATGTAGTAGGGATTGTCAGTCAGTATCAGTCTATCCAAGATTTGAGCACTAGACGGCAGTCAAAGACGAACCTCAAGTATCTTTGGAGAACGAGGACTACATGCTTATGTATGGAGATAAGGATCTGATCCTTATAGGATACATGGACTTTGACTTTCAGACCGATGAGATTCTCGTAAATCGACATCGGTGCGTCATCACTCTCAATGGAGGGGCTGTAGTGTGGCGAAAGCATCAAGTAAGAATTCATTGCGGATTCCAGTATGGAATCCAAACATGTAGCCCCTTGTGAAGTAGCTAAGGAAGCTGTTTGGCTGAAAGAATTCCTTTCAGAATTTTAAGGACAGCCTTTTGTTTCAGCTATGACTTCAAACGTTATTACGTCTGTAGCCACTCAACATTTTAGATTGTTATTAATAGGGTGAGTGGGTGTATCTTCCTTTCGCACATTAAGAATTTGCTTGAAAAGTCTCCTGCATCAGATGTTGCATGAATTGATCCAGCCGAGGTACCAGAGCGTCTACTTCATGAGAACCAAAAATACCACGTTTTAGTCATGCGGAGAATTTGCGTTCATCTCACACTCTCACTGTTGGAATATTCACTCGAGAAAGATTCGGGCGGTCGAAGCCTACACTACGATTAGCTAGATCCCTAGGCCAAAAGGATTCGTCTGTCCACTGCTGAAAAGTGCTTTAAAAACATTATCACATGTTGGACGCGTAGTCTAGGGTTATTTAGATGGTTTGTACGACTTGCATGAACATCTTGCTCTGCATACGTGATCAAGTGAAGAGCTAATTAGTAGGAGGGATAGACTAGTATGGCTCAGATCAGTTGTTTTTATTGTGGGTAATATTTGGTACATGGTTTCCTAATTATTTGCTACTTTGATAGTTGTTACATTCAGTGAGAGTCTCTGTCACAGAGGCAATATAGCGAGACTTATGTGTGAAACTGAGATATAGTTGTTAGATGAGAATAGAATAGTCTACTAAAATTCTCCCTGTATAGCTTCTTGACTCTGAACGTCGTTTACTTTACAATAATCACAAATCATGAGTGTATAATTACTTGAAATATAGATCATGTAGGGATAAATAACTAAGTTTTTAATATATTTTTAAGCAAACATTTTTGGTCAATTTGTTGAGCACTATATCATCAATATACAGATAAGAGGATCACTAAAAGCTACTGTGAGTAGGTAACATCACATAAATGAGTTTATGGAAAATCATGTTGACAGTCTTTGAGTAATTAACCATTATAAATGTGATCTGTAAGTCGAGAGCCTATATATGTGACTTCTCACTCCTTCTCTTATGTTATCCAATTCCCTCTACATAAACTCCAGGTTGCTTGTTTAGGCATCATTAAGGAGTATGAGGTTAGGAGGATACTACTTGCCATTTCCTAATCGATCACTTACTGAAGATTAATTACTACTGTACATTTTAGCTTCCATGTTCCACTCCAGGAACACAAAGCGCGTCTACTTCAGCCGTAGGGAGAGGTGACTATCTTGTGGTAACTGTCTTGCCACTAGCAGGTATTGCTCAACCACTCTTGAGTGCACACTTGTCTTCATCACTTACCAAGCCATTAAATCGATTACTCTTGCTCTAGATAGTTTATGTAAAATGAATACACGCCACAGATCCATTATCAGTTATATTTGAGATCTTTGAAGTATAACATGACATAACAGATATGAGTGTATGTACAAGTGAAGCGAGTATAATATCTTAATAATGTATTATTATATGTTAGACGACCACCTTCTATTTGTGTATTTCAAAAACCTGTATATGTAGAATACACGTTATTATCCCAACAAAACTTAAAGCAACATATAACAAACAAAGTACAACGGATCAAGACCGACCTTCCATAATTCTTCAGAAGTGTAATTGGGGCACGTGTTCTGACCTTGAACCTTAGCACAACACCCTGGAACTCCTCATCTTCCGCTACCTTGTGGAGGGATTAAAGAAAACATTTGAAGAGTGTAAGCTACTAAGCCCATTTGAGTGGTTCTTTTTATAGATGAAAATCATTTTGAAAATCATTCATTTTTGGGAAACCAGCACATGTTTGGCACTCCACACTGAACTTAAGTGCAATCAATGCATATTCACGCAGCTACTTAATTTGTATTCCAACATCAAACACATAGCAAGCATGATTCTATCATCAAACAATACAATCACCTATGGAAAACTTCCTATGACCCCAATTCCCGCCAATGTGCACATCGACCATTTTATTTATCCGCTAGTTCATGCTTAGGTACTTGACCATATTTCCGCCGGTCGTCACGACTATTATTTCTACCGACCGAAGCCGATCATATTTTTCCCGTCAAGCACCTTTTTGTCAAGCATGCTAAATATATCCTGGGCATAATCTAGTTTCCACAGTCACACACAAACAATATCATGGCAATCATCCTATCACCAAAGCATGTATTTTGTATCTACAGAGCATATAATTCCATATCAGGTATAAAGCTAAGTGAATACTCATAATATGCATTTACTATCAACACTGTATAAACACAAAATATTCTTTATTTATCAAAGCAAATAACACTCACGATTATATCGGAACTATAACGCTTATAACACTCACACTATGTGTTTAATGATCAAAGCTATAACACTCACACTGTGTTAATTATCAAAGCTAAAACATCACACTATGTGTAATGATCAAAGCTATAACACTCACACTATGTGTTAATGATCAAAGCTATAACACTCACCTTAATTGCTTAGGAGCCTTTCTAATAGTTCACTTTTCTACCTCGGGCTCCTTTTTACCCCTAGAATCCAGATCCAAATTACAGCTTAGATTACTCATATTTCTAAACCTTATTTTAAGATATTCCTTCTACAAAACTATTCTATAATGCTCTCAAGAAGCTTACCGTAAAATTTAGCTCATAACCGCATGGTTTAGCCGGAATCATTCAAACATAAAGACTGGCCCAGCTACCCGATAGCTCGACCACTGCTATACTTTTCTCATTCTCCAGCCAAAAATTCCTTAGAGATTCTTCTCAGAAGGCTCACCATGAAAACTAGACTCTTCCTATCTTTCAGATGGCATTGGAGTTACATCAAACGCTGAATAGATTGGGAGATCTCTTCGTCTCAAGTTGATGCATTCTCCTCCATCCTCACTATACAATGCCACTCTAATCTCCCCTCTTTTTGCCAATTCTTAAATTTTTGATTTGAAAAATTAAAATCCCAGAGGCTCTATTTATATAGGCGTCCAAACCTCCTATGGTGTTGACACCCACCTACTTGGCTACATGGCTAAATTTTTAATCCTCCCGTTATCAATATAGGCTGACTTCATCTTGGTTCAATTGCGTTCTTCCCAACGCATCGAACACAATTTCTTAGGGTTTAAGAATTTCTCTTGATTGAACACCTAAATTTTAATTGATGTTTTCCCTTACGTCTTCAAGCTTTGTGATATTCAATTTAGGGTTTCAATGCATAATCTATAAGATCGTGACCAAATTCAACGCATAAATGCCCGGCCGTTCGGATGCACAGGTGGTTTCCTTCGAATCGTGTGGGCGTGACATTCGAATGAGGCGTTCAGAACTTGCTTTCGCTCCTTCCCACTTTCTTGTTAATCTCACTCTTTCCACTCTCGCTCTCTCCCACTTTCTCGCTCACAATCTCTCTCTCTCCACTCTCGCTCTCTCCAAATTTCTTGCTCAAACTCTCCTAAGATTCTCGCTTTCTCAGCCTTCTAGCTCATTTGCTCTCGTAGTGTCGCTCTCTCAATGTTTCTTGCTAAGGATCTTGCTCTCTCCAGCCTTCTCGCTAGCTTGGATCTCGAACAGTGTCGCTTTTCTCCAGGTTTCTCGCTAAGGATCTCGCTTTCTCTAATCTCGCCAGCATCGCTCTTTCCAATCTTGCCAGCGTTGCTCTCTCCTTTTTTCTCTCCACCCTTTCTCTCGAACTTCGCTCTCTCCCAGTCTCTTGCTCAACCAATCTCGCTCTCTCCCATTCTCTTGCTCAAATAAATCTCACTTTCTCTCATTCTCTCGCTTAAATCAATCTCGCTCTCTCCCATTCTCTCTCCAATCTCGTTAGCTACTGTAAATATGGTTCATCTCCATGCAACTTCCACACGAATTTTCCCAAATAATTTTCTATATTTTCCTCAGTTCTTCAATCCTTTCTTCACTATTCAGGATTTAAGTCTTCAAGGTTTTCTCTTCTTTTTTATCCTTTTTGGGTCCTCTCTACTCGTACTCAAGGATCCAATATGGTTATCGTAAGTATAATACCTAACCATTACACATTCACTCTTACTAATTGTTGATCCACAGAAGGTGACAATTATTACAGTTATTATGACAATTGTAAAATTATTAGATTATTTACATAACATAGGATTTAACTTTCTCCTAATTAACCCCTTAATCACGTACTTAAGTAGGAAAATGGAGATCCGAGTTTCACAGACTCGCTTTGTAAAGGTTTGCAAGTGTTGTAAACTACTACATATGGTAGATCCTGAACATTCATGTGGAGACATGCAAGCGGGGGTGTCCTATACAAAGAGTTTGTATAAGACTGGACCACGAGATTATTAGAATCTGTATATAACGTCGTTGATACTGGAGACTTACATCTCACCTAAATGACCATATGTGACACGACCTCAATCCTGAGTGTTTTGGGAAATCCTGTTTTTTAGGGCGGTCCTTTGATTAATATGGGTGAGAGTGGCCACAGCTTCTCTTTGGAAGAGAGCACTCAGTCATAGTAGGACTATGACTTATGTTCATTAAAGGATTCAGTGGTAATTAAGGAGTTAGATGTAACTACAGGGGCATAATGGTTATTGGCCAAGTTGTACTTACGAGCGATCTGGGAAGGGTTGTTGCACTATTAATTGGTTAAGATGGACACATAATATATCTGTGATAAAGAGAGCTTAGCTTTCGGTCTTTAGTGGCGTTCCTGGCAGTTAACGGATGGTGGATCCGTGACTAAAGTGTCTAGTCAGTTATTCACGTACCGTTGGAGCTTCGAGCTTCAGGTCTATATGGTCCCCTTGGTAGCTCAATGGATTCAAGTTGAGGATCATTTCTTGGTGTTGATTTGAAATGTTCAAATTGACAAGAGGTAATTTGGTTATATATGATATGATCGATATGGTGTATGAGATACATCAAGTGGAGGATTAATGTACATGAGATTTACATTAAGTGCCATGGAATAGAAAAAGAGCTATGGTTTATATGTTTCTTGAGATGAAATATTAAAACTATAGGTTATAAATATATTATGGTAAGTTTGTTATCATTTATATTTATAATAATATTAATTATTGAATAATTATCTCTTTTTCTCTAATAACCAATTGAGTGGGAGGTTATTGGTGGTTTCAAGGTAACTGTGAGATAAAAGGAAAAATGTTTTCCTAATTTTAGTAAGAAAAGAGAAGAAAAAAGATTTTTTTTTTTTTTTTTTTGAGATTTTCACTCTCGAAAAATTCTCATGGAGAAGTTGTCAAGTAAATTAGATTTACTATACGATAGCTTGGAGTTAGCTAAATGATCGTGAAGTGTTCTTACACGACAGACACTCACCGAAACAATGAGCTAAATGATCGAATAGCTTTTGCTAGATGATCACATAGCTTTTCTTAAATGATTGGGCATCGACCTATACGTTAGGTTGTTCCATCTCTCACTTGCTCAATCGTTTGCACGATTGTGATTCTTCCAGTTTTCTTCCTCAAACAAAGTCCACACAGAGCCCACCCCGTGGATTCTCACACCGAGAATACCAAGGTAACCTTCTTGGTGATGTCATATTCAACTCGACACTATCGAAGTTCTGTGGAGGCCGTTTGCTGTGTTCGGGGTGTTCGTGACCTTGGCAATCGCTTAGTTCGAGTGTGCGGTGTTCGTGCAGTGTAGCGATCGTATTGAACGAATGTTCGTATATTGCTGTGTTGCTGTTGTCGAGCGTTTGTGATCAAGGAACTTGAAGATGAGTCTATAAAGGTTTGTTGATTCTTCCCTTGATCTATAGTAAAGCATGTTGTAATTTCTATTTTATGCATAACCACATGTTTCCGTTTGTGATTGTAATTGTAAAGTTCATATACGATTGAAATTTGGAAAGATCCTTCCGCTGCTCATAGAAATCCTTGTGTTCGATTTCCTTCAAGTCATACATTCTATAATACTTTGAAGAGTAATAAAAGAGAACCTCCCAATTTACACAGTGGACGTAGGCCTTTGTCCCAACCACTTAAACTCCTGTGTCTTTTCTTCTTACCTCTACGATCTTTTAGATTTTGCTAAGGTATCGTTTACGAGATCGTGTAGTTTCTATTGCATCATGTACACGATTGTTTAGCTCCGCGTTCAATCATCTATATGATCATTTAGCTCCTTAGCTATCGTCTATACGATCGTCTAGCTTCAGTCAACTTTCGTATACACGATCGTCTAACCCTTCCTGCAATCGTTTACTTAATTGAACTATCGTTTAGTTCTAAGTGCATAGTTTACACGATCGTGTAGCTTTTGGTAAATGACATAAGGATTTTCAAGCTTCAACATTCTATCTCCCCTGACTCTTGAATTGTTATCGACTGTTATATCTGAGTGTTTTATGATTATTAACGTGAAGATCTTGTCATCTGGGACAACAGATAGTGTGGTTGAAAAAAATTGTTTGTGCGTTGTTGTCATAGGAGTTTATTCCTATCAACCATTGTGATAGCAAGAGTGAAGGAGTAATCTAACATGCACCAGAATAAATTAGAATTAATAAGCACTCTAACAACTCTTAATTGGAGTTTTAAACATGCTATTCAAAAGAAGTTCAAAGCAGGTTTAAAGCAAAACTTACCTTTGAAGACTTAATCCACGAATTCAACAAAATCACTTCAAGATTGAGCTTGAAACTTCAACAAGACCACCACTAAGATATTTTCTACAAAGCTTAAAAAGGAATATGTGGTGGAAACACTAAAATCTAGCTGAATTGGAGAGGAAGTTTGGTGGTTTGTGAGGGTTTTCAGAATTCCATGGAGGGCATGTCAATATTTCCAGCCAATCTTTCTTAAATTGATGCATGTAGACTCATTATATAGCATGTTTTCATGTAGGGAGAGTGATTTGCATGGAGGGCAGCTCCTACTTGGAGCTCATTACAAATTGGAGGTGGAATTGGGTGACAAACCACCCAAGAATTGGTTATTGGATTTTTCCCAAAAATTGGAAAAATCCACTAACCCTAAAATCAATTTTAAAACTTTAATTGATTTTATGATTTAATAAAACTATTTTATTTAATAATTAGTTTTATATAATTAATTCAAAATTAATAATTAATAAAACTAATAATTTTTTTTTATTTTTTAATTAAACCTTTTAATTAAAATTTATTAATTTAATATCTTAATATAAATTAATAAAATACCAATTCCACTAATATGATTCAATTTCATATTTAAATCATAATTTAAATATTAATTAATTCTCCAATTTCGTTTAATTTCAACTAAATTAAATGTTTTATAATTGTATCAAAAACAATATATTGAAAACCCTAATAATCGAATTTGAACATTTCAAATTCATAACCCTAATTCCAAAATTCATCCAAATTGTGTTGGTATTGGTGTCCTAATTCTCCCAGAGTCTCGTAGTTTGTAAACATTGTACATATTATTATGAATAAAATAAGAGTTATTTTATTTTGCATTTACTCATATCCAATAAACAAAGATCCATGGTTATTGTATGTAAATTTAACCATGTATATGAGATATACAAGTGGATCATGCCTTAAGTGATAACCTAAAAGATCTGTAGTATAAGGATATAGGAGGGATACCTGATTCTGATGACACTACAGATACGACTCGCATTGTAAAGGTTTACAAGCGTTGCGAACTACTTTAGATGGTTGATCCTGACCATTCATGTGGAGACATGCGTCCAGGAGTGTCCTATACAAAGAGTTTGTATAAGATCGAACCACGAGATGAATAGTCTCTTTATATAACGTCGTTGATACTTGAGACATACATCTCACCTAAATGACCATAGGTGGCATGACCTTAATCCTTAGTGTTTTGAGAAATCCTGCCTTTGAGGGCGATCCTTTGATTAGTATGGCTAAGAGTGGTTAGATTGCCAACTCAACAAGCCTATCGTTTTGGGGATTTTTCGGATTAGGGAGCTGGGAAGTCAGTTACACAAGATGAAATTCACTCCTTCCCCGAAGCAAGGGTAAGTAGATAGATTGCTCCCTTAAGGGCTGATTCTAGGTCTTGAAATTCAATTATATATGATATAATTGGTGTGATGTATGAGATACATCAACTAGAGGATTAATGTAAATATGATTTACATTAAGTACCATGAAAAGGAAAAAGAACTATGGTTTATATGTTTCATGAGATGAAATATTAAAACTATAGGTTATAAATATAATATGGTAAGTTGGTTATCATATTTATTTATAATAATATTAATTATTTGATAATGATCTCTTTTTCTCTAATAACCAATTGAATGAAAGGTTATTGGCGGTTTTATAGTAACCGTGAGATAAAAGAAAAACTGTTTTCCTAAAATTAGAAGTTACTTGATTCAGAAATAAACTCACGGTAAGGCTATCAAGTGAAATTGTTTCACTAAGCGATAGCTAGTAGAGAGGCTAAACAATCATGGACAAAAGCTACACGATAGTTTTTTCAGCTTCTCGTAGCTAAACGATCGCTTGGCATTGTCTATACGATAGGCTACCATCTTCTACATGATTAAGCACATCGTCTATACGATAGACTGTGTCATCTCCCACTTGCTCAATTGTCTACACGATTGTTGTTCCTCCTATCTCTTCCTCTAACCAAGTCCATACAAAGCCCACAACTTCTTGATTCTCACACCGAGAATACCAAGGTAACCATTGTGGTGGTGTCCTCACTCAACTCGATTAATTTCGAGGTTCTGGAGGCCGTTCATTGGGTTCATGTTGTTCGCGTAGAGTTTGTTGTGGATCATGCTGTTATACTGATCGTTGTGTTTGAGCATTGCTGTCTTGGACGTTTGCAGATTAGTCGAGGGAGTCGTGAAGATTGTTTCTTCAAAGGTATGCATGCATATTCTATCCCTTGACACTCTCTCAAAGCATGCTGTAATTTCTTGTTGTTCATGACCTATTATAAATACTCAATTTGTTATTCCAATTTATAAGCTAGTAGAGGAACCTAATGGATCTACAGATCATGAGCACAAACGATTTGTAATTAATCAGTTAAGATACTCAATAAAAGGATTGAGGAAAATGAGCATAACTCATCATTGATTGGACTATGTCTAACAAGGTTCGATTTCTCCTTTCTGCAACACCATTTTGTTGTGGTGTTCCAGGTGATATGAGCTGGGATTGAATTCCAAGATCTACTAGATAGTTTTGGAATTGTAAATCCATATACTCACCACCTCGATCAGATCGATGTGTTTTAATTCTTTTACTTAAATTTTCTGTTTCGGTCTTAAATTCTTTGAACTTTCAAGAGTGTCAGACTTGTGATTGATTAAGTAAATATAGCCATATCTCGAGTAATCATCAATAAAACTGACAAATACTGATAGTTGCCTCGTGCTTTTACACTCATCGGACCACAGATTTCTGAATGTATAAGTTTGAAAGGCTATTTGGAATGAAGACCTTTGTTAGAAAAAGATCTTTTTGTCATTTTTTCCTCAAGACATGATGCACATAGAGGTAAAGAACTATCTTCTAATTGACTTAGATGACCGTTTTTTTACTAATCTCTCAATCCCATTGAGATTAATGTGACCAAGTTTGAGGTGCCAAAGATAGGCGTTGGGAGAAATTTTTAATTTTTTATTTTGAGTCTCAGTCGTTTTAAACATCTCTATATTTAGAATGGCCTTTGTTTCAGTTGATTTTAATATGTATAAGTTATTTTCGAGTGTTTCAGAACAAGTATGAAGACCTCTTGAAACAAAAAACACTTCATTAGATTCAAAAAATATTCTGTACATATTTTCTAGCAGACAGGAAATGGAGATTAAGTTTATTTTCATCTTAGGTACATAATATACATTCTTAAGTAAGATGAAAGATTCCCCAAAAAATAGCTTGACATCTCCCACTGCATGAGTTGAAATGACTTCACCCGTTCCCACCTTGAAAGTCATTTCCTGTTCAGAAAGTTGTCTCCAAGAACTAGTTTCCTGTAGAAAAGTACAAACATGATTAGCGGCGCCTGAATCTAATACCTAGGTTAGGTGAGTATTCTCCACTAGACATGTTTCAACTACTAATAAATCTGATTTACCATGTTTCGCCTTTTTCGCTTTCTTTTCTGCCAAATACTTTGGGCAATTACGCTTCCAGTGTCTATCTTCTCCACAATGGAAACACTTTCCTTCGAGAGTCTTGTTTTTTTTTTTTTTTTTCTTAGCAGTGGTTTTCTTATTCCGTTTATCCTTCTTCTTCATTTGTATAGATTTATCTTTCGAAGAAGATGAAACAGACTTCTCGTTATCAGTTGGTCTTGTTCCAGACATCGACCCCATAAAATACTTCTTAAATTGAGAAATAACATTTACTTCTTTTTCTTTAAGTTTCATCATCGACTGATATGTCTGTAACTCATTCAACAACATAGTCAAATTATAAGTAATTTTGTTCATAAAAACATTGGTTCTAAAAGGTAGATAACTCTCCGGGAGAGATTTCAATATCATACTAACTTGACTTATCTCATCTATCATTGCCTCATGAGCCTCAACAATATTAAAATGGACCATCATATCGAGAACATGTTCTCTAACATTGGACCCATCTTTCATGCGAGTACTATACACATACTTAATGGCTTCATGTCGAACAGAAGATGACAGTTGCCCGAACATCTCTTGGAGCGACGCTATTATCTCATGGCCGGTGGGCATTACCTCATGTTTCTTATTAAGTACATTAGATATACTTGCTAAGTTGTAGGCCTAAGCTTTTTCGTTAGTCTAACCCATCGATCATAGATGTCTCGAACATTTTGGTTCGCTGTTGTAATGGGAACCAGAGGACATTCTTCTATCAATACAAACCTCAAAACATCCACAACTAATATCATATTGATGTTGGATTTCCTGTTTGAATATCCTTCACCGTTAAATTTATCGGAAGTTGGCAGTTGTATAATTGAATTCCACATTGCTGAAAAATTTAAACAAATTCTATTAGATTATGCATCTAAATCCAAATTTAGCAAAATAATAAAGTACACTTAAATCTTTATTTATTTGAAACGATACTTTAGTGATTTAGAACAGTTGCTACCATGGGACAGTCAACAATTCCTTCACTGAAGCAAGACAATTCTTGACCAATTATTATATCAGAATAACTATTTATTCCTATAGTTCTTTTGGTTATCCTTTTCGATTAAGATCTTTACTAACAATTAGTAATTCTTATAAGTGTGACCCACTATTTTTAGATTTTATAGAACGGTATGAACATGCCCTCGAGATGGAAGATAATATCCAAGACGAAACTATAAGATCCTATTCATTACTAAAGCTTGGGTTGCTCCGAATCCTATGTTACAACCTTCCGTGGGGATCGCCATGGTTAATGATTAGTTAGTGTCGTCTAAAAATGACAGCAAGCGCAACATATGAATCTCACAGTTCAAACTAATGGAGGAGATTGTAGGAAAATGTTGACATATTTCCTTCACCCACTTACTATGAACTACTTCCCCCATTCACCGGTTCAGTAGTCGCGGTAAAAGCGATATGAATCCGAGCATGGATCTCACGATGTGAACTCTTGGGGATGTGAGAGCTATTAACTTTGTATCAAATATATTGTTAATCTCCCACTGAAGTGTTCTAAATGTTTAGGTATTTATTTTCTTAGGTTTTATTACGGCTCATTTAAGAAAAACCTAAGTCTATGTGATTTTATCCAAATATAACGTTTACATTTGGATATTAACCCACGATGTCTATGTGTTTAAACCAGTTTTAAACCTCACACCGCTCATGAAGGCTCATAAAAGCAGTTAACAACACTCAATATTTCAGTCATAATCCCTAGGTAGAAGGTGTTACATAAACCGTCAACTTAAGTATCCCCAGCCTTAGACAGGTTTATGAACTGATTTGAGTTTGTAACCAAATTTTATAAGTTAACAATCTATTTTAACCGTTAAAATTAGTTGTTAGCCTAAATAAGCATGTTGATTATCTTTGTTATAGATTTTAAAGTCTAATTTCATTTTATAACTAATTTATAAAACAAAGATGCTTTAAACCAACCATAACATGCTTCAAAGGCAAAAATGAACATAACAAATACATCCATTTTTAAACAAACCCTTAAAACATGCATACTATATATTATAACTAATTATAACATACAATAATGCATGTAACATGTTTACCTATGGTGGGATTTTAAATCTAAAATGGCATACTTTATACACTAACATGTTTAATAAAAAAAGTTAATACACATCAAATGCATAAAATAATTAAATAATACTAATATGGTTCAACTTTGGAATTCTATACCAACAAATAAGCTAAATTATTACAATAATAGGTCAAGAACAACTTTAATTTGATGAAGAACCGCTCGAACTGACCCGAACCGGTCCCAAACCATCTGAACCGGACCACTAAGGCACTAAGGATGTTGAACCAGACCAATTTGGAGGAGAAACAGTCGAACCAGTTTTTTCAACCCACAAACCGGCTAGGCAGCACGCGAAGCAAACCCTTGGGATGAACAACGTCATGACATTGCATCCCAACGTTGCAGCGCTCGATGAACAGCGTCGCGACGGTCCTAGGCAAAATGCTCAACTCTAGTTTTTTTTTTCTAACATGCTTGCTTGAATCTTCAAATTACAGCTTAATTTGGACTCTAATGACTCCAAATAAATTACAAACTCTAGAGTACACACATAAGCTCATCAAACAAGAGCCAATTACAAATTTAACTTTGAAATCATAGAGAATTCTAATGCCAAAATTGAATTTAAACCATATTAGTCATATATTCAAACATACTTAGAAATTCACCCATCAAACTCAAAGTAACGATAATTAAGTGCTTAAATCATTCTCTGATACCAATTGAAGGAGTGCTTAAATCATTCTCTAATACCAATTGAAGGAGTAATCTAACATGCAGTGGAATAAATTAGAATCAATAAGCACTCTAACTACTCTTAATTTGAGTTTCAAACATGTCATTCAAAAGAAGTTCAAAGAGGGTTTAAAGCAAAACTTATCTTTGAAGACTTAATCCACAAATTCAGCAAAATCACTTCAAGATTGAGCTTGAAACTTCAACAAGACCACCACCAATATCTTCTCTACAAAGCTCAAGAAGGAATATGTGGTGGAAACACTCAAATCTAGCTGAATTGGAGAGGAATTTTGGTGGTTTGTGAGGATTTTCAGAATTCCAGCACTTCAGTCACTATTTCTAGCCAATCTTTCTCAAATCCATGCATGTAGACTCATTATATAATATGTTTTCCTGCAGGGAGAGTGATTTGCATGGAGGGCAACTCCTACTTGATGTCGATTACAAATTGGAGGTGGAATTGGGTAACAAACCACCCAAGATTTGGTTAGTGGATTTATCCCAAAAATTGGAAAAATCCACTAACCCTAAAATCAATTTTAATTTTAAAATTGATTTTATGATTAAATAAAACTATTTCATTTAATAATTAGTTTTATATAATTAATTCAAAATTAGTAATTAATGAAACTAATATCAATTTTTTAAATTTTTTTAATTAAACCCTTTAATTAAAATTTATTAATTTATTATCTTAATATTAAATTAATAAAATATCAATTTCACTAATATGATTTAATTTCATATTTAAATCATAATTTAAATATTAATTAATTATCCAATTTCGTATTATAATTATATTAAATGTTTTATAATTGTATCAAATATAATATATTGAAAACCCTAATAATCGAATTTGAAATTTCAACTTCATAATCATAATTCCAAAATTAATCCAATTTAATACTCAATTTGTTATTCCAATTTATGAGTTAGTAGAGGGAGCTTATGGGCCTACAGATCATGAGCTCCAACGATTTTTAATTAATCAGTTAAACTCTTTAAACCGAATTAATTACTATTTGTTAACTATCAAGGCACACAACTATAGCTCGATAGTTGCACTCTTCTCACTGTAGATATATTTGTGTCCATTTCGACCATAATCAGTAAGTCAATCCTCACAGGTCGTTTGTATTTACAGCTAGATCAAAATTACCATTTTACCCCTGTAAATACGTCTTGCATCTAAGCTCCCACTGACCTTCTATTGAACAACTGATTTGTAATATCATTTATAAATCATATCCCTCTCTACCAAGAGAGGGCGGGGGCCCGTTGTTCAAGACTAGGCATCAACGCTTACGAGAACAACTTATTTGCTAACCCTAAGTCAAGTAGGAGTGAATTCCATCTTGCATAGCTATGTCCTCAGCTATTTACGGGGTCTTATCCCCAAAATGGAAAGCTTATTGAACTTTGATATTGGACTACTGTCACCTATGCATATCAAAAGATAATTTGAAATAAACAGGAGTTCATAGTTAGCTCAGGATTAAGATTGTGTTATCCTAGGTTTTTTTAGTTTGAAATAGTCAGTTTTAACAGTAAACGTTCGTTATAAAGAAAAGTGGCTACTTCGAGGTCTAGTCTTATGCAAACTCATTGCATAGGATGCCCCCACACACATATCTTTACATGAATGATTTTTTTATCACATCATTTGTATTAGTATATGAAATGGCATATCCAACAGTGTTACCAGATGAGATACCCAATTTCATCCATATACTTATAGACCATTCAAGCTATATACTATTAACTTGATCTTGTTTATGTCACCACATAAAGTTAAAAGTATTCATACTATAGTCATGGATATGTTTATTGGATTTTCATAATAGAATACAAAATCAACAATTTTATTGAATAAGATACTCAATAATAATATTTTATTGATAAATAGAATGTTTAACAAAAATTATGAATTGCGAGTTCTAGGACATTTCCAACACAGAGTGCTATTCATCTTGTGAAGCATTCATCTCATCATGATCAGTCTAAGCATATCAATGTCAAATTTCATTTTATTAGAAAGTTTGTTACTCAGAAAAATGTTGAACTGGTCAAAATTCATACAGAACAAAATTTGTCAAAGTTCATACAGAACAAAATTTGTTAGATATGTTAACTAAAGTTCTTCTAACTCATAGGTTTAAGAACCTATTAAATGACCTAAATATTAAATATGGATGATAGAATAGAGAATAGTTAGATGCCTTAGATATTCTTGTTACGAGGGAGATTTGTTGAGAATAACAAGATATTTTTAAGTGGGTTTTTTATTTGAAAGAATTTCAGTAATTAAAGCCCAATGACAATTATGTAAATAATGCTCAATGGCATTGTTTGTAATTAACCGCATCTCCTTTTTTTTAGGGCTCCATCGTGTAAGCCCTAAAAAAATAGAAGTGGGACAGCCGAAATAGACACATAACACTGAGAGAGAGAGTATTTTATGCCAACTTGGAGAGTGAAGAATCCGATGCCGGTGGCTTTCATCTTCGTTTGTTCTGGTGTGAGTCTAGACGTATTTCAACGTTTGGGTAGTGAGTCTTCATGGTCGGAGGTCTTGGTTTAGGAAGGTGTTTTCCGACGCCGTTGGCAGAGGGTATTTCAATGCGTTTAGCTCTAGTTCGAAGAGGCTGTGTCTGGTGAGTGGGTCTTCGATTTGAATGGTATTTTTGGGGTGTGGTCTCGGTTTTCCGGGGCTGTTTTAGGTGCGTGTGACTCTGGGTACAGTGGGTGTTTGGGCAGCAATATAGTCGGGAGTGGCGGATTAAGCTCAGACAATTGGTCTTGGGCAAGAGGCGAAATAATCTTGGCTAAACTTCTGTAATTTGTGATCTTGATTGTTCTTAACAAAATCATTCCATGTTGGTTCTCACTATAGATGTAGACCAAATGATTAGAGATATTGCCATCAAGTATGGGTCGACACATCAGCTAGAGACCGTCACATCACACAGTAGAGCCATGATGGATTGATAAAGTTTAGACAATCCTATTAGGATTTGATTTCAACCGACTTTATTCCTTCTCCTTATGATTGAGCCATCTGTCAAGTATAACTATTTTTGAATTTTTTTTAAAAATAATGTTTTTTTAATATATAATGACAAAAATAGGGTTTGAGGGAAAGTATTCCAAAAAATAGGTTTTTAAATTGTGTATCAGTCCCTGTCCACTTGATTGCACGTGGCCTAGTACACGATTACCTTAAGTCGTGTACCGGGTACACGACTTCCTCACCATTAAACCGCCTCGCCCGCCCCTTCTTCTTCCTCATCGAGCTTTCTGCCTTCCGAAAGCATTCGAACAATTTTGCATTCTTTTGTTGCGTTTCTCCGTCCAAAATTCAAAAATCTTCCTCATTTTGCTTTTGTCTTGTGCATCCAAATGCCTCCATTTGCTCGTTCGTCCAAAATTGTTTGAAATCGTCCTCCATTTGTTCGTCCATCCAAAATCGTCCGAATGCGTATGTGGTAAAATTCTTTCTCTAATTATTTTTCAATATATAATCTTTCTATGTATATCATTTTGTTTGCATTTGAGTTGAAGTTAATGTGTAGTTTATGGATTCATGATTTATTTGTCAGATTGAAGCTAGAAATATATGTATATATTTGTCTATTTCTTGGGCTGATTTTGTTAGTTTATGAACTTAGAAATTAGATTTTGTTGGGCTGATTTGTTGGGCTATTTTGTTGGATGATTATGTTTGCTTATTTGTTTGGCTATTTTTTTATGATTAATTTGTTGGATGACTATGTATTTGTTGGGTTGAATGTTGAAATATATGTATATGTTTATAAATCTTAGATCTTATATGTTAAACTTAGATCTTATATCTTTTTATTTGTTTGGGCTGATTTAAATATATAGTTTATGAATCTTAGATTTGGACTGATTTAAATATATAATATTTAGATCTTATATGTTAAACTTAGAAATTGAATTTTGTTGGGCTGACATATTAACATATTTTATTTTGTCAACTATAACAGTTGAAAAAATCATAATAAATATGTCAATGCATACTGAAGATTTAGTTATTCTTCAACCTGGAAATGATGGAGATAGTGACGTTGACGTTGAAGTTGATGAATTATTTGGAAACGACAGTAGTGGGGAACATGATCTTGAATTGGTACCGTCGGAAATGTTCACCCAAATAGATTGGGAAATGACAAATTCAACTAGGGTCTACTTTGGAAGAAAGGAATATAGGTGTAGATAACTGTCGTTTAATACAAAAAGGAATGTTGCTTAATACTAAAGAAGATTTATAGCTTGTTATAAAAAAATAACACTACGAAATTGTTGTAGTGGAATCAAATCAGGATCTTTGGTATGTTAAATGTAAATTATGGAATGACGGTTGTGCTTGGAGGTTATGGGCATGTCGGCGTAAAACTCATGGGATGTTCGAAATCATCAAACTTCAAGGAGAACACTCATGTTTGTTTTCAGAATTGACATAGGATCATTCACAGCTTGATTCAAATTTTATAAGTATTGAAATTCAAAAATTGGTTAGAGCTGATCCTGGTGTGGCCCTACTCCAAGAAGCCATTAAAAAATAATATGGCTATAATATCAATTATAGACAGGTGTGGCAAGCCAAGAGAAAAGCATTGATTGCTTTGTTTGGTGATTGGGAGAAATCATATTCGGAGCTTCCGTATTGGTTGAGTGCTCTTTTTCATTACAATCCAGGAACACGAACAAATTGATTTTTCCGTCCATTTGATGTGCCAGGTACGATTATTTTTGGACGAGTTTTTTGGTCTTTTGGTCTTGCAAGAGAAGGGTTCAACCATTGTAGGCCATTAATCCAGATCTAATGGAACTCATCTCTATGGAAAGTATAACGGAAAATTATTGACGGCCTTATCTATTGATGCAAACGGACATATATTTTCCCTTGCTTTTGCTATTGTCGAAGGTGAAAATTCGTCTAGTTGGTCATGGTTTTTGTGGGCATTGCGTGAATATGTTACCCAACGAGAGGGTATTTGCTTGATTTCTGATAGACATAAGGGTATTCTTGCTGCGATTAATAATGAAGAAATTGGTTGGAGTGAACCCAGAGCGTACCATTGATATTATTTTTGCCATGTTGCCAGTAATTTCAATACGAAATACAAATCAAAGAAACTAAAAAATTTGATGTTTAAGGCCGGAAATCAACACCAAAGGCGTAAGTTCATTCGGTGCATGAAAGAATTGAAACAAATGCACCCTGAATGTCTTGAATATTTTTCAGACATTGACTTGGAAAAATGAACACAGTCACACGACAGTGGGTACCGCTATGGGTGGATGACAAGCAATGTAGCTGAATGCATGAACGATGTTTTCAAAGGTGCTAGAATGTTACCAATTACTTCTTTGGTTAGGCTAACATTCTATCGCACAATACTGCATTTTGAATGTAGGAGATAAGAAATCAGTGAAGCACTCGATCGTGGGGACATGTATACAGAATATGCCCTAAAAAAACTTAAGAGGCGGGAAAAACGAGCATCTACATATATAGTGACATCCATTGACAGGGAAAGTCAAACTTTCGAAGTACAAACTGGCATAAGTATGATTTCTCCCTATAAATGATAGCACACCCAAGTTTTGAGCTTGAAAGAAAGAACATGTTCTTACAATAAGCGGCAATCATTTAAGATTCCATGCTCTCATGTAATTGCAGTTTGTAATTACATGCGTATGACATACCTACCACTTATTGATGAATGCTACAAATTATCCAATTTCAAGCGTTGCTATGAAGGCCGCTTCCATTTAATTCAACACCCAGATTATTGGCCAGAACTATCATTTACAGAAGTCTGTCCAAATACGAACTTACTAAAAGAACAAGGTCGGCAAAAAAGTACGCGCATTCATAATGAAATGGATTGGAAAGAAGCAAGCCAAAAAGGGCTTCGTCGTCTTCGGGTCATTAGGTGTATTTTTTTTTTTACTTCTATATTTTATGTACTTGTATTCTTTATGTACTTATACTTTTCATATAATTGTATATTTTATGTATTTGTATTCTTTATGTATTTATATTTTTCATGTAATTGTATATTTTATGTACTTGTATTCTTTATGTACTTATAATTTTCTTGTAATTGTATATTTTATGTACTTGTATTCTTTATGTACTTATATTTTTCATGTAATTATATATTTTATGTACTTGTATTCTTTATGTACTTATAATGAATTTATGTAATAATTTTATTTTATGTAATTGTATCTTTTTATGTACTTTTTATGTATCTTTTATGTCATGGATTTTATTATGTAATGTAATTTGAATTTCTTAGGTAATGGAGTCTGGTTCTTCTAATCCTGTACAATTATACCAACAAAGTACGCATCGTTCACAAACATTATGAGATAGTTCTTCCACTGTAGTGTTGAGTTGTCGGAGAAGGGAGGCGACTGCATAGCATACTATCCCATTTGATCACCGCATTATTCCATATGTTCAGCAGGCAGGTTTTCTTGGGGTTGCACAAATTGGTTTTATCCAGCTTGATTGGCACATTATTATTGCTCTAATTGAGCGTTGGAGACCAGAAACTCATACATTTCACCTGCCTTGTGGGGAATGTACGATTACGATGCAGAATGTTGCCATACAATTTGGGTTACGAGTGGACGAGTAACCATTGACAGGTTCACTACAGTATGATTGGAAGAACGTTTATGAAGAGCTCTTAGGCGTTCTACCAGAGGATCTGAAGGGATCAAGATTGAGTATCCCTTGGTTGGCTCCCAGTTTCCAGAATTAGCTCCCGATGCCGACGACATCAACATACGTAGATATGCATGAGCATACATCCTGCAGCTTATTGGAGGATTTTTATTTGCTGACAAGTCAAATACTCTAGTGCATCTCATGTTCCTCCCACTATTATCTATTTCGAGCATGTTGGTACATACTCGTGGGGTGGTGCATGTCTTGCATTGTTGTATAGTGAACTTTATCGGGCTTCCAATGCACAAGCGTTGGAAATAGCGGGGCACTGATACTATTACAAGTATGGGCTTATGATCAATTTCCAATTATAGTACCACAAGTCTAGCTATAGGCCCCAGATCATCATCTACTTAGTGTTAGGTATTATTTCATTTATATATTTATTTCATTACCATTTTATGTAAGAATATAAATTAATTTTAATTTTTATAATTTTAGATGAAGTGGTGTATTAGCTGCCTCTGAACAGTCATCAAATATGTTGCTCGTGTACAGAAAAATATTCGACATGCTAATGCACAATCAGGTAGTAAATGTATATATAAATGAATATTTAAAACATTTTATATGTATACTTATTTTTTTTTTGTCGGATTATTTGGATGCCATACACACAATAGATTTGGTCATCCTTACCTGATTATTGTCGTGATGGTGAAGACATCTGGTTGACCGTTAGCCCTTTTATATGCTTCCATATAGTAGAGTGGCATCATCCAGATCGTGTGTTGAGAAAATTCGGTCTGCGATAAACGATAACTTTGTTGTCCTATACACTCCCAGCACTACACCAGATCGATTTGAGAGGTAAGCACGACCGAGATTGGTGTCGAATCCATGCAGAATATTTATCCTACTGGCATGGACGACATGATTGTTGTGTACAGGAAGAATTAAAAAATGGGCCAGCTGTATTAAACGACTACTTTCCTTGGTACAATTCGATCACAAGGCGATTTATCACACCTGACGGCACTTACTATTACTGCATGGTAAGAGATTTAAAATCAGACATTTTTCATATATATGATATGAATATTGTTTAATATTTATTTTTTTTATTGTACAGAACAATTTTCTCGGCGATGTTCAACAATATTCAGCGCATAACAACTTCTCAGAATTGGGTTCAATGTGTCAACAAACAAGACGACTCAATGTTGCTGACATCGATAAAAAACGTATTCATCGTAGACGACAGCGACAACAGGGTGAACCTAATTTAGAGGGACACGAAGACAACCCCCATAAAGGGTAAGGGCTAGGGGGTCGTTTTTAAATTTTATGTAAACTTTCATTTTCAAATTGTAAATTAAAGAACTAATTGTAAATATTCTTTAATATCATGATTTTATTTTTTTAAATATGAGTGCAAGATGTTTTCATTGTAGATTAAATATATAATTAAGTTTAATAATGAAGAAATTTGTGGACCAATTCCTAAAGTTTTAATATTGTTGTACATCTACAATTAAAAAAAAAAATAGTCAACAAACTTTTTTAAAAAAAGAAAAAAAAAAGATAAGCAAATCGTGGACCCGTTTGCGTCTGACCAGTCAACCAGTTAGCCGACGTGGTGCTGACTGGATTAATCAATACTCGTGTACCAGGTACACGAGTTTTCCACATGGAAATCGTGTACCCGGTACACGATTTCACTACCCAAATTTTGTCAATAGTTTCCCAAAACACCTATTCTTAGAAAAAGTTTCCCTCCAACCCTATTTTTGTCATCATATTTTAAAAAATCATTATTTAAAAAAAAATCCTATTTTTTTATTCCTCCATTTTCTTTTTATTATTCATTTATTCATGTAACCCTAATTTGGAAAATCGGTATAAATTTGGGCTTATTATGTCTTTCCTTCAATAAGAGAAAATCAACAAAGTTCAGGATCCTCACGCTGAGTCAACCCTATTTTTGTCATTATTATGTCCTTCCCTCCAACCCTATTTTTGTCATTATACAGGATCCTCACGCTGAGTCAACAAAGTTCAGCACACCTCCACTAAATCAGTTGTTCAATCAGATAACCAACACCAAATTGGAAAGAGGTAATTTCATGTTATGGAAGACATTAGCTCTTCCAATCTTAAGAGGATACAAACTCGAAGAGCACCTGTCTGGAACTAAGGTTTGTCCTCTAATGTTCACCTGCTGTACCCAGTACTGAAATTGGTGATTTTGACTCTCAAGCATCAGGTGGAGCGTCGAGCGAAACTAGTGAAAGGATTCTCAACCCACTATATGAAGCGTGGGTTACTGCTAACCAGCTCTTGTTGGGTTGGTTATATAACTCAATGACTTTTGAAGTTGCTGTGCTACTGATGGGACATGAAAGTGCTAAAAGTCTATGGGATGCTATTCACTCTTTGCTTGGAGTTCGGTCAAGAGCAGAAGAAGACTATTTTCGTTACATCCTTCAACAAACCTATAAAAGTAACACTTCAAAGTCTGAATACTTAAAACTTATGAAGCTTCATTCTGATAATTTAGCCCAAGTGGGCAGTCTAGTCTCTACCCACAATCTCGTATCTCAAGTCCTCCTTAGATTGGATGAGGAATACAACCCAGTTGTAGTAGCCAGCCAAAGAAATCCAGAAATCTCATGGCTCGATATTCAGTGTGAGTTACTCTCATTCAAAATATGTTTGAAACACCAAAATACCTCAAAAGCTACTACAACGTTTGCACACAATGCCTCAGCAAATGTAGCATTCAATCACAACACAACTGCACCTAAGCCATATGGACAAGGAAACAATCAGGGAGGAAATCGACAACAGTTTAATGCATCTAGGGGCAATGGCAACTTTAATGGAGGCAAAAATAGAGGAAGGGTCGAGGCAGGGGTAATAGACCCACATAACAAGTTTGCTCTAGGTATAGACACGATGCAGATGTGTGTTATCAGAGGTATAACAAAGAATTCATTCCAAATCAAAACAATGGCAAGGGAAACAATCACAACCAAGGAAACTTAAGGTCCAATCTGTCAGCATTTGTAACCTCTCAGAACCTTAATCCGTTTATTCAAAATGAGTTTGCAGGAGATTTTAGTTGGTATGCAAACAATGGAGCAACAAATCATGTCATAGTTGATCCCACCAACATACCCAATCTGTCTGAGTATATAGGTAATGATCTCGTCATGGTAGGTAATGGACAATAGTTAAACATATCCTCTATTGGAAATGCCTGTTTATATGCCCCTAGCTTTAATCTGAATCTGAAAAATGTTTTATGTGTTCCCAATATTACAAAGAATCTTGGCAGTGTGTCAAAACTGGTACAAGATAATGATGTCTCTGTTGAGTTTTATAATGATTCTCATGTTGTTAAGGACAAACCTATGGGGCAAACACTAGTGAAAGCAACTTTTAAGGATGACCTATATCAGTTGAATGAAGCATTGGTGATTCAGTTGATGTGAATATTAGAAAGGATGTCTGTTCTCTCAGTCTGGTGGAAAAAAATAACAGATTTGCTACCTTTGCTCTGTCGAATATTGGAGTAAATTTGGTAGAATCTAAAGGATTGTGGTGTAGGAGATTGGGTCACCCTTCATCTAGAGTTTTGAAATCTGTCTTAAAAGTCTGTAGTCTGCCAACTAAGTTAAATGATGATGTTAAATTTTGTGAACTCTGCTGTCTTGGAAAAGAACACTCCCTAACCTTCCCTAACTCTATGTCTCATGCAAAGCATAAATTTGATTAATACATTCGGATGTATGGGGACCAGCCTCAGTCAATTCGACTGAAGGATATAGATATTACATTTCGTTTATTGATGATTAGAACAGATATCTCTGGTTAAATCCACTCAAACAAAAGTCTGATACAATACAGACCTTTAAACACTTTCTTCAAGTAATTAACATGCAGTTTAACACAGGCATCAAAGCACTACAATCAAATAATGAAGGAGAATATATTAAGTTACATCAATTATGTAGTTCCCTAGGTATTGCATCATGTTTTTCCTATCCTTATACATCTGCACAAAATGGACAAGCTGAGAAAAAACATAGATATTTTGTGGAGATGGGACTCACTTTGTTAACACAAGCATCAATGCGTCTAAATTTTTGGTGGGATGTCTTCCTCAATGCCAACTTCTTAATAAATGGCCTTCCTTCTCCAGTTCTAAAGAACCAATCTCCTCTTCAGCTAATGTATGGGAAACTATTGGATGATACAAAGTTAAGGGTCTTTAGTTATGCCTGTTTTCCATCCCTCAGACCATATCAAACCAACAAGTTTCAATTCCACTCTGAAAAGTGTGTATACTTAGGGCCAAGCATTGTTCACAAGGGGCATCAATGCCTAAACAAGGATGGTAAAGTCTATATTTCAAGAAGTCTTGTTTTTAATGAATCTGACTTTCAATTTTTTTCTGGGTTTTAGGACTCCAACTCATCTACATTCAAATCGGAAATGGCCAATGGTCCATGTTAGGGTATATTAACATCTAGCGGAGGAAAAACAAAATCAATAAGCAATCTAATCATACTAAATTTGAGTTTAAAACATGCTTCAAAATAACTTTTACGGGTTAGAGTTTGTTGAACATAATACCTTTGAAGTATCCTTTTCAAGTCCAGCTAAGTTCCACGTGACAGAACTTCAACCTTCAAGTAGACAACCATGAAGATCTTCTCTACTATTCTCTTGGAAGGATTGTGTGGTGGAAACACTAAATTGAGCTGGAAGTATATAAGATATGAAGAGGGTTTGGTGATTTCTGCCAGGTTTCTTTTGAAGTTCTTGTAAGCATGAATCATAATTAAGTTAAGCACTCCAATTGATAGAGCTTTCACCATGCATATTCATGGCTTGCATGAAGGGTAACTCCTACTTTATGGAGAAAATGGAGAAGTGAAGAAGAAAGTTGAATACACGGTGGAGATTTTAAACTTTTGGAAATACCCACTTTGAATTTTTTTATTTTCAAAATGTTTTCCAGAAAAATGATTTTCAAAATCACTTTTTGTAAATTAAACTTATTTAATTTTATTTATTACTTTTATAAAATTAATTCGATTAATTAATTTTTAAATAAAACTAATTAATTAAACATTTTAATTAAAAAGAATTAATTTAATATCGAATATTAAATTAATAAAAACCAATTCCATCAAAATGAAATTAATATTATTCAATTAATATTTAAATCGTATTTAAACATTAATCGTTTCTCCAATTTCGTTTAATTTCGATAGAATTAAACATTTTGTATAAAATACAATAAATAGAAACATTAATTGAATTTGAACATTTCAAATTCTAAACCCTAATTTCAAATCTTATCAAGATTAGTCAATTTACTAATCAAAATTACGAGCTAGTAGAGGGACCTTATGAATCTACATATCATGAGCTCCAAAGACTTGTAATTAATTGGTTAAACTCTTTAAACTGAATTAATCACTATTTGTTAACTACCAAGACATTCCATTATGGCTCGATAGTTGCACTATCCTAACTATAGATATATTTCTGTCCATTTTAACCATAATCGGTAAGTCAGTCTTTCACAGGTTGTTCGAATATACGGCTGGGTCAAAGATTACCGTTTTACCCCTGTAAATACATCTTGCTCCTTAAGCTCCCACTAATCCTCCATTGAACAATTGATTTATAGTCCAACTTATAAATCATAACCCTCTCTACCATAAGAGGGTGGGGCCCCGTTGTTCAAGTCAAGGCATCAACGCTTAAGAGAACAACCCATCTGCTAACCCTAAAATGGGTAGGAGTGAATTCCATAATGCAAGGCTATGTTCCCAACTATCTACTCGGTCTTCTCCCTAAAATGGGAGGTTTATTGAGAAATGTTGTTGGACTACTCTGACTTATGCAAATCAAAGGATAATCCCGAATAAACAAGAGTTCATAGTTAGCTCAGGATTAAGATAAAGTTACCATAGGTCATTGAGTTTGAGATAGTCAGTTTTAGCAGTAAACAGTTGTTATAAAGAAAGTCACTATTTCAAGGTTCGGTCTTATGCAAACTCATTGCACAGGATGCTCCCACTCACATGTCTCTACATGAATGAGTTTTGGATGACATCATTTATATCAATATACAAAATGGGCCGCATCCAATAGTATCACTAGGATGAGGTATACAATCTCATCCGTATACTTATAGACCATTTTGGCTACATACTAAAACTTGATCCATTTTTATGTCACCACATAATAGTTAAAGTATTCATGTTATAGCCACGGATTCGTTTATTGGATTTTCATAGAAGGATACAATATCAATAGTAATTTATTGACTAAAAACTAAACAACTTTTTTAATGATAAATAGAATATGTTAATTACATTTACGAACTTCGAGTTTAGGCCATTCCCAACCATCTCCCACTTGGACTAACACTCCAGTGAGATAAACATATAAAAATATAATGTTTACAATGTTGAGAAATAAAGAGAGAAAAATACAACAAACTAGGGCATCCAAAATACCCTTTGATATTCTCCCTCTTGCCCTAGGTTATGCTCGTAGTCCTAGTCCAACCAGGTGGCCCTCGAACACTTTAGTCGAGAGGGTCTTTGTAAGCAGATCAATAAGGTTATCTTATGAGGCTATCTATGTGACTATCATGTCTCCTCGGTGTACAATCTCTTTGATGAGATGATACTTTCTTTCGATATTTTTTACACGTCTGTGACTTCTAGGTTCCTTGCAATTAGCAACAGCACCACTATTGTCACAATATAGAGTAATGGGCAGATGTAAATTTGGAATTACTTCTAAATCTGTTAGGAATTTACAGAGCCACACTGCATCTTTAGCTGCTTCGCATGCAGCTACATATTCCGCTTCCATGATGGAGTCAGCTATACAACTTTGTTTAATGCTTCTCAACACTATAGCTCCTCCGTTAAGAGTGAAAACTGATCCTGAGGTAGATTTTCTGAAATCTATGTCAGTCTAGAAATCAGAATCAGTGTATTATGTAAGGATCAAATACTTATGTCCACACACAAGAGTATAGTTTCTCGTTCTCCTGAGTTACTTGAGGATGTTTTTAACAGTCGTCTAATGACTGTAGCATGGGTTAGATTGGAACCTGCTGACGATTCTAACTGCAAAGCATATGTTAAGACGTGTACACAACAAAGCATACATCAGACTCCCAACTGCTGATGCATATGGAATTATTTTCATTTCCTCAACTTTTTGAGATGTCTTAGGAGACTGTTTCTTTGACAGATGAGTTCCACGTCTAAAAGGTAACATACCTTTTTTGGAATTTTGCATGTTATATCTTGACAACATTTTGTCAATATAAGATGCCTAAGATAGTGTTAAGTTTCTATTCTTTCGATTTTGAAAAATCTGAATCCCAAGAACATATTGAGCATCTCTCAAATCTTTCATTTGAAATTGTGATGCTAACCATCTCTTCACGTCATCAAGGTAACTTGTCTTATTTCCAATGAGCAAGATATCATCAACATAAAGAACCAAGAATGCCACAGTTTTTTATTGACCATCTTTTTGTATACACAAGGTTGTCAACATTCTGTTTAAAGCCATAAGATTTGATTGTAGTGTCAAATATTATATTCCAAGATCTAGAAGCTTGTTTCAACCCATAAATGGATCTCTTAAGCTTACAAACCTTTTGTTCTTGACCCTGTTTAATAAACCCTTCTGGTTGAAACATAATACTTTCATCAAGATGGTCATTCAAAAAGGTTGTCTTGACATCCATTTGCCATATCTCATAGTCATAATATGCGGCAATAGATAGAGTATTCTTATTGATTTGATCATGGCAACAAGAGATAAGGTTTCTTCATAGTCAATTCTCTCTCTTTGGGTAAAATCTTTTGCCACGAGTCTGACTTTGTAGGTTTGCACCTTGCCAGTTTGGTTTCTCTTCCTCTTATAGATCCATTTACAACCTATAGGTTTAACCTTATGTGGTTGATCTACAAGATCACAAACAAAATTGAAGTACATAGACTCCATTTCTACGTCTGTGGCTTTTATCCATTGTTCCCTATCAACATATTCTATGCCTGTTTAAAGGTCAATGGAACCTCTAGATCATCATCAAGTATGATGTGTTGGGTTTTTGTTAAACCCATGTAGAATTCAGGTTGATGAACAATCCTCCCACTACATCGAGGCATTCTCAACACTTGAGAATAACGTGATGGAGCAACAACCGTTGTTGATGGACCAGCTTTGTCAACAACTTTTGTTGATTTATCTGTAGTATCTTTGGTCATGTCTTTCAATGTTAATTTACAGCGAGGTTGATGACTTCTAATATGATCCTCTTCCAAGAATGTAACATTTGTTGAAACAAATACTTTATCTTTTTAGGGATCATAGAACAATCCTCCTTTTTGTGTCTTTTGGGTATCCAACAAAGAGGCATAACTTCGAATGTCGTTCCAATTTCTTAGGGTTTTGTACCAACACATGTGTCGGACATCCCCAGACCCGAAAGTAATGTAAACTACCTTTACATCCTTTCCATAAATCATATGGTGTTTCAAAAACTCTTTTTGAGGGACCATGTTCAAAATATATACCGCAGTCTGTATTGCATACCCCCAAAAGGATTGAGGTAAATGAGTAAAACTCATCATAGATCGAACCATGTCTAACAAGGTTCGGTTTCTCCTTTTTGCAAAACCATTCTGTTGTGGTGTTCTTGGTGCTGTGAGTTGGGATTGAATTCCATGATCTACCAAATAGTTCTGGAATTGTAAATCCATATACTCACCACCTCGATCTAATCGAAGTGTTTTAATTCTTTTGCTTAATAAGTTTTCTATTTTGGTCTTAAATTCTCTGAACTTTTCAAGAGTTCCAGACTTGTGACTTATCAAGTAAACATAGCCATATCCAGAATAGTCATCAATAAAACCGACAAAATATTCATATCCACCTCGTGCTCTTACATTCATTGGACAACGAAGGTCTGAATGCATAAGTTTGAGGGGTTCTTTGATACGAAGACCTTTTCGAGTAAAAGATATTTTAGTCATTTTTCCCTCAAGACATGATTCACAAGAAGGTAAAGAATTTTCTTTTAACTAATTTAAATGACCGTTTTTAATTAATCTCTCAATTCTGTTGAGATTTATGTGACCAAGTCTGAGATGCCAAAGATAGGCGTTAGAAGAAATCTTCCGTTTTTATTTTGCTTCAGTTGGTTTTAACATATACAAGTTATTCTCAAGTCTAGCAGAACAAATATGAACACCTCTTGAAAAAACGAACATTTCATTAATTTGAAAAGACGCTTTATACATATTTTCAAGTAGACAAGAAATGGAGATTAAATTTCTTTTCATCTTTGGTACATGATACACATTTCTTAACAAGACAAAAGAATCTCCAAAAAACAACTTGATATCTCCCATTGCTTCTATTGAAATGGCTCCCACCTTGAAATTCATTTCATACTCTGAGATTTGTTTCCAAGATTTAGTTTCATGTAGAAAAGTGAAAATATGTTTAGTGGCTTTTGGATCTAATATCCAGGTCGAGTGAGAATTTTCCACTAAACATGTTTAAAAAACAAGTAAATCTGATTTACCATGGTTTGCCTTTTCTACTTTCTTCTTGCTAAATACTTTAGATAGTTCCGTTTCCAATGCCTTTCTTCTCTACGATGAAAACATTTTCCTTTGGGAGCCTTATTTTTCTTTACAGTGGGTTGTTTATTCTTTTTCCCTTTTTCTTCATCAGTACATTTTTGCCTTTAGATGAAGATGGGACAGACTTCTTTTTATCAACGGGTTTCGTTCCTGACGAAGAATCCTTTAGAAAATTCTTTTGACATGAAACAACATTTGCTTCACTCTCTTTTAATTTCATCATAGACTGATAAGTCTGTAGTTCGTTCAATAAAGTAGTCAAGCTGTAAGTTATCTTACGAAATTCGTATGAAAAGTTAGGTAGCTCTTCGAAAGAGACTCTAATATCATACTGACTTGACTAGTTTCGTCTATAATATCCCCGTAAGCTTCAACGACATTAAAATGAACCATAATGTCTAGGAAATGTTCTCGGACATTGGTTCCATCTTTAATTCTCAAGTTATAAACATATTTTATAGCCTGGTGTCGAACAGAAGATGACGGTTGCCCAAACATATCCTGTAATGACACCATAATTTCACAGGCTATGGGCATGGGATCATGTTTCTTGTTGAGCACATCAGATATGCTCGCTAAGATATAGGCCCTAGCCTTTTCATTTGCCCTCACCCACCTATCATATGTATCTCGAATGCTTCGATTTGCCATCAAACTAGGAATAGGAGAACATTCCTCCATTAACACAAACCTCAAATCATAAACTACTAATATCGTGTTTTAAATTTGATTTCCAGTTGGAATAACCCTCTTCGTTAAATTTTTTAGAAGCTAGAAGTTGTATAATTGAGTTTGACATGTTGAAAAATGAACAAGTTCTATTATTAAAGTGTATATAAATCCAATTTTTAGCAAAAACTAATAAAGCACACAGATCGTTATTTATTCAACGATACTATAGTGATTTAGAATAAGTGCCACCTGAGGCAGTCAAATATTCCTTCAATAAAGCAAGACATTCTTCACTAAATACGATCTCTAGAATAACTCATATTTTGACAGTCATTTAGTTACCATTTTTCGGTCAAGAACTTACTAACACTTAGTAATTCTGTAAATGTGACCCACCATTTTCAGATCTTATAGAACAATATGAACATGCCCTCGAATTGGAAGACAATGTGGAAGATGGAACTATAAGACCCTATTCATTTTTTAAGCTTTTTTCCGAATCCTATGTTACAACCCTCGAAGGGATCGCCGTTGTTAATGACTAGCTAGTGCCGCCTAAAAACAAGAGCAAGTGCAACATAGGAATCTTACAGTTCAAACTAATAAAGGAGACCGTAGGATATGTTGACACATTTCCTTCACCTACTTACTATGAACTACTTCCTTCATTCACCTTGTTATTGACCTATGCAAACACTTTCCAAATGAAGTAGTCGAGGTAAAATCGACATGAAGCCGAGCCGAGCATGGATCTCACAATGTGAACTCTTGAGGACGTGAGAGCTAAAAAAATTATATCATATATATTGTTAATCTCCCACTGAAGTGTTCTAAAAGGTTTGGGTATTCTTCAACTTAGGTTTGTTATGGCTAATTTTAAACAACCTAAGTTTATGTTTATCATCCAAGTATAATGCTTATATTTGGATTTAATCTACGATGTCCAGGTTAAAACTAATTTTATACCTCACACCGCTCACACATGCTCATAAACTGGTTATCAATGCTCGTTATTTTAGTCATAATCCCCAGGTAGGAGGTGTTACGTAAACCGTAAACTTAAGTACCCCCAACCTTAGACAGGATTGCGAACTGATTGAGTTTGTAATCAAATTTTATAAGATAATGACCTATTTTAACTATTAAAACAAGTTGTTAACCTAAGTGAGCATGCTTTTTTTTATCTTTGTTATGGATTTTAACGTCTAAATAAATTTTATAACAATTTACAAATTTAGACCTGCCAAACATCCATAACATACATCAAAGGCATTCAACTTTTTAACATAACCTTTATATTAAAAGCTATTGAAACCATATACATGCATACTATACATTATAATAATTTTATAACATATTTCAATGCATGTAACATGCTTCCTATGGTGGGATTTTTAATTCTACATGGCATACTTTATGCATATACAAAAATATCTAACTATAACATACATCAAATGCATAAAACTAAACAAAAACTGATATGGTTTTTGGTTTTGGTATTTCAAAGCAAATAAAAACTTAACTGTTACATAAAACAGCAAAACCGGCTTAAAAAACTTCTGGACCACTCGAATCACCTTAAACCGAGAAAAACTCATCGAGTATCAACAAGCAATCGCATCCAGTATACTAGTATGCATCGAGCATCATCGAATCATCAAATATTTCACAAAAGCACCATCGAGTAGACGCCATCGACCATCGAGTAGGGCATCTAGCATCGAGTATCGAGTATTTCATGAAATATCATCGAGTAAATGCAACTATTACCATCGAGTATGGCATTAAGCATCGAGTATTTCATGAAATATCATCGAGTAAATGCAACGATTACCATCGAGTATGCCATTGAGCATCGAGTATTTCATGAAATATCATCGAGTAAATGCATCGAGTATGACATCGTGCATCGAGTATTTAATGAAATTTCATCGAGAATGCCATCGAGTATCCCATTCAGCATCGAGTATCTGACAGAGATTTGAATTTCCAATTGCTAATGCTTCAACCTTCTTCAATTCTTTCTTCGATTACAACCTAATTGCAACTCTAATGACTCCAAACGAATTACAGACTCTTAAGCACATATTAAGGCCCATCAAACAAGAGCCAATGACAATAGTTACAACATATTTGAAAATATTCAAATGCCAAAACACTAAAAACACTATATCAGTACACCATTTTCATACAGTTCATGAAGAACACCCACCAAACTCAAATTAACAACAATGGAGTGCTTAAAGCATGCTCTGATACCAATTGTTAGAGTATATTAACGTGTAGCGGAGGAAAAATAGAATCAATAAGCACTCTAATCATACTTAATTTGAGTTTAAAACATGCTTCAAAATAACTTTTACAGAAAAGGGTTTGCTGAACACAATACCTTTGAAGTATCCTCTTCCAGTCCAGTTGAGTTCCACGTGAAAGAGCTTCATCCTTCAAGTAGACAACCACCTAGATCTTCTCTACTATTCTGTTGCAAGGATTTATGGTGAAAATACTAAATTGAGCTAGAAGTATAGAAGATATGAAGAGGGTTTGTTGATTTTTGCAGGGTTTCTTTTTGAAGTACTTGTAAGCATGAATCATAATTCAGTTGAGCACTCCAATTTATAGAGCTTTCACCATGCATATTCATGGCTTGCATGAAGGGCAGCTCCTACTTCATTGAGAAAATGGAGAAGTGAATACGGAAGTTGAATACATAGTGGAGATTTCCAACTTTTAGAAATCTCGACTTTGAATTTTATTATTTTCAAAATGTTTTCCAAAAAAATGATTTGCAAAAGCACTTTTTGTAAATTAAACTTAGGGAAATTATTTCAAATGGTAAAACTATTGAAAATAATTACAAGATATAGCAAAATTTTAGAACTATCAATGATAGAAGTTGATAGACACCGATAGATTTCTATCAGTGTCTATCAATGTCTATCAATGTCACTGATAGACACTAATAGATGTCTATCAGTGTCTATCAGCATCTATCATTTATAGTTCGAAAATTTTGCTATGTTTTGTAAATATCTCGGTTCATTTTTCTATATTTAAAAATAGCCCTTAAACTTATTTAATTTTATTTATTAATTTTACAAAATTAATTCATTTAATTAATTTTTAAATAAAACTAATTAATTAAACCTTTTAATTAAAAAGAATTAATTTAATATCTAATATTAAATTAATAAAAACCAACTCCATCAAAATGAAATTAATATTATCAATTAATATTTCAATCATATTTAAACATTAATCGTTTCTCCAATTTCATTTAATTTCGATAAATTAAACATTTTTATTGTATCAAATACAATAAATAGAAACCCTAATTGAATATTTCAAATTTTAAACCCTAATTTCAAATCTTATCAAGATTACTCAATTTACTAATCCAAATTACGAGCTGGTAGAGGGACCTTACGGACCTACAGATTATGAGCTCTAACAACTTGTAATTAATTGGTTAAACTCTTTAAACCGAATTAATCACTATTCGTTAACTACCAAGACATTCCACTATAGTTCAATAGTTACACTTTTCTCATTATAGATATATTTATGTCCATTTTAACCATAATCGGTACATCAATCCTTTATAGGTCGTTCATATTTACGGCTGAGTCAAAGATTACTGTTTTACCCCTGTAAATACATCTTGCTACTTAAGCTCCCACTGACCCTCCATTAAACAATTGATTTATAGTCCAACTTATAAATCATATCCCTTTCTATCATGAGAGGGCGAGACCCCTTTGTTCAAGCCAAGGCATCAACGTTTAAGATAACAACGCTTCTGCTAACCCTAAAACTGGTAGGAGCGAATTCTATATTGCAGGGCTATGTCCCTAGCTATCTATCCGATCTTACCCCCAAAATGGGGCCTTATTGAACAGTGATGTTGGACTACTCTCACCTATGAAAATCAAAGAATAATCCCAAATAAATAGGAGTTCATAGTTAGTTCAGGATTAAGATCGAGTTACCCTAGGTCATTCAGTTTGAGATAGTCAGTTTTAACAGTAAACGGTTGTTATAAAGAAAAGTAATTATTTAGAGGTGCGGTCTTATGAAAACTCATTGCACATGATGCCTCCACTCACATGTCTATACATGAATGAGTTTTGGATCACATCATTTGTATCAGCATACAAAATGGGTCGCATCTAAAAGTGTCACCAGAATGAGGTACTCAATGTCATTTGTATACTTATAGACCATTTTAGCTACATACTAAAACTTGATCCATTTTTATGTCGCCACATAATGGTTAAAGTATTAATGTCATAATAATGGAATCGTTTATTAGATTTTCATAGAAGGATGCAATGTCAATAATAATTTATTGAATAAAAACTAAACAACATTTTTATTTATAAATAGAATATGTTAACAACATTTACGAACTACGAGTTTAGGCCATTCCCAACAGTCCAAATATCCTTTCACCCAACCTCACCTCATTGTTGCACAATCTTTCAAGTGAGTCCACACATTCGAATCCAATTTCAATGCTTCAGACCCACAGATCAAGCTTAACACATTGACAGTCAGCCATCTCCCTCTGTACCTGTCTCTGCTACTGCGAACTCTGTACCATCTCAGCCTAACCTACCAAACCTCATTATGCCCAACTTAGTACAAAGCCCTCCTATAGATAACACCCTACCAAATAGTCAATCCCACACTCTCTTTTGCCTTTCTCCCTCTTCTTAACCTGTTAATGAGTCTCCATCCTCTAATGCTCCATCATCTTCACCTGTACTTGTCCCTCTACATTCTCTACAACCTTCACATGCCATGATTACAAGGGGTAAAGCTGGTATCTTCAAACCAAAAGCTTGGTTAAACACTATAAAATGTGATTGGTCTTTGACAGAACCAACCAAGGTGTCAAATGCTTTTGTTACACCTTAGTGGAAAGCTGCAATGGACACCGAATACCAAGCTCTTATACATAATCAAACTTGGCACCTAGTCCTTCACACCATCATTTAATGTGTTGGGTAGCAAATGGATTTTTTGACTAAAAAAGAATATAGATGCCTCGATACAGAGGTACAAGGCTTGTTTAGTTGCCAAAGGATTCCATCAACACCCTAGGATTGATTTCTGAAACTTTCAGCCTAGTGTCAAAGAGTCAACTATAAGAGTTGTACTAAGCATCTTTATTTCAAAAGGATGGGTTATTTTTCAGCTCGACTTGAACAATGCGTTTCTAAATGGAAAATTTAAAGAGGATGTCTATATACATCAACCACCTGGGTATGTTCACTCTGATTTCCCTGAATATGTTTGTAAATTGGATAAAGCTATATATGGACTGAAGCAGGCCCCCCGGCCCTGGAATGACATGTTGAGTAATACTCTAACTAGCTGAGGGTTCACGCATTTGAAAGCTGATACATCTCTATTCATACTCAATACAAATGGCTCGATTATTCTTCTCCTAGTTTATGTGGATGATGTAAATGTCATTGGCAATAATAGTTGTCTGATCTCTTGGTTGGTAACCACACTGGACAAAATGTTTGCACTCAAGTATCTAGGCAAAATCAGTTATTTCTTGGGTATCCAAGTCCATTATTTGGAACATGGGTTCATATTAAATCAGTCTAAGTATGTGGATGATCTACTTCAAAGGATAGGTTTTACTGATCTAAAACTAGTAGCCTCACCCTGCTCCTTGGGCAAACACCTTTCAGTGACTGATGGAGTCCCTTTTACCGATCCATACCTGTATCGAAGCACGATCGGCGCCCTTTAATACTTAACTCACACATGGCCAGACATTACTTACATTGTAAATTAACTAAGTCAGTTTCTCAATGCTTCCACAGACGTTCACTGGCAAGCAAAGAAACGGGTCCTTCGATATGTCAGTGGCACAAAGCACTATGGATTACTATTTCAACCGTGTCCATCTCTTGAAGTATTAGCCTTCTTAAATGCTAACTGGGCATCAAATATAGACGATAGAAAATTGGTGGCTGCCTACTGTGTGTTTGTTGGTAATAACCTCATCTCTTGGTTTTCAAAGAAACAAACAGTAGTAGTAGGGTCCAACATAGAATCAGAGTATTGTGCTTTTGCACACACAGCCTCAGAGATCGTTTAGCTTCAACAATTCCTCACTGAAATTTAGTAGTCCCATCCTCACACACCTATCATCTGGTGTGACAATGTTAGTGTAGGGGCATTAGCAAATAATCCTATCTTTCATGCTAGGACCAAACACATTGAAATAGATGTGCATTTTGTGCAAGATCTAGTTCTCAAAGGCAAACTTGAAATTATGTTTACCATCCTCTGATCAATTGGTTGATTATCTCATGAAGCCTTTAACACACTCTCAATTTTTTTGCTTGCGATCCAAACTTGGAGTCGTTGAACTCCCCATAAGTTTGAGGGGGGATGTTAAAGATATTACCACCAAGGATGGGTCAAAGAAGACACATTAGCTGGAGACCGCCACATCACATAGGAGAGCCAAGATGGATTGATAAAGTTCAAATAATTCTGTTAGGATTTGATTTCAACAAACTTTATTCCTTTCCTTTATGATTGGGCCATCTGTCAAGTATAACTATTTTTTATTCCTCCATATTCTTTTTATTATACAATTATTCATGTAACCCTAATTTGAGAAATCTGTATAAAAATTTAGGCTTATTATGCCCTTCCTTCAATAAGAGAAAATCAGCTGAGAATTTGTCCTTATTCATCTTCTTCCTCAAATTCTGACTCAAATTGGTCGAACCACTATATCGTTGTGTTCTTTATTTACCTTTGTATATCGCTTTCAATTTTATCTGCTAGCTGTTGCATTCTATTTGTGCATGCATATTAAAGTTTGGTATTATTTTACAATATGAAAATAACGTTTTCTTTGGTAATTTCCCCCAGTTTTCTAAACATTTTAGAGTGATTGTGGGGTAATGATTAGTGTAGTTTACAGTCTACTCTACACTTAATTTCATGCGTCCTCTTTTCTATATATAGTAAAAATAATATAAAAATTATTCAATATAAAAAAATGGAAAACTATGAAGAATACTTATGTTTGATTATTTACTGTCAAACGATCCAACATACTTTTTTTTAGTTAAAAGAGAGATGGTTTAATTTGGGTTTGAAAAAATAGAAATGAATTGGTTGCAGAGGAAATGTGTGAAATTATTATGTTCATTTATATCGTTGAGATGATATAGGATGTGAGGAGTTTTGATGTCTGGAGAGTTTTGATATATGGGGAGTTCTGATCGAGTATGTTCAAGCACTTAAATGATATACAATACATGGAAGGAAAATGACGGTGAGATACGAAACACGTTCCGTAAATAGGCTCACAAACAATTAAAATCAGTGAGATAGAATAATGGACCTCCAAACACTGAGATGATATAGGATGTGGGGATATACTCGTCTTTTCATATGCATTAATCTCTATGCGTCGATGGTCATGCGTTGAACTAGAAAATATGCAATATGTGTTAAGTGTGTATGCGATGACCATTCGTTCCTGTCACAAGTTTTCTTACGCCTAGTATAACGAGAACGTAAGTTTCTTGGAATGATCCGAGGTCGATCACAGGGACTTGTAACTAAATGATGTTTGGGAAGTAATGTGTTTGAGGTGATGAATAAAAGTAAGAAGACAGAAGTTAATGGATTATGCACTACTCCTACTCCTAACTAAACAGAATGAGCAATGGAAGTTTGACTGTGAGAATTGGAAGAGATGCGGAAAATGTTAACGCATAATAAAGTGAATGAAGGACCATAATTATGGAGGGAATGAATTCGCCACTTCATTACGCTTGGTCGCAAGAGTAATCCCAGCTCGTCACACTAACACATCACACACCTCTCGACAGTCAGCCACATGCTCATATCTCTATAATGCATGGTTGCATTGAGCATAAGGTTGCTCCTATCTCTAGGAACACTGCTTACTTTGCTTTAGTGTGTTCCACTACTTACCCTCTCCGGTATTTAGTTGTAGTAAATCAGCTCATAGACAAGCATTGCGATAGCCTCACACCAAGCAAAGAGGATTAACACGCTATACTCACACAACGCACATCTCTCGATGGTTTGCTACATGCATCGTATCTATAGGCCACATGATTGAGTATGAAATTCTTGCAATTAACGCTTAACTCATTGATGAAGGTAAACGATGATAAAGAAGAAGAAGATAATGAAGATGGTGCTGAAGAAACTAAAGAGATGCATTGATTACAAAATGTATTAATGTCTTAAGCCAAAATGTAATACAATACGGAGATAAGAGGAGAGATGAAGGGCTAGATGTAAGCAATCTCTTGCTTTTCATCCGAAGTGCGTCAAGGCTGTCGATGGTGCCATGGATGAGTGGTGAAGACATCTCTCTCGAGCTCTATCTCCAGTGAAACTCCGATCGTCACTCGAAAGGGCGGCTTGTGGAAGTGAAGAATTCTCAAAGAATCTCTTGCCCATGCTCTCATCTGTGATCACAAGCATTTGCCTATGGCAGAAACTCGGATGGTTTGAAGTTAAGCTCAAAGGATTTATTTATAGAGCTTAAACATCAACAACATTGATGTTCCCATTCTGATTCACTGCTACTTCTGTAGCGGTATGCAAAATGTCAGCATCACTTTATCTTGTTGATACTCCGAAGATATGCATTCATGCTCGTTTCTCCTGGAGTATCAACGCATTCCACCCATTTTGCGATCAATCTTCTATCACGATTATCACACCGTGGATGCCACATTCCATGCGACAAACTAGTTTTCATGAAGATCAATGCATGCGATCAACCTTGCAGCGGTCTCGGATCGATGCATGCGATCAATTCCCGCAATAGCTGCAAAAATAGACACTTTGATGCAGAATAATGCATGATATAGAGTTAGTGACGATTTTCGGTGTTGGTCGTTGCAAGCTCATTTTTCCACATGAATTCTTGGTATTATTAATGCATATTCTACTTATTAGCCCTCATAATTCTAAGTAAAAGGCTATAATAGCTTGTATTTTTACAAGCTATCATATATCATCTCATGTTGGGTCCTCAAGCAACCCCTTTATATCTGAATCATACCTTCTGGATTAAGATTTTTTTTAAACTTCTCTCCATCTTTTTTTGTTTTTTGAAAAGCTTCTCTCTATCTTTATTGTTTAGCAATAGGTTTATTTTAATTTTACAAATTTTGCAATCATTTTGATGAATTTTTATCTCTAATATTTAATTTAGCATAATTTTCTACTTTTATAAGATTTCTGAATATCTACAAACTCCCAAAATAATGAACTCCACAAATTTCATTTTAAAAAACAATGTAGCAATATAAAATCTCTAATGTGTTATAACTCAAAAATAAACAAAATCTTTTAAATATTTTTATTTAAGGCATCTTTATTATCTATATTTGGGTTATCTACTTTTGGATTTCTTGGTGTTGGACATGCTCAAATGGCAGATGGTAGTGTACGTTTTCACCAATGGAAAAAAGAACATAATTAGAGGGAAAATGGGGTGTTGACCATCAAATGGATGCATTCACTCAAAAAATTGTCTCGTCGTGGTGTCCTCATCGGTAGGTGAGGTGATAGCTAGAGGTGGAGATGTGAGTATGTTAGAGATTTGTTCACTGACTCTATATTTACTGAAAAAGGTAGCTTGTGGTGGTTTTTGTTATTTTAACAAATGTAGTTTTAACATCGGTCACAAACAACATTATTTCCTGTAGAATATTTTGTTTCCTTATATGGAAAATTTCTACAGATTTAATTTGTCCGATATTTTCCTTAATTGAGGTGTTGCTTATTATTTTCGTTTAAGGAGCTTGTTTCCTTTCTTGGCCACGGTTCTAAAAGAAGAATAATTATATTCTCTTCGGGTTGTCACATTTATTTATAGTCTAAAAGTTTTTTCGGTTTTTTAAGCTAATTTGTGCAACATCAAAGTTTTTAATCTATACTCCCAATATTCCTCTGTGTGATTGAATTAATTAAAAATTGCAATACCTTGAAGATAATTTCTGCCTTAGGGGGAGGCTAAGGTATTGTTGTTAAGAAGGAATTTTTGGTCTTAGAGGGAGTCTAAGACTTCGTTCTAAAGAAGGAGTTCTCTATCTTAGGGAGAACCTAAGATTCATCAGTGAAGGTGTGGCCAAACTAACTATTATTCTTTTATTTGCAAGCCCAAAAGCTTAGCACATTCAGCTTATTTCACTTCAAGACTCAGCCCAAACATTAGATATTTATAGCTCGATCCAACTCTAAAGTGTCAGTGGGAGTAGGAAAGATTTTTCCTTCAGCCTAATGATGACACTCCTCTGCCACGTACAAGCTTGGTCAGTGCACTCTTCCTAATTGTCAATCATACTTTGATTATCACAGTAGATCCTTACTTTACATTGTGTGACTCTGAAATCATTTAGCAATCCTTTCAACCATAAGCCTTCTTTGATTGTCTCGGACAAGGCTATAAACTCAACTTTTGTTGTGGATAGGGCTACAGCTAATTGTAGGCTAGCTTTCCAACTTATTAGATTGTTTCCCTATAGGAAAACATAACCTGATAGAGAACGCCTCTTATCCAGGTCTTCTGCATTATCAACATCCACAGAACCATAGATTTCATCATTAGAAGGGCCATTCTGTTTGTATAGGATTCGAGATCCCTTAGATGAACATAGATATCTTAGTATCCACATAATTGCTTCACAATAAAGTTTACCAGGGTTAGCCATGTACCTACGGACCAAACTTGTAGAAGTCATTAGATACATCAATAATCCCACTGCCTGGGAATAAGAAACTGCCTTCATATGGTTAATGTGATCCTCATTTGTGCTTTTAGGACTATTAGTATCTAAGAGTTTAAAATGAGGTGCAAGGGGAGTGACAACAAGCTTAACACCATTCATTTTAATCCTCTGTAGTACTTTCTCACAATAATTAGCTTGACTTATATAAAGTCTATCTTGCTTTCTGTCCCTGTTGATTTCAACACCTAGGATTCTCCTTGATTCCCCCTAGGTATTTCATGTCAAACTCTTTCTTTAGAACAGTCTTGACTTAACTTAGCACTTCTTTGGAGCTCCCTGCTAACAACATGTCATCTACATATAGGAGTAGATAGACTGGCTCTTCAAAGCTTGTAGTGTTGGTATACACACACTAGTCATAGGAACTTCTATTGAATCTCATTTTAGAGATTACCTCATTAAATCTGTCATACCAACACCTAGGTGATTGCTTGAGCCCATAGATTGATTTGTTTAGTAGACATACTAAGTCTTCTACTCCTTTCTTTATATACCCTTGGGGTTGTTTCATATAGATAGTTTCATTCAACAAACCATGTAATAATGTTGTCTTCACATCCAATTGGTCTAAGTCCAAATCCTTTTGTACTACTAGGGAGAGGAGTGGCTTAATGGATATATGTTTTACAACAGGAGAAAAGACTTCTGTATAATCTATGCCCTCTTTCTGGGTGAACCCCTTTGCAACAAGTCTTGCCTTGAATCTAGACTTTTGTACCCCTGGAATTTCTTCTTTAAACTTGTATATCCACTTACATGAGATAAGTTTATACCCTTTAGGTAAAGTACTAGTTTTTAGGTATCATTTAGAGTAAGAGATCTCATTTCATTATTTATGGCCTCAATCCATTATCTAGCATTAAGACTGTTAGTGGCTTCAAAACTAGTAGGTTTATTGTTGCTTAGTGAAATGGCAACACTTAGAGCAACACTAGCATAGTCAGTTTCCAAGTACTTTGTAGAAGGCACAATAGTCCTCCTTGTCTTGTCCCTTGCCAAGGAGTAGTTTTATAGGTATTCTTGTGTCTCTTCTTGATCACTAGAAACATTTTCACCCGTCTCAACAGTGTTTTCACTTCAACTTCTAGGTTTTCTAGAGAGGTAGAAGTCCCCTATTCATTTTGAGGCTTCACCTCAAACCTTGTACTACTAGTCTTAGGAATAATTGTAGGTTGTTGCTCAATTAACATGAACATCTCATTTTCTCTGAACACAACATCCTTATTGTTGATACACCTCTTCTCAATAGGATGCCACAACCTGTATTCTTTCCCTCCAGGTGTAAAACCTAAAAACATGCATTTGACAGCCTTAGGTTTTAGTTTACCTTGGCTTTGGTGCACATACCCTACACTCCCAAATATCTTCAAGTGTTCCAACTTGGGAGGCTTTCCTGTCAATCTTTCTTTTGGTGTTTTCAGCTCAATAGACTGACGTGGACATTAATTTAGGGTGTAGACAGTATAGAACATTGCCTATGCCTAATATTTTTTTTAGGAAAAAGGGTCTTTGAAACCTAGCATCGCACTCTTTCAAGCACTGATCTATTGAGTCTCTCTACAACTCCATTTTGTTGAGGTGTATACCTCAGTGTTTTGTGCCTTACAATTCCATTCTCTCTACAAAACAAGTTAAACTCCCCATTCTCTCTGCAAAACAAGTTAAACTCTTCTCCACAAAACTCTAAATCATTATCAGTTCTTAAGTGTTTAATGTGTTTAGAGGTTTGTTTTTCAATCAAGGTTTTCCATTCTTTAAATCTCCCAAAAACTTCATCTTTGGTTTTTAGAAAATAAACCCAGCTCTTTCTTGAAAAATCATCAACAAAAGAAAGGAAATACCTTGCTCCACTTAGTGAAGGGGAGTGAACTGGACCTCATAGGTTAGAATGCACATATTCAAGTATCTTATTAGTAGTATGTTGCCCTTTAGGGAAACTTTGCCTAGTTCCCTTTCCAAGGATGCAATGTTCACAATACTTCAAACTATTTCCAACCCCTTTAGGAAAAATCCCCTGTTTGGAAAGAACTTAAGCTCTTTCACACTAATATGGGATAGCCTCTTGTGCCAGAGCTCATCCTCTGTAGGATCCTCATCTGAAGCCACCAAGGCTAAATGTGCCATTTGCACATCTTTAATGACATACAAGCCATTTATTTTAGTAGCCACCAACACCACCTTTGAGTCTTTGATTATCTCCAAAGTGCCTCAAACTCCTCTATATTCATAACCAATTGAGTCAAACATCCCCAATGATAGGAGATTTCTCGTCAAGGTAGGAACATGCCTCCATTTCGGATTAGCTTCATTGTACCATCTTGTAATTTTAAGGAAATAGGGCCAATACCAACTGCCTTACATGTATTATTATTTCCCATGTAGATTAGTCCTCCATCCCACTTCTTGTGTACAAAACCACCTTTTAAATGGTGTCATTTGGACTAAACATCCAAAACCTATAACCCAATCTTGAGTTACCATAGAATTCTGCTTACCACATTCTTCAGTTGCTACCAAGGCATCTGAATACACAAAGGAATTCTCCTCTACAGCTGCCTTTGTTTGTTTTCCTCCTTTGTTCTGTTGGTTTAGTTTTTTCTTCAAGGAATAACAATCTTTCTTCATGTGTCCAAGTTTATGGCAAAAATGACACTTGATTTTAGATTTGTCACCCCCATTCTGCTTGCCTTTCTCATTATTCTTTGTTTTCCATTTTGAAAAGAAACCTTCTCCTCCTTGCTGATCTTTCTTGCTCATCTGTAGTTCAAGTACTCTAACTCTGACTACAGAGATAATTACTTCTGTAGTGATCTTTTCTCTACCACACTTCATTGTTGTTTTAACATCTTTAACAAGTTTGGTAGAGAGTTTAGTAGGATAAAGGCCTCCTTTTCTTCCTCAATATTGTCTCCTATTGATTTGAATTCTAATGACAGTCTATTGAATTCATTCAAATTTTCATTGAGAGATTTTGCAGCATCCATTTTATATGTGAAAAATTTTTCACTCAAGAAAGCTTTATTATGAAGATCTTTATTGAGATAAATCTCATTTAATTTGTTCCAAAGATCAAAAGCAGTTTGCTGGTCAACTATTTGCCTTAAAACGCTAGTTGTAACATTTAAAACAATAGTTCCATAGGTATTTACCTCTATTGTTTCTTTTTCTGCATCTGTGAGTGTTTTAGGTTACTTTGTTGGGTCTGTGATGGCTAGAAGTACCTTTTGCTGTCCCAACACTGCCTTGATCTTAGCTTTCCACAATTCAAAATCTTTCTTTCCATCAAACTTTTCAATTTCAAACTTGATTGTAGCCATTCTTGAACTTCAAGATTAACTTTGTTTGAATCTTTGTATGCAAGAATTTAAATCCTGGATCAGGATTGAGTTGTTTTTTGAGCTTTGATACCACTTTTGGCCCAACTAACTATTATTCTTTTATTTGCAGGCCTAAAAGCTTAGCACATTCAGCCTATTTCATTTCAAGACTAAGCCTAAACATCAGTTACTAACAGCTTGATCCAACTCTGATGACACTCCTCTTCCACGATGATGACACTCCTCTTCCACGAACTAACTTGGTTAGTGCATTCTTCCTGATTGTCAAACACACTAAGTGCAAAATCAGAGTGAAGTTTAAAGGGTATTCGAGAGAGAAAGTTATTCTTCCTTTTCCTCTATGTTATCGAGGGTTTCAAAGAGAGATCTTGATGAATCGGGCTCCTCTACTTCAGTGAATCACCTGCATGAAATCATAAATAGAAAAAGGATGCCACAAGGAACAAGAAGATAATAATCAATAAGGTAAAAGAAGAAGAATGACTCAGGAGTTAAGTGATTCGGCCAAAGCCTACATCCACTGTGCAATGGAGGGTATTTTTCTTTATTGATTGCTCTTTTGAATCTTACAAGAATGGTTATTTTTACTCTTTTTTAGCTTTTAATCTCTCTCTCTTATTTATACATAGGTGTACAAGAACACAAAGAGAACTCGAGGTAAGCTGATGGTTACAACATGGAACAGAAAAGCTTAACAGAGAAGTCTTATTATTAAGCTCACTTTCTATTATTTCTATTACAGAAGGGAGTTAATCAAAAGAAGAAAAGTCTCACACTGTAATGACCCGACCCCCTAGGACTTAAGTTAGGTCGTTACTAAATAGGTGGGCATCTATTTCCTCTTGATATCCACCTCTGGTGAAATATATAACTGCTCTAGTCCTCATGGGACACATATACACATGAAATAAGAAAGAGACTAAGTCCTATCCTAATATAGTTAAGTATGCCCACTACCTCTGGTGAATCCCGAAGGAGACACAAACTGGTGAATCCTAAAGGAAACACAAACTGGTGAATCCCGAAGGAGACACAAACTGGTGAATCCCAAAGGAGAAACAAACTGGTGAATCCTGAAGGAAATACAAACTGGTGAATCTCGAAAGAAGCACAAACTGGTGAATCCCGAAGGAGACAAAAACTGGTGAATCCTGAAGGAAACACAAACTGGTGAATCCCGAAGGAAGCACAAACTGGTGAATCCCAAAGGAAGCACAAACTGGTGAATCCCGAAGGAAACACAAATTGGTGAATCCCGAAGGAAACACAAACTGGTGAATCCCGAAGGAAACACAAAACTGGTGAATCCCGAAGGAAACACAAACTGGTGAATCCCGAAGGAAACACAAACTGGTGAATCCCAAAGGAAACATAAACTGGTGAATCCGGAAGGAAACAAAAAATCTAATGAGCATCTAACTGATCTGTAAGGACATTTACACAGTCTCAACATCATAATCATCACTGTATGGATCTTTGACATACATATAAACCTCAACATCATGGCTCTACAACATACACATATACCTCAACATCATGGTTCTACAACATACATGTATATCTCAACATCATCAGATCAAATACAACCATGGAAGCACATACCATCTCATATTAGCATTCAAGTGTTTATGTGCATAAATAAATAATTCGAATCTCGTAACAGAACATACTTTAATCATATTATACGATCAATCTTTCATGTTGTCATTCTGCCATAACCTTCATTTAACATGCTAGCATACATCTAATGCCTGGCCCGTGGGCAGTTCCAGTCGTAAGATTACTTACCTTGATATTAGGTCGAACCAAAAAGTAATTGAATCTTTGTGAAATTCTTGAATCCTTAATCAAGCCTAAACATAAACCAAGCTTTAAAATTAATAGTTAAGGCTAAATTCCAAACACCCAAATATTACAAAATATTTTCAGATAACCTTACCTAAGGTGTGGTCTAATTCAAATTCACCTTCCAAACCTCCAATTTTAAGTCCAAATAATTAGCAAACCAAACTCTTCTTCATCTTGAATGAAATTCTTGAATCAACTCCCTAATCATAATTTGAAATTAGGCTTACATGATTAAAGCTTGAATCAAATACATACTTCACTACCAATGTCTCAAATAAATTATTCATATGTAGCTTTGTCAAAAAATCACTTCTAAATGACTTTACCAAAATTTCTTAACAACAAAAATTAATCCACAAGAGGGTAATCAAAGCATAAAACTTACCAAAACTCGCTAAAACAAACTCCAACTTCATTGAACAACACCTCAATACCTTCACAACGTTGAATCCAAAGTTGAAACACAATGGGTATCAACCAATTGATGCCAAAAGTAAATGAGTATTGAAGAATCAACCAAAAATAAACCCAAAAGGTAGAAATATTACCCAAATCGATAGATCTAGTGACGGCAAAAGCGAACGACGCTTAAGCAGTGGTGGACGGAGGTCATGAAGAAGAAACTAACGCGGTGGCTTTGGGCGGCGTCGGATGGGCTCACGAACGTGAGGAAGAAAAGGACGAGCTCACTAATGTCAAAATCAGAGCAGGTCCATTAATTCCGACGACGATCAAGCTCTATAAATAGAAGCCACTGAGCAGAATTTCAAAGGATCTAGGTTTTTCGTCTTAGGTTCAATCCCCGTGATCTAGATTAATGCGTGAGAAAGAAGCTTGAGAGTTCTTCATCTTCTTCATCCATCCTTAGTGACGACCGGAGCCTTCGCTGGAGTTAGATCTCGAGAGAGTCAGCTCCACCGCCCATCCATGGCACCACCAACAGCCTTGACACACATCTGCTGGAAGCAAGTCATTGCTTCCAGTTGGTCATTTCATTTTCTCTTCTTTTCTTATATTGTATTGTATTACATTTTGAATTAAGAAATTAATACATTGTGTTTTCAATGCATTTATGTGTTTCCTTCGATTCCATCTCCATCTTTCTTTACTTAGTATCATTAACTTTCATTGCATCATTTAGTGAGATTGTTAAAGTATCGTATACTTGGTCATGTGAATTAGAGATATGAAACATGTAGCAAACCACCGAGAGGTGTGCATTGCGTGAGTGTGTGAGAAAACCTTATTTGCTTAGTGCGAAGCTGTAGCAATGCTTGTCTATGAGTAAAGTCAGCAACAACTAACTGTCCGGGAGGGTAAGTGGTTGGACGCATCAAAAAATGTAAGCTATTGTTCACTAGAGATAGGAATAATCTTGCGTCAGCCAAGTTCATGTGGTTACCTTGTCCTATGAGCGCATCATTCATCATTTAGGCATATTTGGAAGAATAGTCTAAAATCCAAATCTAAGACTCGAGAGAGCGAATTGGAATGCATAAGCAAGAATGGGGAACTTAGGAATAAGCTCTGTTTTCTATCACACAGCGTATGCAACCTACGGAGAGGATATTGCATGCGTCCAGGAAGTAGGATATGGTGGCTGTATNAGAGGATATTGCATGCGTCCAGGAAGTAGGATATGGTGGCTGTATGCGGTCATCTCGACCCTTTGGCATACATACCGCATACGTCCTAGATTTAGGCTTTTAGTGTGTGTAGCATGATTGCATAGCTTGTTGGCTGAGGTTGCCCTTGCGGTCACTCTTAAGGGTTGCGATGAAGACATCCTCATATTTTATCTTTTTTTTTTTCCATTCATTTACTTCATGTCAACAGTTGTCGTGTCTCTACCTCTCATTCATACTTCTCATTGCTTTGTCTGTTAGTTAGGAGTAGGAGTAGTTATAGCATAGAACACCCTACCATTCTTTTATTCAACCGCCGCATACACATCACCGCATACACCTAGCTACAAGTCCCTTAGTTCGACCTCGAATCACCCGAGAAACTTGCGTTCGCGTTATACTTGGCGTGAGCATAAGAAAACTTGTGATAAGAACGCATGGTCATCGCATACATTCGTTAACGCATAGTTTTATTCCAACGCATGACCACCGACGCATATAATCAACGCATACCTTAAGACTTGCATCGCATATTGCGTCCCACATGATTTTAGTCATCATAGTTTTGGCGGCTAATCTCACGTCATCAAGTTTTTGGCATCATCATTGATGTTGAAAGAAATCAAACAAGAGGATCTCCATGAGTAGCGGAAGGGATCGTTCCAAATTCCATTCGAATTGAACACAAACAATTACAGTCTAAAATGGAAATTAATAGGTCATGCATAAATAGAAATTACAACTAGTTATACGATGATACAAAGGATAGAGGATGTATAACTTTGAAGAACCATTCTTCAAGAATCTCTCGATCCGTCTCCAAGCGTCCAAGAACAACAGTCGAACACAACGAATGGCCAACAGCTCCTCGAACCCAACCGAGTCCCACTTGATTCACGAACAAAGACACCACCACAATGGTTACCTTGGTATTCTCGGTGTGAGAATCCAGAAGTTGTAGGCTCTATATGATCTTGGCTAGAGGAAGAGACTGGAGGTCTACGATCGAGTAGACGATGAAGCAACTGGGAGATAAGAAGTTGGTCTATCGTATAGCGATGTGCTCGGTCGTTTAGTAAACTGCAGCCTATCGCATAGATTTTGCTACTCAATCGTGTAGCAATGATCAACTGGTTAACTATCGTATAGTCAAAGGTAAGCGATCGTTTACCTGATCGTGTAGTCTCTCAACGCTATCGCTTAGTGAAACTCTTTCACTTGATTGCTTGTCTCCGTGAGTACTTTTCGAATGAAGCAACTTCTAATTTTGAGAAATAATTTTCCTTTTTATCTCATGGTTACCATAAAACTACCAATAACCTCCCACTCAATCAGTTATTAGAGAAAAAAATTTAGTTATCATATAATTAATATATTATAAATAAATATGATAACCAACTTATCATGTTATATTTATAACCTATAGTTTTAATATTTCATCATATGAAACATACAAACCATAGTTCTTTTTCTATTTTATGGTATTAGATATAAATCATATTTATATCAATTCTTCCAAATAATGTATCTCATACATCACACCAATTATATCACATATAATTAAATTTTCTCTTGTTAATTTGAACACTTCAAACTAACCCCAAAATCTGATTCTGAACTTGAACCAATTGAGCAAATAGGTTTTGTACAAGATCGGACCACAAAATCAATCATTCTTACTTTATAACGTTGTTTACTATATCAGACTGACTATTTCAAAGTGATGACCTAGGTAACTTGACCTTAATCCTAAGTTATCTATAAACTCCTATTTATTCGGGATTATCCTTATATTTGCATAGGTGAGGGTTGGTTCAACAGCGCCTGCTCAATAAACTACCGTTTCATGGGTAAGACCGGGTAGATAGCTGGGGACATAGGGTGTAAGAATGAATTCACTCCTACTCGCTTTTAGGGATAATAGAGAGATTTTTCCCTTATGTGCTGATTTTGGATCTTGAACAATGGGCCCCACCCTCTCATTGGCTCGAGAGGGTCTCAGTTTGTTGATTGGATGAAAAATCAATTGTTCATTAGAGGATCAGTGAGACTTAAGGAACAAGAGGTAATCCTAAACCCTAAACCTTAAACCCTAATCTTGGGGGTAAAATAGACATTTGACCCAGCTATTATTACGAACAACCTGTGAAGGGTTAACTTACTAATCTTGGTTATATCGAGTGGACATAATATATCTACAGTGAGGGGAGTTCAACTATGAGCTTTAGTGGAGTTCAACTATGCGCCTGTTGGTTAGCTTTAAGCGACCTTTTGCTAGTTGTTTAATGACGGCTATCCCCACGGAGGGTTGTAACATATAATTCGGAAGAACTCAAACTCCAGGAATGGATAGGGTTTCTTAGGTCCATTCCCAACCTTGACTCTCCATTTCAATAGCATAGTTGGGGTCGACCTCTAATGTCTAGAAACAGAGGGTTACACTTACAGAATTATTAAAATGTTAGTAATTTCTTATCAAAAGCGATAGCTAAATGACTATCAGAATATGAGTTATTCTTGAGATAGTATTTAGTAAAAAATGTCTTGCTGTAGTATCGTTGCAAAAGAATAATTTTGGGTATATTATTACTTTGCTAAAACTTGATTGGATTTAAAAGCAATTCACTTATAGAATTTGTTTATAATTTAAGAATGACGAGTTTACTAGTACAATTTCTGGCGTTTGATAAGCTGATAGGGGATAATTATGCAACCTAAAAATCAAATTTGAATACTATACTGGTGTTAGACAATGTATGGTTTGTCTTAACAGAAGATTGTCCTCCCATTCTGAGCTCTAACACAAATCGAATTGTTCGGGATGCGTATGATAGATGGATTAGGGCAAATGATAAAGTCGTGCTTATATACTTGCCAACATATCTGATGTTTTGGCAAAGAAACATGAGGTTATAGGTATTTCCAAAGGGATTATGGAATCTCTACAAGGGATGTTCGGGCAACCGTCCTTCTCCCTAAGGCATGATGCTATAAAGTACGTTTCTAACGGCCGCATGAAAGAGGGGCCTTTGTTCGTGAACATGTCCTGGACATGATGGTCCACTTTAATGTGGCAGAAGTAAACGACACTGTTTTTTGCAAGAGAAGTCAAGTCGATTTTATTCTAGGATCTCTTCCGAAGAGTTTTCTGCAGTTCTGCACGAATGCACTTATGAATAAAATTCAAAACAATTTTACTACTCTGCTGAATGAGCTACAGGCTTTCCAGACTATGTTGAGAACTAAAGATCTGGAATCTGAAGTACATGTTACTACCGCTGAGAAGAGAGGAACGTCCTCCAAAAAGCCTGATGTTGCTTCCTCTTCATAGAGTAAAAGTATTCCTACGAAGAAGAGCAAAGGGAAATGGAAGAAGAAACCCGCTAAAAAGAAAGGAAAGAACAACACTGCAGACAAAGGAAAGTGTTTCCATTGCAACGAAGAAAAACACTGGAATAGAAATTGCCCTTAGTACCTTGCTGAGAAGAGAGCAAAGAAAGCAAAACAAGCAAACTAGTTCCTGAGGATTGCTTGCTCAGCTCAACCAGTGGGAAATTTTTCTGTCTGATGATAATTTTACTTTCTTTTGTTATCTTGTAAAGAACAAAATGTATATATTTTTGTTGTAAATGAAATGTTCATTTTCAAAAATTATGTTTGTTCTATCTCATAGCAACTTCTGTTAAGAATTAAACTAGTAAAAGCCATTTTTAAATATTCAGATATTTATAACAGTTAGAAAATGATTAGACCAAAGTATAGAAAGTTTAAAGATTTCTAGATCTATTTAGTAAAGAGTTATTAAATTAACACTATTAACAATAGTTGTCAAGACAGGTCAGATGTGTCTTACTCAAAAAGTTGAGAGTATCTCAATGTAGTAGGAGGAAAGTATGACTTCCTGGTCATTATTGAGAATAAGATGCATTCCTCATATAGTTTAATAAAAAAATCTATTATACATCTACATGTTTACAATGATTCTCTCGGCTAAATTGTTTTGAGAATCACCTAGTAAGACTGGGAATACAAAGTAAATAACCTAGGGCAAGTGGGAGAAATATCGGGTATGGGATACCGAATGGTAAACCATAGGTATAGGATGCCCTAATTTATTGTATTTTTCTATAAAACTCTGAAACTCCATCTTATATATTGGATATATAAGTTACCACTTGAGTTTTAGTCCAAGTGGGAGTTTGTTGGGTTTTATGTCCTAAACTCGTGGTTTGTAAACAATAAAACTTATTCTGAAAATTCAATAAGTTGCTATTGAATATATGTATTATTTATTATAAATCCAATAAATCTAAAAGACCCTTGACTATTACATGAATATTTGAACTTTATATGGAGACATAAAAGTGGATCAAGTTTAAGTAAATAGTCAAAATGATCTATAGTATATGAATAAGGTTGGATGCTTTATTCTGGTAACACTATTGGATGCGGCCTACTCTATAGTTGTTACAAAAAGTTGTAAAGTACTACAAACGAAGTGATCCTAACTCATACATGTAATGACATGAGGACTGGAGGCGTCTTGTGCAAATGGGTTTTGTAAAAGATCGGAACCACGAATCAGTCACTCTTACTTTATAACATTAGTTACTATTTATGAATGACTATTTCAAAGCAATGACCTAGGTAATTTGACCTTAATCCTGAGCTAACTATGAACTCTTGTTTATTCGGGATTATCCTTACATTTGCATAGGTGAGGGTTGGTTCAATAGCATTGGCTCAATAAACTTCCATTTCGGGGGTAAGACTGGGTAGATAGCTGGAGACATAGAGTACAAGAAAGAATTCACTCCTACCCGCTTTTAGAGATAGTAGAGAGGTTGTTCCTTTAAGTGCTGATTTTGGGTATTGAACAAGGGGCCCCACCCTCTCATTAGCCCGAGAGGGACTCGGTTTGTTGATTGGATCAAAAATAATTGTTCATTAGAGGATCAGTAGGACTTAAGGAACAAGAGGTAATCTCGAGGGTAAAACAGACATTTGACCTAGCCGTTATTACAAACAATCTATGAAGGGTTAACTTACTAATCGTGGTTATATTGAGTGGACATAATATATCTACAGTTCGAGGAGTTCAACTATGGGCTTTAGTGGAGTGACCAATAAGTTCACGAATAGGGGTTAATTTGGTGTAATGAGTTTAGCCAATTAATCTCGGATCGTTGGAGCCCATGATCTATAGGTCCACGAGGTCCCCCTACTAGTTCGAAAATGGATAGCTTTAGAGTAGCATGATAAGTTAATTTGAAACGTTCAAATTAGAATTAAAGGAATTAGTAATTATATGAGATATAATTACACGTTTAATTTTAAGAATGAAACGAAATTGGAAAATTAATATTTAAATATGATTTAAATATATAAAGGTGGATTTGTGTAAAATTAATTTAATATTTGATATTAAATTAATTAGAATTATTTAAATTGTTTAAATAATTATTGATTAATTTTATTAAGAAAATTAACATTGTAAAATTAATAATATTTCCAATTTTAGAAAACAAATAGATTTTTGAAATCAATTGAAAATTTGAAAAATATTAGATAACACAAAATGGATTTATGGGATTTTCCATTACACCTTCAAAGTAGCTCACACAAAACTCACTTCATTTTTTGCTTCAATAACTCCAAGCATGAGCTACATCTCATGCAACCATCTTCTAGTATGATAGTTTGTAATATATCAAGAAGATTGGAGTGAAATTGAGGTATGCAATCTATAGAATTTTTGCTGAAAATTTCGTGTTGAAGAAGGTGTTCTTTAAGTGAGCTGCTGTTGTGAGTTTTTCTCCAAATTCCCTTCTTAAGCTTATTTTGAATCCCACAACTCAATCTAAAGCTCCAAGAGAATAGTGGAAAGATATTGAGGTGGTCCACAACAGGATTTTAAGAAGTTAGCAGCTAAAAATCGAGCTTTGAAGAAGTTCTAAAAGGTATGACTTGAAACCCACTTGTTTCTGCAAGTGCATGCTTATATTTCTGCCAAAATTAATGAATTAGAGTGCTTACTGATCCTCATTGCTTTCTCTACTTACTGATACAATCCAACACACAGTGGTCTGAATGTATAAGCTCCAAGGTTTCCTTGGCTTTATAACCTTTTCCAGTAAAAGGTCGTTTGTTCATCTTGCCTTCAAGGCATGATTCACACACCGACAAGGAGTTTTCTTCTAAAATCTTTAGAAGTCCACATTTCACTAACTTCTCAATCCTATGGAGGTTGATGTGACCTAACCTTAGATGCCAAAGATGGGTGTTTTCCTTAGGAGAAACCTTTGGTCTTTTTGCAGTTGTCGTTGTACTAAACATTTCAGTATTAAGCAAGGCTTTTATGACTAAGGGCCATAAAACATTCAAGTTATTTTCCATTGAACCAAAACCAATCTCCATACCATTGTTGAAAATAAACACTTTACTCTCAGAAAAGGAAACAGTATAGCCTTGTTCAATGAGACAAGAAATCGAGATTAAGTTCATCTGAATATGAGGAACTACAAAAACATTATCCAGTAACAGATAACGTTTCTTGTCCAAAAATAACTTCAGTCTCCCTATAGCAATAGCTGAAACAACCTCACCAGTATCAACTCAAGAGTCAACTCTCCCTCTTGCAACGTTTTCCAGTAACTAAATCCTTGGTAGGAAGAACTAACGTGGTTAGTAGCACTTGAATCAAGTATCCAAGCAGAATCATCATTCTCTACCAAACACGTCTCCAAGAAAAATAAATCACATTTACTATCTTTAGACTTCTTCCTCTTTTGGAGAGTAGTGGGATCAGTATCAGAACCTAAATATGCTTCAAGTACCATTTTCGAGAACACTTCTCGTTGATGAACATCACCAAAGTCAGCTGCGCTTGCTTTCTTTTTTAGTCCCTTGACATTCAAGAAAGACTGGAGGTTATTTTGGGAACTGAAACTACTAGTTTCTTTGTCATCCATCCCTTTATGCCCAAAAAATGAGAACTGGGGTTCAAACAATTCTTGTAACAAGTCCATGATCTCACGTGCAATGACCATGTTCTCTACCCTTTTGGCTAATGCACCAAGTATGCTAGCCAAAATGTGAAGTCGGGCCAACGAGTTAGCCTTCATCCACACCTTATATGCATTACAAACATTTCGCGGTGCATCAAGGGCTGGGACATGAGGACACTCCTCAACCATGACAAACTCGAGGTCGTTTACCACGAAATATGTTTTAAGATACTCTTTCCAATGTATGTAATCGGTCAAATTAAAAGAGGCAACTAACGAAAAATCATTCATGTTGCTGAAAAATAAACAAATTGATCTACATTAGATTTTAGCAAATACTCATGGAAAAACAACATCCAATACGGTTTAGCAAAATTGAATTGAACCCCGTGTGACATCTAGTTTCACAATGAAGCTTCAAAGGTTTAGGACAAAAGCCACCGAAGAGTACTCAATTTATCCCTCCTTTGAATTAATACTAGAATAACTATCATTCCTATAATGACTAGCCATCATTGATTTGGTCCAGAAATCATTAACTTGCTTAACAATTTTCCGTAAGTGTGACCCTTCGTTTTAGGCCTAGAGTTCCGCCCCAAGTAGACAATCTGAAGGGAAAAAATTCGATTGGGGCAAAAACTAAAGTGACCCTATCCATTTCTGGAGTTCACCTTGATATTGACTAACCGCACAAAAGCCATCCGAAGGGGGATGCTCCCAGGGCGTCACAAGGCAGTGCAAGAAGATCTCATGGTGCAAACTAATGAATGAGACCGCAGGACATGTTGATACACATTCTTCACCCACTTACTATAAACACTCTCTCTGTCCACCTTGATGTTGACTCATACAAATACCATTTGAAGGGGGATGCTCCCAGGGCACCACGAGACCAAGCATGAATTTCACGACATGAACATTCAGGGAGAAATGTGAGTGGAATCATTAACATATCATATATTTCTCTTCCTCCCACTGAGTATTTTATAACCCAGGGTTTAGTTTACTTAGAAAAAACACGGCTAAGAATTTTAACTAAGTGACTTTTTAGGTTTTCCCAAGAGTAATTCTTACCTTGGAAAGTTGAACAACTTCTGATCATCATTCATTAAACTCTTTAACGAAGTTTTTGATAAATTGTCGCATGCTTGCAGTAAATCTATCTAATTCACCTTTCTAGGTAGGTTCTCATGTAGGGGTGTTCCGTTTCGTTCAGCTTAAGTACATCAACCTAGATAGAACCCGCCTTAGACAAAAGGTCCCTTATAGATAGATTTAATACAAATTTAATCTTTTATGGAAATCAATTTAATCCTATTAAACCAATTCAAAAGATTAAACTTAGGTATCTAATCTCATTAGAACCATGAACTTAGGTCTATCTTAATCCAATTTTAAAACGCTTTTAAAACATGAGTTCACCTAAGTTTGCATGCAACTCTTTCTTATTGATTTTAGTTCTAATTTCCATTATAACACTTATAACAGGAAATAACCAAAACCATACACAATGCGAAGCAACATATACAAAGCATTCATAACACTTATAAATTAGCCTAAGTGTCATGCTCCATGCATTTTTCATTCATTGCTACTTTTATATAACACTTATATAACAAAGCAACGAACCAAGCATACATGCTTCCATACACCCTTATACTATAAATCTTATAATATAAAGATGATGCATGAATATGCTTAATGCATGCACAAATATAACTCTTATATTTCATGATGCATGTGCATGCTTTCTTGTAATTTCATCATGCCAATAACTATATTATAACACCTATAATATATGATGCATGAATAAAATATGCATAACCTAAGGTGGGTTTCAAATCTATATGTGATACACTATGACATATAAACCAACATACATCTCATGTATACTAAATAAAAGTTGATGAACCAGGATAATTAGCCTCAAATCCTACAAAAAAAAAAAAAAAAACGAACGAACATACAAACAAAGCTAACTATTACAAAGCACAATGAGTCTCCGGTTCAAACAGGCAGACTAGGTCTTGAGGATCGCTTACACGAGAGAGTAAACTTTTTACTCAATTGCTTTGCAACATTGTGTGAGCATAAATGATCGTTTATCAACAATCATGTACCTTTGATTATGCGATGAAGCATGAAGGCATGCGATCGTGCAGCGCGCATCATGCAATGCAAGCTTTAAACGATCAACTAAACGATAACGATGCAGTGAAGCATAATCATCTAAACGATCGCTGAGCAAGCAACATGGTATTATATACCGGGTGATTGTGTAGTCAATGACTATGCGATGAAGCATGCTGAACTACACGATCATTTAGTGCGCACGCCTTTTAATAAACCATGAGCATCAAATGCTCTACGCGATCGTTTACCTCCAACATCCATGTGATCGAGCAACCAACACTACGNTAAACCATGAGCATCAAATGCTCTACGCGATCGTTTACCTCCAACATCCATGTGATCGAGCAACCAACACTACGCGATAGAGTGAACGCTTTACCCTATCGTTTAGCATTAGCTAAACGATCGTTTAGTAAATACTACACGATCGCGCAGAACTTTTCTACACGATCGTTTAGCCAAATCTCAATGATCGTTTACCTTAGGCTACAAGATACGACTAACCTTTGGTTTTCTTCCTCAATGAGAACTTTTCTAACTTTAGGAAAACAATTTTCCTTTTTATCTCATGGTTACCATAAAACTACCAATAATCTCCCACTTAATCGGTTATTAGAGAAAAATATTTTAATTATCATATAATTAATTATTATAAAAAATATGATAACCAACTTATCATATTATATTTATAACCTATAGTTTTAATATTTCATGATATGAAACATACAAACTATAGTTCTTTTTCTATTTTATGGTACTTGATATAAATCATATTTATATCAATTCCTCCAAATAATGTATCTCATACATCACACCAATTATATCACATATAATTGAATTTTCTCTTGTTAATTTGAATACTTCAAACTAACCCTAAAATCTTATTCTCAACTTGAACCCATTGAGCAACCAAGGGGACCTTATGAATCTGTAGCTTAAAGCTCCAACGATACGTGAATAGCTAACTAAACTCTTTAGTCACGAGATCCACCATCCGTTAACTGCCAGGCACTCCACTAAAGACCGACAGCTACACTTTTCGCACTAAAGATATATTTATGTGTTCATATTAACCAATCAACAACGTAATAACCTTTCATAAATCACTCATAAGTACAACTGGGCCAATTTACCCTTTTTCCCTTGTAGTTACATCTAACTTCTTAAGTACCACTAATTCCTCGAATGAATAATAAGTCATTGTCCTACTGTGACTGGGTCCTCCCTTCCAAAGAGAGAGTGTAGCCATTATGTTCAAGACCAGGAACCAGCCCTCAAGGGAGCAATCTATCTACTTACCCTTGCTTCAGGGAAGGAGTGAATTCTATCTTGTGTAACTGAGTTTTCAGCTCCCCAATCAGACAAATCCCTAAAAATGTAGGCTTGTTGAGTTGGTAATCTGGCCACTCTCTCCCATACTAATTAAAGGACCGCCCTCATAGGCAGACGTTCCCAAAACACTGAGGATTAAGGTCATGTCACTTATGGTCGTTTTAGTGAGATGTAAATCTCAATTATCAATGGCATTATATAAAGAGACTAATCATCTCGTGGTCCGATCTTATACAAACTCTTTGTATAGGACACCTCCACTCATATGTCTCCATAGGAATGGTCAAGATCAGACTATTTGTAGTAGTTTACAACATTTGTAAACCTCTACAAAATGGGTCGTATCCGTAGTGTCACCAGGATAAGGTATTCCTCCTTTATCCTTATACTATAGACCTTTTTGGTTATTACTTAAGGCATGATCCATTTGTATGTCTCACATACATGCTTAAGTTTACATAAAATAACCACGGATCTTAGTTTATTGGATATGAGTAAATGCAAATAAAATAGCTCTTATTTTATTAATAACAATGTGTACAAAGTTTACAAACTATGAGACTCTGGGAGAATTAGGACATCAATCCCAATAGATGTAGCTGGTCTTTCATCAAGAGTTAATGAAGAAGTCAGCACTTCAAGTCAGTCTCGTCCTTCTCAATTGTTGAGAGTGCCTCGACGCAGTGGGAGGGTTATATCACAACCTAACCGTTATTTGGGTTTAACTGAAACTCACCTTGTCATACCAGATGATAGCATTGAGGATCCATTGTCTTATAAATAGGAAATGAATGACATAGACAAAGACTAATGGGTCAAAGCCATGGACCTTGAAATGAAGTCTATGTACTCCAATTCAGTATGAGAGCTTGTAGATCTACCTAAAAGGGTTGAAGCAGGCATCAAGATCTTAGAACATTAGATTTGATACTGCGATCAAATCTTTTGGTTTTGATCAAAACGTTGATGAACATTGTGTCTACAAGAAAATCATCAACGATATAGTAGCTTTCTTAAAACTTTATGTGGACAATATCATACTCATTGGGAATGATGTAGGGTACTTCACTGATATTAAAAATTGGCTTGAAAACTAAATGAAAGATTTGGGAAAACGGTAGTATGTACTTAGGATCCAAATTATTAGGGATCGCAAGAACGATATGCTGACTTTTTCTCAAGCAACTTATATTGACAAAATGTTGACTCGATATTCGATGCGAAAGTCTAAGAAAGGTTTATTACCTTTCAGACATAGGGTTCACTAATCTAAGGAATAGTGTCCTAAGACACGTCAAGAAGTTGAGGATATGAGACACATTCGATATGCTTTAGCTGTGGGCAGCTTAATATACGCTATGCCCTACACTAGGCCAGATATTTGTTATACAATGGGAATAGTCAATAGGTACTAGTCCAATTCAGGGGTTAGACCATTGGACAACGGTTAAGAATATCCTCAAGTATCTAAGGAGAACGAGGGACTACAAGCTAGTGTATGGGACTAAGGATTTTATCCTTAATGGATACACCGACTCTAATTTCCAAACTAACAAGGATTCTAGGAAATCCACGTCAGGATCTTTGTTTCCCTAAGCAGAGAAGTTGTAGTATGGTGTAGCATCAAGCATGGATGCATTCTAGACTCCACTATGGATGTAGAATATGTAGCTGCTTGTGAAGCAACAAAGAAAGAAGTTTGGCTTAGGAAGTTCCTAAGCGATTTGGAAGTGTTCCAAATATGGACTTGCCCATCATCTTATACTGTGACAACAGTGGGGTAGTAGCCAACTCTAAAGAACCTTGCAGTCACAAACAAGGAAAACTTATTGAAATGAAGTATCACCTTATTTGGAAGATTGTGCAACGAGGAGATGTAATAGTCATAAAGATCGCTTTGAAGCACAACATTGTTGATCTATTTATGAAGCCTCTCCCAGCTAAAGTGTTTAAGAGTCATCTAGAGAGTCTAGGTCTGCAAGACATGTACATTATATAATCTAGGGCAAGTGGGAGATGTGTAATGGGGTATAAGAATGATCTAGTTTATTGTATTTATTTACCATTCTCGTTGCTTTGGATAGTGATATTATAGTTACTTTGGACAATGATATTATGTACATCCCACTAACTAGAGTTTTAGTTTAAGTGGGAGTTTGTTGGGTTTTATGCCCTAAAACTCGTAGATAGTAATTGTAATTAATTGACTATCATCAATAAAGAGTTATTGATGTTATTTCATCAATAAAAAGTTATTGATGTTATTTCATCAATAAAAAGTTATTGATGTTATTTCATCAATAAAAAGTTATTGATATTATTTTAATAAAGTTATTGATTGCATTATATTCTATTTTGTCTTAATAACCCTAAATCCAATAAACTAACATCCTCAGTTGTCTTATGAGCCTTGAAAAGTATGTGGAGACATACAGGGATCAATGTTCAAGATAAAGCCTAAAGGGTTTATAGTTTAGGGATAAGGTTGGGTACCTTATCATAGCGACACTATGGATACGACCACTTTGTATTGGATACAAACGCAATGATCCAATGCGTTCGTGTAGGTGACATGTGAATGGAAGTATCCTATGCAATGAGTTTTCATAAGACCCGGATCGCGAAATAGTAACCACTAGATGTAACATCGTCAACAAGTTAGGTTTCTATTTCACTAGGATGACCTAGGCAACTTAGTCTTAACTCTGAGTGTATTATGAACTCCTATTCACGAGGTATTTTCCTTTGATTTATATGGGTGAGAGTGGCCAATTCGCTGACTCAATAAGCCTATCATTTTGCAGACAAGATCAAGTGGCGAGCTGGGAACATAATATTATAATATGGAATTCACTTCTTCCCAACTTTAGGGTAAGTAGATGGGTGTTCACTTAAGTTGTGTCTCTGGAACTTGAATAAAGAGCCCTACCCTCTCGTTGTCCTGAGAAGAGTTTCTATTTAATGGTTGGACCATATACATGTTATTCATTAGAGAAGTACTGGTACTTAAGGATACAGAGGTAACCCAAGGATAAAACGATAATTTGACCCAATTGGTATTACAAAAACTCGTGAATGACTAACTTGCTATTATTAATCTATATCCATGGACACAGAAATATATATATACAGTGAGAATAGTGCAGCTATGGGTCTTTAGTAAATTGTACCTATAGTTAACAAATATTGATTAATTTGGTTAATGAGTTTAGCCAATTAATCTCATATCCTTGGATTGTCTGATCCGTAGGTCCATACGATCCCTTTGTTAGTTCACTAAAGGATATTAATGAGGAACGATTTGAGTAGTTCAAATCAATTGAGAAAATTGTATACTAATGTGATTAATATATAATTAATTATAGATGAATTCACATTATGTGAGAGAGATATATTTGAATGAGATTTAAATATCAAATTTATGGGAATTAGATTCCTAAAGAGTTGTATATATATAAATATGTGATATTTATATGTTGATTAACTGTATATATTCAATATGATTTAATATAGTTATTTAATTGATTAATTAATGATTAATTTTTTTTATTAAGATATTCTATAGAGAGGTGGATGTATATGAACATGTGATGTTTATATTTATTAATTAACTATGTATACATATTTTGATTTAATATATATGGTTGTTTAATTTTTGTTCTAATTAATTAAATAAAGGTTATTTAATTAATTTAGCACATGGGTAGAAAAGGAAAGACTTGAAGAAGGGGTTAATCATTCTCCATATAAATTTCTCCTTATGGCTCTTTTTAGGGCAAGAATTCATTTGGTGATTAAACCTAGCCACTAAAAGGAAACTCTCCCTATACTCTCTCAAAGAAATACGTTTTCCTCTTCTAGTTGTTGGATACCACTTATCTAATTATTTGGAAGTCTTAAGAGAATAACAAGGTTATTCTTTTGGTCGTGTTCGAGATCAATTAAGGAGACGTTCATTTGAAAAGCTAGAGGGAGGTTCGAGAGACCCAAAATTCTACAAAGGTAAGAACGGTTCTTTCCCTTTGTATTTCCTTCATTAAAGCATGCTTTTATGGTGTTTATCCCTTTTATGCTCTATTTAGCATGTTGTTTTTTTTCTCATAAAATATAAAAATTGAATGTAAGACAGTACACACGCTTCTGCTCGGGACTCGATTCCTAACAGAATCATCATCTAGAGTTCAAAAGGAAGTTAGGGTTATAGAGAGTAGGTTAGTTCATGATGAGAATCTTGGTTTTGTGTCTAGTGATGTTAAGTCAAACTTGCCTAAATCTGGTTTAACTGAGAAAGAAAATTTTAGTATTACTTAATAGAATGAAAAAAAAGATATTTTTGTGCCTGATGAGAATGCATTAAATGATATTAGTAATTATGAAACTATTGCTTTTGTATCCACTCTGCCTTATATTAGTAATTTGGAAAACATTGCTATCGAAATGAATGTTGAAAGACTTGTCCCTAGAGAATTGGTTCGACTTGGTCAAAAGGGTGTTAAAACTCTTCTTGTGACAACCGTTATAACTGACTAAGGAATTGTGTTTGATTACCCTGATGTTGATACAAAGGTTAGTGGTATAGACGATATTGAGAATCAAGATGTTGAGATCTCTGATGACATTGAACTTAAAGCTAGCAAACAAAGTTGTGAGAAAGCTCCTAGCACTACTGATGAAAATGTGGACAATGATACTCCCCTATCTCAGTTACATTCAAAGAAGAAGGAGAATATTGAAGTTGAAGGTCATACTTTTCTTGAGACATCAAAAAATGTGTCTGAAAAGACCCATTTTGAGGAAATTTCTGATTAGGGCTTGTGAAGCAGTTCTGATAATGAGGACACGTGTCATGTTCATGTCACTCGTGCCTCAGTAAAAGCCAAAGGTAAATAGACAGTTAATTCAAATATTTCCCCTATTCCCTTATATGATCTTTTCACACCAAAAAAGGTGCAATCTTATGAAAGTATGTAGTTAAACGAGACATTGTTAATGAAATTGAGTTGTCGGAGCGCATACAAGAATGTCTTGAGCCTATGGAGTTACTTCTTGTTGCGAATTTGGAAAGAACATTTTTGAATTTGGGGCCTTATTATCCCTAGCTTGTGCAAGAGTTCATTGTGAATTTGACTTCACATTTTGTTTATCTAGCTATTCCAGATTTTCAGAAAGTATATGTTAGAAGATGTAACACCCCGCAGTGTTTTAACTTTCGAGGACGAAAGTTCTTTGAGGAGGGAAAAATGTAACACCCCACACAATTTTTTATATAATAATGTAATTTCAGTAACGTTATTATTTGGTAATTCAATAATTGCTTAGTCGGAAGGCATTTTTGAAATTTTGGATCTCAAGTATAAATGCGGGAATTTAAGTTTGGCAGAAAATTATTTAATTTTGAATTTCAATGTGAAAGTTATGGCAGTAATTAATTTTCCTTTCGAAACGGAAAGAATTTATTTTAATTATACCTTCCTTTTTAGTTATTACATTTATTATTATTATTTTTAAACCCCCACCCTCCTTCTTCTTCCTCTCACCGCACGACAACACCACCATCCCCAATTTTTCTTTCTTCTTTTCGCCCAACCGCACACCGCCTCCGTCTAAACCCACGAACGCTATGCCTCCCCTCTTCCGACTGTGGGCATCTGTTCAGCGGCATGCCTTCTAAGTCGACTCGACTCCTTTCAATCCTCTGGGCTGCGAAGCAGTCATCGCCACTCAATTCACGAGATCAGCCTCGTCTCTGGTCGTCGTACCCGGATGGCCAGGTCGCTCGCTGTCAGTCATGCAAGGGTGCTTCGAATCCATCGTTTCTCGTCGTTTGTGCTGCCAACAGTAAGGGTCGTCGAAACTTGTGGATTTGGGGTAAGATTGTGCCATTTTTTTAATTGGATTTATTGGCAAATGGTGTTCTACTTCAATCTATTGACACATATTTTTTTGGGCTTTAAAAATCAAGTTTTGGAGAAACTTTGAAGTTAAAAGTGTGCTGTCAAGAGGATTTGGTTGTGGTTTCGACAAGCTTTTAGGAAGATTATTGGGAATTATTTGGTAAATTTAGTTCTTGGAACTACGCTCTTTTATTAATTGAAATTTGGATTATGTTTAGGCCTAATTCAAGATCCATCTAAGCTAGGAGGAAAATTAATTTTCTTGTCGCTTAGACATAATTTTGACTTCGAGGTAAGTAATCTTACCACTGGAACTGCCCACGGGCCAGGCTTTAGTTGTATGCCAGCATGGTGAGTGTATGTTATGGTAAATTATTAGCATGTTGATTGATAGTATGACCTGAATCAAAGAACGTTCTGGTACGTGTTCTGAATTGTTTAAATACACACCTACGCACTTGATTGTTAGTATGTGATGGTATGTGTTTTCATACGTCGACGTCTAATCTATTGGTGTTGAGGCATACTTGTATGTTGTAAAATTATGATGTAAGGTTTACATGAATGTTGTATAATATGTTGTTAAGGATTATGTGTATGTGATGGAGCCATGGTACCAAGGATTTCATGTATGTTTTAGAATTGTACGATGTTGATTCTTTGAATGTTGAGACCGTGTGAATATCCTCATTGATTAGTTAGATGCTCACCAGTTTTGTGTTTCCTTCGGGATTCACCAGTTTGTGTTTCCTTCGGGATTTACCAGTTTTGTGTTTCCTTCGGGATTCACCAGTTTTGTGTTTCCTTCGGGATTCACCAGTTTTGTGTTTCCTTCGGGATTCACCAGTTTTTTGTTTCCTTCGGGATTCACCAGTTTTGTTTCCTTCGGTATTCACCAGTTTTGTGTTTTCTTTCGGGATTCACCAGTTTTGTGTTTCCTTCGGGATTCACCAGTTTTGTGTTTCCTTCGGGATTCACTAGTTTGTGTTTCCTCTAGGATTCACTAGTTTTGTGTTTCCTTCGGGATTCACCAGTTTTGTGGGCATACTTAACTACAATAGGATAGGACTCAGTCTCTTATCTGTTTCATGTGTTTATGTGCCATAGGTGGGTATCTAGAGGACATAGATGCCTAGCCTGACCCCAGTGGTGAGGTTACTTACTGAGTATTTCATGCTCATCCTTTCTTATGTTGATGTTTCAGGAAAAGGTAAAGATGCACCGGTGATGGTGCAGCGGAATTCGTGATCGTGTCACTGGGACTAGACTTTTTCGCTTCCGCACCTTGAAATTTGAGTCCTTATTTTTCTCTTAATATTTAGTTTTACTATTTAAAATTTTTACTAAGGATTATTTCTTTTATATACTTTTGTTGGTCTTTAAGAATTTTGGGTACCCTAATATTTGTTTTAACAATTGCATTTAATAAATGTCTTTTGAACTTCTCTTGTTTAATTAGCATTTATTTCAAATAACTAAGCGTCATTTTAAATTCTCTGCATGCATTTATTTTCGTAATGGCCTTACCTAAGTCCTAGGGGGTCGGGTCGTTACAGATGGTATCAGAGCCCATGTTTTGGGTTCTGTAGATTGACTTACTATGTAAGTCTAGATTGTCCCTGTGGCCCATGAACGGATTCCTCGTCATTGCCAGGTATGTCCTATCAATTACAAGTTTTATAATAGTTGTTCATTAAAATATTTGTTTAGCTTAAATGCACCAGTTATGTTCTAATGTTAGGACAGTGACTCGTTAGAAGTTATTATAAGAGGATTATCAGGTACGACACTACAAAAGGAGGAAAATAAAATAAAATAAATTATGGACACTTGGCACTAGTTTATCTCATGGGAATTATGTTAGAAACGTACAAATACATATACCTCAGTTCTGAGATCTTAAAGTTTGATGAAACTATGTAGAGTTATGACAGTTTAGAAATAAAGGTATGTATATGTTTAAGCCTAGGAATAAAATTGTCTTGACAAGAATTCATTAAGGACTAGTGTTATGTTTTGTGGTGCAATTGGAGACAGTATAAATAAATTCCTTCACATGGCACATTCTCGAAAATTAGGTTAAAAATTGTTTTATGGATATGAAGGACAAGAAGAAGACGATGGATTTATTAAAGGTTTTAAGATATTAAAAACCCAACATTTTGAGAAGAAATTTAGAAAGGATTCATAAGTCATAATCACTTGGATAATACTACAACTTGATGGAGTAGATAAAGTATATGTGATGATATGAAGAATTATTTTGGAATATTTAGCTAAGTTGATGTCATTAAAGGAAGCTAAAATAGTTGGACATGACCTTGGACTTAAAGGGGATAAAGTAAGGTGTTATTTGTTTAGGTTGAAGGATTATTCTAGTATACCTAGACAAAAACCAGAGCCTTATTGTGACGAGGAGATCCAAGTTAGGCAAATTTGAAGAAACAAAAGTCTTTTGGAATTTAAAAGTATGCAAATTTGCAAAGAAGAATTCTACAAGATGGAAATTCTTAGTGAGAGAGATAAGATTTATGGAGGAGTTAAGTAAAATATAATTTAGTAAAGAGATTATGTTCCACATGAAAAGTGGAAAAAAAAAGGTGTCTTGAATTTAGTGGTTTTATCAGAGATAAGTGTGAATGAGACAAAAGTATCCAAGAAAGTTTACTCTCTTGGAAAGAGAAAGAAATTTAATGTGTTCGAAACTCCTAGTTAAGTATGGTTTGAAGCCTTGATAAGAGGGGTTACAAGGTATTTGTTTTGGTGTAAAAGAAGAATACCTCATTATCATATGGAACTTTAGGACAATATGTGTTAGATGGAAAGCTAGCTTATGTAGGTGATTGGTATGTAACTTTGTTTTAACACAAGAATATGTTACCGAAACAGAAGGTTGAGAAGAGATAAGTTAAAATGGAGTTACTAGTAACAGTAGATGTTCGAGAACTATTGATATGGTATGTTGAGGCTTCATTAGTTAAAATGTAAAACATTGAGGGCATTAGTAAGATTTAAGGGATTTGGACTTTGTGTGCAAGTGTTGGAAACATGAACTAGCAAGACCATCGATTTGATTGAAAAAGGAACTTAATCCAGCTCGATGTAGACAAAAGTGGTAGATGCACAAAAGTAAGTAAGTTGGATCTTCCAATATCACCATTGGCATAAGGGATAGACTTGTAATAAAGTTGAGCTGATAACAAGAAGTTGCTATAGGTGGGTTTGGAGCAGTACAGGATAGTATGTTTTCTCTTGTATGGGCAATGAGTTAACTAGCTCTAGGGAGTACGAGTAAATCAAGCTATAACTTATGAATCAAGAAGGTTTTACCATAAAAACCGACTTCAGGGATCAATTATGGTTATTACGAGGTTATGGAAATGTGTTATCAATTGACTGGCGCTTTAGCATCCAAGGACTTCAAAACCTCATTTTCAGATGGAATTTTAGACTCATCCACAACAAGGTCTAAGTAATGATATGTGATTGTTTTAAAGCTAAAGAATAATTTGAGGATTGGCTCAAGCCAGTTTTATAGCCCATGATAGTATAGAGCCTTATGATGAGTTTCTCATGAGGCTTAATTAGATAGAGTTATTCTTAGACATGTAGACCCTAAGAAAGACATCACAGTTAGCGCTTCTAGAGTATAATAAGTTTTTAGTTGACCAGATTTGTTCTGGTATGTATCTTCAGAGGACACATTATATCGTATGACCAGTTTCTCCACTACACTTATGATGTTTTCCCTATGATAGAATGGTAAGATCAGATATATGTTTTTAGTGGATAAGACTTTCTTAAGCTTATGACAGTTTTCATAGTTCTTAGCTTGAACGTGTTAAAGTATTGTTGGTTTTCAGCATCTTAAGTTTCATAGTTATGTATGGATGGGGTAGTCACACCTCTTTGATGCTAGTTTCAGCGATGTAAAATGACGACCCATGTTTTACATCCATTTTTGGAAAACTCTCCCAGAAGGTGATGAATCCCAGTTAGAATTTATTGTAGCTTTTCACCCATAGACTGATGGTCAAACAAAGCGTTCGAACAAAAAATTGGAGAGTATGTTATGGGCATGTGGGTGGAGTTTTGAGGAGTTAGGACTCTCATTTGCATCTAATAAAGTTTTCTTATATAATTATCACCATACTAGTATTAGCATGTCGCCATTAGAGGCCTTATATGAGAAGAGTTGTAGGTCTCCTGCATGTTAGGATGAAATTGGTGAATGGAAGTTGCTAGGACTTGAGTTAGTGCAGACGACAAATGGGGCAATACAGCAAATCTGAGCACATATGCAAATAGCACAGGGTAGATAGAAAAGCTATGCTGACGTGAGACGTAAGGACCTGGAATTTGAGACTAGTGATAAGATGTTCCGAGGTTTGGTAGGAAAAGGAAGCTGAGTTCGTGATGCTTTAGGCCTTTCAAGATCTTGAAGTGAATTGGCTGCGTAACTTACTGATTAGCTTTGCCTTCATCACTGTCTTTAGTTCATAATGTCTATTATGTTTCGATATCGAGAAAGTATGTGACAGATCCGTCCCACATAGTCGACTACGAGCCCTTACGATTGAATGATAACTTGAGCTACGAGGAGAAGCCCATAGAGACCCTTGCCAGAGAAGTAAAGAAATTGCACCGCCGGGAAATTGCTTTTGTGAAAGTCTTGTGGCAGAACCACCAATTCAGGGAGGCCACCTGAGAGTGAGAGGATAAGATGAAAGCCAGTACTCAGAGCTTTTTCAAGAATGAACTTTCGAGGGCGAAAGTTCCTTGAGGAGGGAAGAATGTAACACCCCGCACATTTTTTTATATAATAATGTAATTTTAGTAAGTTATTATTTGGTAATTCAATAATTGCTTAGTCGGAAGGTATTTTTGGAATTTTGGATCTCAAGTATAAATGTGGGGATTTAAGTTTGGCGGAAAATTATTCAATTTTGAATTTCAATGTGAAAGTTATGGCAGAAATTAATTTTCCTTTCGAAACGGAAAGAATTTATTATAATTATACCTTCCATTTTAGTTATTACTTTTTTTTTAAACCCCCACCAACCCTTCTCCTTCTTCTTCCTCGCATCGCACGGCAACACCAGCATCCCCAATTTTTCTTTCTTCTTTCCTCCGAACCACACGCCGCCTCCGTCCAAACCCATGAACACCGTGCCTCCCCTCTTTTGACCACGAGCATCTGTTCAGCGGCATGCCTCCTAAGTCGACTCGACTCCTTTCAATCGTCTAGGCCGCGAAGCAGTCATCGCCACTCGATTCACGAGATCAGCCACGTCTCTGATCGTCGAACCCGGATGGCCAGGTCGCTCGCCGTCAGTCACGCAAGGGTGCTTCAAATCTATCGTTTCTCGTCGTTTATGCTGCCAACAGTAAGGGTCGTCGAAACTTGTGGATTTGGGGTAAGATTGTGCCATTTTTTTAATTGGATTTATTGGCTAATGGTGTTCTGCTTCAATCTATTGACACATATTTGTTTGGGCTTTAAAAATCAAGTTTTGGAGAAGCTTTGAAGTTAAAAGTGTGTTGTCAAGAGGATTTGATTGTGGTTTCGACAAGCTTTTGGGTAAGATTATTGAGAATTATTTGGTTAATTTGGTTATTGGAACTAAGCTCTTTTATTAATTGCAATTTGGATTATGTTTAGGCCTAATTCAAGATTCATCTAAGCTAGGAGGAAGATTAATTTGCTTGTCGCATAGACATAATTTTGACTTTAAGGTAAGCAATCTTACCACTGGAACTGCCTAGGGGCCAAGCTTTAGTTGTATGCTAGCATGGTGAGTGTATGTTATGGTAAATTGTTAGCATGTTGATTGATAGTATGACCTGAATCAAAGTAAGTTCTGGCACGAGTTCTGAATTGTTTAAATACACACCTAAGCACATGATCGTTAGTATGTGATGGTATGTGTTTTCATACGTCGACATCTGATCTGCTGGTGTTGAGGCATACTTGTATGTTGTAAAATTATGATGTAAGGTTTACATGAATGTTGTATAATATGTTGTTGAGGATTATGTGTATGTGATGAAGCCATGGTACCAAGGATTTCATGTATGTTTTAGAATTGTACGGTGTTGATTCTTTGAACGTTGAGACCGTCTGAATATCCTCATTGATTAGTTAGATGCTCACTAGTTTTGTGTTTCCTTCGGGATTCACCAATTTTGTGTTTCCTTCGGGATTCACCAATTTTGTGTTTCCTTCGGGATCCACCAATTTTGTGTTTCCTTCGGGATTCACCAGTTTATGTCTCCTTGGGGATTCAACAGTTTTTTTTCTCTTTCGGGATTCACCAATTTTGTGTTTCCATCGGAATTCACCAGTTTTTTGTTTCCTTCGGGATTCACCAGTTTTTTGTTTCCTTCGGGATTCACCAGTTTCGTGTTTCCTTTGGGATTCACCAGTTTCGTGTTTCTTTTGGGATTCACTAGTTTTATGGGCATACTTAACTACAATAGGATAGGACTCAGTCTCTTATCTGTTTCATGTGTTTATGTGCCATAGGTGGGTATCTAGAGGACATCGATGTCTAGGCTGACCCTAGTGGTGGGGTTACTTACTGAGTATTTCATACTCATCCTTTCTTATATTGATGTTTCAGGAAAAGGTAAAGATGCACCGGCGATGGCATAGCGGAATTCGTGATCGTGTCACTGGGACTAGACTTTTTCACTTCTGCACCTTGAAATTTGAGTCCTTATTTTCCTCTTAATATTTAGTTTTACTGTTTAAAATTTATTACTAAGGATTATTTCTTTTATATACTTTTGTTGGTCTTTAAGAATTTTGGGTACCCTAATATTTGTTTTAACAATTGCATTTAATAAATGTCTTTTGAACTTCTCTTGTTTAATTAGTATTTATTTCAAATAACTGAGCGTCGTTTTAAATTCTATGCATGCATTTATTTTAGTAATGGTCTTACCTAAGTCCTGGGGGGTTGGGTCGTTACAGAAGACATCAGTTTGTCTTTTCTCCTGCCTTAATCAACCAATTTTTACATAGAAATGTGTTAGAAAATATGACTGAGTAGCGCCTTCCTTGAGGGATTTATTGTTTGAGCTAACTGAAGGTGTCAGATCTTCATGGTCTAGGAAGGGGCAACTACATACTACCGTGTGGAGCGTAAAGTATACTCTCCTTCACAAGATTGGAATCTCAAATTGTTGCCCCTCATCTCATAAGTCAGGTTTGTTGATTGGTTTATATTTTTTCTAAGGCAGTTTGACGTAGTTTTTGTTGCTCTCACAAATATAGTCTTAACATTGATCATATACAATATTATTTCCTACAATATTTTTCTTTCCTTATATGGAAAAATTTTTGGATTTATTTTGTCCGATATTTTATTTAATTGAGGTGTTGCTTATTATTTTCGTTTGAAGAGTTTATTACCTTTCTTGACCATGATTATAAAAGGAGAATAATGGTGTTTTTTAAGGCTGCCTCATTTGTTTATGGTCTAAAAGTGTTTTTGTTCTTGGTGGATGATTTGTCCAATATTGAAGTTTTTTTTTTATCTCTACTCACGGTATTTTGCTGTGCGGTTGCATTGATTTAAAATTGCAATATCTTGAAGATATTTTGTGCCTTAAGGGGAGCTTATGATATTGTTGTTGAGAAGTGATTCTCGGTCTTAGAAGGAATCTACGACTTCATTCTAGAGAAGGAGTTCTCTATCTTAGGGAATACCTAGGATTCGTCAATTAAGGGAGTTCATTGAGCTAACAAAAGATAATCAAAAGGAAATGAGTCTCACACACTGTCGAAACACTATCAAAAATTGAAATGTCCAATACTATAATATTAACACACTTAGGGAGCCTAAGTTCAATAGTGAGGGAGTCTTACATCTAGGGGGAGCCTAGGTAATCTGTGAATTGAGCTGTACATGAGTCACCGTAATAGTCATTGAATTACAGATAAGTACTACGTGGTAGTTGCTTGACTCTTTAATATTAGTGGAATATCCTTCCTGGGCACATTGCCCCCCAAACCTAGGTGGATTTCACTGAATTGGGTTACTAGCTTTTGTGTGCCTTTACTTGCTATCTCGTAGTTATTTTTATTTGTTGTTACAGTGCTTGTCTCTACTTTTTGTTTAACATCATTTTTCGAGTGACGAGTCATATAATAGCTTTTTTAAAAGTATACTGATCTAAATCATCACAGAGGAAGGAGAATGTAGATGAAAAGAGTTTGGAGAACTTTTTTGTTTTGGGGTTTCAGATTGATGCATAAAGGGAGAATGGTTTGGGGTTTCTCAATGGATCATTTTTGTCATAGTATGAAATTTCAAATAGAAAGGTTTTGAGCTTGATGAAACTATTGAAGATAGGTGTTACATCAAATTTAATTTTTGCATGCAAAATCATCATTATTGAAAATGTCATTTTTAATAGGAGTTTAGCAACATCATCATTATTGAAAATGTCATTTTTGTCATATGAGCATATGCGTGTTTTGGAGATAGGTGGAGAATTAGCAATTACAATATTTTTATTTACGTTTTTAGTAAATTTTGTTTACATTTTATTTTATATTTGTTTCAATTTTGTATTCTGGTAGTAATTATTTATAGGGATGGTACAAGTTGGAAAAAGGCAAAATCTTACAGGAAAGTATTACTATCACAAAAAATCTAAAAAAATAATCCTAAAATATAGATTTACATATTTTTTTGCAACAAAACATTGTTTTAAGTATTTTTGAAACCTAGGTATTTAAAAGTAGTTATTTTGTTATTATCTTAAATTAAGAAAAAATTTGGGTGCAATCGAAACTATATCCATGTTTTGTGAGTCTAGATGAGGGAAAATTAAAAGGATATTGTCCTTTTAGAAACTATTTAGGAAAATATTGTTGTTTTCAAAAATAGGTCGAATTTTGAACCCTCGACCTTCCCCTTTCGCTTTTCATTTGTAGGTCGAACTTTGAACCCTCGACTTGCCCTTCTTAACATTATCATTCCGGATACCTTCCTCTATCAAAAGATCGTATTTCTAAATTTTCATAAGGTCCCCTGAAATTCCTTCCAAAGCTTGTTGAATAATTTTTACAAATTCTGTCATCTCAACAAGTCTGACTAAATAATTTGTAGATTTTGAGAGCGAGAGCAAGAGCGAGATAGCGAGATTTTGATAGAGAGCAAGAGTATCCGTACAAATTTCCTTTTTTTTCTTTTTTAATTATTACACATTCTTTCTTTCTTTCTTTCTTTCTTTTTAATTTTCCATTTTATAAAAAAAAATTCTAAAAATATTTTATTATTTTATTTAAACTCTAAAAAGAATAAATAAAAAAATAATATCTCATAAAAATTAAAAAAATAAATTAAATATCTCATTTATATAAAAATAATTACAAAAATCAATGTGTCCCACAAGGCGGATGTCGTCGATTTCGAGCTGGTTGTCATCGTCGACTTCAAACTTGAGGTTGCTCGGGTTCTTCTTAATGTTGCTCTGGTACTTCTGCAGGCACTTCATAATATAAATATTCATTATACTCTCAACGACCCCGACCATGTCCATGCACTTATGAAGACGAAGGACCAGCCTCTGAGTCATAATGTTCTAAACCAAATGCTGGCATCATCATCATCGGACTAACATAATCAGTTTGACTCTGCATCTGCATCATAGGGGGCAACTCTTCCACATTATGTGCAACCTCATCAAACTCATCCTCTTCCCGAACAGGTCCTTTACGTCTTGGAGCTAGTAGAGGAACAATAGGTATATCGAACATATAATGAATTTCCTCCATATAGCTTTGGTTGTCACTACATATAGCAAGAACCTGGTTCAGATCATTCGCAACCTCACGGAGTCTACGGTTGTTCGATCTCTATGAATTATAAAACAATTGAGACAATATTTAAAATAAATTTAAATTAAAAATAATTAGATAATATTCATTTACCAGATGACCCACAGCTGCTCCGGACGAGTGACGTGGCGCCTTGTGATATTATTATACGAATGAATATATTCTGAAGTGACATCTGTGTCAAACTGTTTAAAAGAAACCTCCACTACAATAAACGTTGCACGATAGTGCCATCGCACTACCAAATGTGCAACTTTTTCGGACCAATCTCCAGTCCTTAGGTCAATATCATGAAGTACGAGTTCAGTATTACAAGGCGATGAGACATCCTGCTAAAAACCGAATAGTCTCATCACCTTGTCAAGAAGATGCCACTCACCGATGTGAAAATATATTAGAGGACTCATCGTCCGCCATATGTTTTGACCATTTGTACAAAAATTAGGCAAAATATGCATAATAATTTTGTACGGCTCCCAAATAACCTGAAACACAAAATATTATATTGTAGAACATTAAAGACAAATACAATAAAAATGTGTATAAAATAATCAATTTGGTTCAGTGTTAATGTACCTGATTAGGTTTGAAGCAGATCAAACATGTATTTGTACTGGCTGACTACATGTGTGGTTGTCCTAGTCACACAAAATTTGTCTCTCCACCTAAATTTTTAAATTGATAATTTAGATTCTAAATTAACTAGATCAGTGATATAAAAATTAAATTAAATTAAAATAACATACCGAGAACCGTAGGCTCGTCCAGCTAACTGAGCGTCATTGACATGTTGTAGCTATGGAGCTATTGTTGGAAATTGCTCCCAAGCCCATAGTTGCAAAAGTATGAGAGGCCCAGCTATCTCATGAACCTCAAGTTTTATTGCTTTGTATAGTTGTCTATACAACCATGCCAAATATGCTCCACCCCACGAATACCGCCCCGCATCATAGAGGTTAGTTAATAGTGGCAGGAACATCAAGTAAACAAAATGGCTTGATTTGTCGGAAAATAGACTTCCACCCATCATTTGTAGCATTTCTTTATCTTGACAAATCATCTCTTTATACAACTGTGTATTGTCAACGTCCACAGGGGCTACAATTGGGTCATGTTCTCGAATGCTATCCAGTACATTCATATCCAAATCATTGAATGTATCTGAAGGTAATTCATGTTCACGACCATCAAAATCCAACTCTTCAAATTATGACGGTTTCCTAGTCTGCATCATCTGTGAGCTCACGAAATTGTGTTCCTAACCATATTAAACTTAACCTCGATTCTTTAATCTTGTCGGCAGGTGAGGTAGCACCGAGGTATAGTTGATAAACTTCTAACCAGTCATAGTATATCACTCCGGTGACCGGCTCACCGTCAATAGGTAACCCCAATAACACTTCTATGTCTTGTAGAGTGATAGTCCAACTGAATAAATCCTAGTCTGGCAACCCCATGGAATCCAGATGTGCGCAGTAGCGGTAGTATTCGAGGGTGGAGTGGGAGAGTGCATTGGAGAACTTCCTCTCAACACCTGCAAGATATTTCTCCAGTAATACGATCTCGCCATACACCAGATGATCGATGAATGAACTGGTCGTACAAAACATCGGGATGAACAGGTCCTAGGTTTAAAGCCATGATCTGAAAAAAAATATTTATTTCTCAATTAAAAAAATATTTGTTTCTCAATTAGAAGAATAATGTACAACTTAATTAGAAGAATAATGTACAACTTAATTAAAAGAATAATGTACAACTTAATTAGAAGAATAATGTACCATTTAATTAAAAGAATAATGTACAACTTAATTAGAAGAATAATGTATAACTTAATTAAAGGAATAATGTACAACTTAATTAGAGAATAATGTACAACTTAATTAAAAGAATAATATACAACTTAATTAAAAGAATAATGTACAAGTTAATTAAAAGAATAATGTACAACTTTATAATAAAAAAATATTGAATATACAATAAATTTATTTACTTTCCATAGAAATATATATATACATGACCATTGAGAAAAAAAACTGATAATCATTAATGAAAAAATAACAACAATAACAGAATTTTGAATTGTAAGGGAGAGCGAGATTGAGAGCGAGATGTTCAGAGTGAGCGAGATTGTAGGAGAGAGCGAGATTGTGAGAGAGAGCGAAATTGTAGGAGAAAGCGAGATTGAGAGAGCGAGATTGTGAGCGAGAGCGAGATAGTCTTCACTTTATTTACATACTGTCTTCCTAGCCATGCTCACGAGATTCAGCCCACATTTCTAGCGAGATTCCCTTCTAGAGCGAGATCCCCATCACAAAATTAGCGAGATTTCCTTCTAGAGCGAGATCCTTAAGCATTTATTTAACAAACTGTATTCCTAGCGATGCTCACGAGATTCAGCCCACATTTCTAGCGAAATTCCCTTCTAGAGCGAGATCCCATCACAAAATTAGCGAGATTTCCTTCTAGAGCGATATCCTCATCACAAAATTAGTTTCACCCACTTATCTTCCTTGTCAAGGGTTGAAGTTTCGACTTATTTATGTCAAAACTTCAACCTTCGACAACCTAATATACAAAATTAGCGAGATCCTCCACACAAAATTAGCGAGATTTCCTTTTCCTTGTCGAGGGTTGAAGTTTCGACTTATGTATGTCGAAACTTCAACCATCGACAACCCTAATAAAAAGTATTGTTTCCAAATTTTTCTCTGTTTGTCGAGTTCTCAACGTTCGACCTCTACATTAGTCGAATCTTCAACCCTCGACTTCTAGCCTCGAACTCCCAAAACAACAATATTTCTCTAATAAGTTTCAAAACAACAATATTTCTTTAATAAGTTTTGAAAATAATAATATTAATATTAAATGTCCATCTAGATGATACCAAATAATAATACACATATGGTAATTTTTAAAAAAAAACATAAATATTGAGGTATTTTAATTTTTGTATTAAAAAAAAAAAAGCTGCATAATCATTACTTTAAATTAATGCATCTGCGCCCCCACCATCATGACCAGCCCACACTAGTCATTTAAAAGTAAACGAAGTTGCTTTTAGCTTGCTTCCCAGCTCTTTCGGCATGTTGTAAACTTCTTAAATAATAATAATAATAAATAGTATTTACTCCATTCTCAATTTGAATTCTAATATATACACATAAACTGTTTTACTATTTGAGTTTTCAACGGTAGTTGCATTTCGTTCCATTTTTTAGTCCTCAATTTTTTGTTTTTTTGTTTTTTAAGAAGGGCTAGTTGCATAAATAGAATTCAAACTCAAAATAATAGAATATGTAGTACAAGGATAAAATAATTACATATATAGATCAAAAAATGGAAAAATGCTAAAAAAATCTATGCATAGTCACCATTTTGTTCGCTTCTTCCCGATTTTCACAAATTAAGAGCTATCACTGATAGCAGCTATCAGTGATAACACTGATATTTGCTATCAGCTGCTATCGCTGATAGCTTCTATCAATTGCTATCGATGATAATTGCTATCAGCGATAGCTTTCAATTTGAGAAAAATTAATACAATCTTGAAATATTAGCTTTTAATTTGCTATCAATTATTAGTAGCTATAATTGATTCGCTTTCATCAATTGGAATCAACGTTGAAATATTAGTAGCTATCAATGATAGATTTATAAATAGTGATCAACTTTGAAATAAGACCAACAACTTTGATTACCATAGTAGTTATCACTAATAATCTTTTATCATGGCTATCACCGATAGCAGCTATCAGTCGTTATCACTGATAGATTTTCATCAATTAGATCAACCTTGAAATATTAACACTTAAGGCTATCAATGATAGACTTCTATAACTGGTTATCACCTTTGAAAGAAACTCGATATATAGATATCACCTAAGTTTTATCATTGATATCGCTAACATGACTCATATTGTGGTTATCAGTGATAGCTTCTTTCACTGATAACATCACTAATAAGATACTATCAATGATCGCACTGATATCATGCTATCAATGATAGTTCTCTATCACCGATAACGTGCTATCAGTGGTAGCTTCTATCACTGATAACGTGCTATCGGATAGCCTCTATTATCAATAACATACTATTAGTATTAGCTTCTATCATTGGTAACATGCTATCAGTAGTAGCTTCTATCAATCATAGCCACCGAACACCTTTTTGCCCCTTTCTCTTCCTTCCCAAATATTTGTAAGTCCCTTTTCCTTTCGATGATAGCTTCTATCACTAATAAACATGCTATTAGTGATAACTTCTAGGCATTCCACTTATATTTTAGTTCGAGATTCAACTTTATTAATTAAATTCACTAAGTTGGCTATCAATGATATATTTCTATAAGTGGCTATTAACTATGAAAATATAATCAAAGATTAAGCTATCAATGATAGAAAATATTAGTGGCTATCACTGATAGATTTTCATTTGCTATTTATATTTATTTTTTGTTATAATAATCAAACTTGATGATTGGCTTGTTGGTGTTAAATCACTTATGAATTGAGTATTTTCAAGTCATGCGTATGGAACTCGGACTCATAATTCTTATGAAAAAAAGGGAAGAAGAAAAAATTCAAATAAAGGAAAGAAAAAATTAAAAAATATGAGAAATAGATGAAGCAAAAACTGGAAAAAAAAAGAAAGAAATTAAATAGAAAAAAAGGAAGCAAAAACCGGACAAATGAAAGAAAAACTAAAAAAGAAAAATAAAGGGAAGAAGCAAAAGATCGGAGAAAGAAAAGAAAATAAAATAATAAAAAAAACATAAGGGAAGAAGCAAAAATCGGAGAAAGGGAAGAAAATAAAAATAAAAAAAAGGAATAAACAAGAACTGAAGAAAGAAAATAAAAATAAAAAAAGGAATAGCAAAAACCGAAGAAAGGAAAGAAAGAAAAAGAAAGGGAAAAAGAAGGAAATGGAAGAAAATAAAAAATAAAGGAAAGAAGCAAAAATCGGGTAAAAGAAAGAACAAAATAAAAAAAATAAAAGAAGAAGAAGCAAAAAGACTGAGAAAGAAAATAAAATGAAAAAAGTGAGGAAAGAAGCAAAAATCGAAGAAAATAAAGAAAATAAAAAAACTAAAAAAAATGTGTACAAAAGATAAGAAAAGGAGGGCGAAATTTGAAATTAAAAAAAAAAATCAAAGATTGACTAGTCAACTCATCCATATTTGCAAATATTTTAAAGATGTAATATATTTTTAGATTTTTTCTCTTATTCTATTATGTATTACAAATATCCTTTTAAGAATAGATTTGAAATGTTATATCTTTTTTTATTAATATTTCAATAATTGAAATGATATTTTAAATAAAAAATAATAATTTAAAAATTATATTTTATATGTCTTTCACTTCCTTTACTCTTCTTTTTCATTACTGTTTTTAATTTAAAATATCATATCAATATTTAATTAATAGAATAGAAAATTTATTTTGAGATTTTTAAAAACCTATTTTTAAAAATTTATGGGCTAAAAAATTATATTGTAAAAGTTTAGGACTTAAAATAAAGGTTATTTACTGTACGATAAATTTGTTACCCACAATATTATACACATTTCTCAAAACATCATAAAGTTATAGTCAGAATAGAACATAGAGTTTGGTAACCCAATTCGGTGTAGTACCACCTATGTCATGGGACAGTGTGCTTGTGGAAAGATAATTTCGTTAATATAAAGTCAAATAATTACAACAATGTACTTATCTATAAATAAACGACAATTAAAGTGACAATGAGATAACCAACTTAGAGAATGATCATTTAGGCACCCCTAATTGTGAGAATCCCTCTCAATGATACTTAGGCTCCCTTTAAGTGTGAGATCCATCACCTTCAACATAATTAGGTATAAGAATATCAGTGAATGATCACTTAGGGGGCATTTAAAGCGCAGGTTTGGAATGCTAAGCCTAGGAATGTTAAGCCTAGGGTTAGGCTGAGAACTTTTGATAACCTGGATTTAAGAAAACTGTGTTTGGAATGCAAGTTTTGGACGAGGGTTTAAGAAGCCTATGTAATTTGGAGTGTAGACTTAGGAAGCCTGGAAGAAAATGTAGATTTATAAATATTGAGTTTGTGAAATATTTTTCTTATATTTAATAAGTGGTTGAATTTTATATTAGCTTAAATGTGTCATCTTCATTATTTTAATTTAGCTAAGTTTAAAATAATCTAAAAAATTTAGAAGAATATTTGTTTTTTCAATTTTAAAATAGAGATTTGACTAAAAAATATAATTTTATATAATTTATTGTTTTAATAATTTAATAATTTAATTTTACTAAGTTTTGAAATAAAATGTTATATAGACTTTTGTCACTTTAACTAATTTAAATTAGGGTTTTCTACACATATAACTTAAATTAATTTACTTAATTATACAATTGTAGTCTAATGGACTATTGTTTTACATAAAAATCTAGTTCAATTTACTTTTTAACCCTCTATAATAAATAATAATTAAAAAGAAAAAGAATCAATTGAAAAAAAATTAGAAGAAAGAGAAAGTGTATTTTAAAAAATATTATTGTAATTAAACTAAGAACTTATTTGGAATAATTTAGAAAAAACTGTTTTTTCAAAAATTAATTTTTATTTAAACACTTTTGATTAAAAAACAAAACTCCTTAAAATAAAAACACACATGTGTTGGGTAACTATTTCTAGGATGTATTTTTATATACAAGTTTGTTTAGTTTGTTATATACTAAAAGTGTTTTTATTAATGTCTTCCAAAGTTTGCCCATGGCGCCCAAGGTTTGGCTAGAGTCGGTGGTTGGATATTTGCCGATAGGGGTTGCCAAAAGTTGCCGCCAAAGTTTGGTCGAAAGTTCACTGGCAGAGTCGCCTAAAGTGGAGACTGGAGGTGACCGACGACATTTGTCGGAGGTGGTGGTCGGAGTTGGCCAACGATAGTTGCCAAAGGTGGTATCCGGAAGTTGGTCGGCAAACTTCCTAAATTAAATTAGAAAAAAAAGTATGACCCATAGGTTTGAATAATGTTTACTATTCAAATCTATGGGAAAGAATGTAGGAAGCCTTAGTTTCGTAAATACTTATTCAAAACAAGTGTTGGGTTTAGAATGCCTAACCTATCCCAAGCTCAACCTTGAAACAAACACCCCTGTAGACTCTTAAGTGTGATGCGATCCCTTTTCACCCAAGAACTTTATCTTTTCACCTTGAAATGAAGAGCACTCCACTTGATGAACTTAGACCCCAAGTTTGAAAATCCCTTTTCAAGTTGTTGAAGAATAAACCAACACCATCTGGAGTAAGTCTCCAAATCTATAGCAATACAATCTTCTTTCAATGAAAGATTAACACACTTGTGGTTCGAGAAAAAACGCAGACAATTAGTTTCAAAGAATCTTCAAAACGTCCAACCGTAAAGTTGAACAAAACCACAATATATATATGGCTAACTTTGGGAAGATCTTCAAGGAATGAATAAATCATCTCTTCAAGAAAAAATATAACAGACTATGAAATCTGCATAAAAATCTTAACACTTAAAGAAAAAATATTCTATAGATTTTCTGTCTGTCATGTTACAATATCCTCAACAATGTCACAACATGTCATATGACATGGTGCAGAGGATAGGAAGCCACACCGGTAAAAAAACACTACACATATCAACATATAAGAAACCAATTTCAAAGTAGAATCAATACAACACGACATATGTTACAAAAACATGTCGTTCAAGTTTTGCTTGTAATAAAATCAGTCAATCATACTGCACGGAACCAAACATATTTATTTCTAACTTTTTCTTTTTTTAAAAAAAAATATCTTACCCTTTAATGTAATAAAAATTCTTAATTTAATCTTTCCCGTAAAAAACTGATACCAAAATGGGAGTTTTTTTTTTTTAATATTGTGATTAGGAAAAAAAATTTGGGAAATATAATGGTTCTAAAACTATTTAAAAATCTATGGTCGTTTTGGAGTTTTCGAAGGCGGGAATTTTGTGAAGGGTTCAACCTTCAACCTATCGAAAACTAAATAAGAGATCGAGAGTTCGACCCTCGACCTAAAGAAAATTAAAGAAAGAGGACAAATTTTGAAGGAGAGGTGGAGGGTTCAACCCTCGACCTCTTGACAATTAAAGAAGAAACCCTCGACCTAAAGGAAATTAAAGAATCGGTTAGTAATTATACACGATCGCACACAATCGTTTAGTAAATTACAATGCGATCATTTAGTAATTATACACGATCCCACACAATCGTTTAATAAAATTACTATGCAATCATTTAGTAATTCTTTATTAATGTAATAATAGGTGCAAACTTTCGGAAAGAATAAATGAACGATGAACAACATCTTTATTAGACGATAGGAATCAAACAAGATTAATCGGTCACTTACGAGATATTGAACGATCGTTTACAATCTCTCCACGATCGCTCAGTATGACTAAACGATCGCTTACTAAATCCTCTGCGATCGGCCACAAACTCCTACACGATCGGTTAACTATTACTGTTACACGATTGTCTTCTCATAACCTATACAATCGCATACCTTTTACTATACGATTGTATACCAAGTGCTACATGATCCCTGAGTTTTACTACACGATCGCCTAGTGGAAGTACACAATGAGCGGCATGCTGCGATGGCCTCTTCACGACAGCGTCTTCTGAACTCCCACTCTCGAGAGCTCTCTTTCCTCACTACACGATCACCCACAAACTTCTACACGATCGCTTAGCTATTACAATAGACGATCGCCTTCTTAAAACCTATACGATCGCATACCTTTTACTATACGATTGTATACCAAGTGCTACATGATCGCTGAGTTTTACTACACGATCGCCTAGTGGAAGTACACAATGAGCGTCATGCTGCGATGGCCTCTTCACGACAGCGTCTTCTGAACTCCCACTCTCGAGAGCTCTCTTTCCTCACTACACGATTGTCCACAAACTTCTACACGATCGCTTAGCTATTACAATTGACGATTGAGCCTCACCTACCTTTTACTATATGCTCGTATACCAAGTGCTACACAATCGCTGAGCTTTACTACATGATCGTCTAGTGGAAGTACACAATGAGCGGCATGCTGCGATGGCCTCTTCACGACAGCGTCTTCCAAACTCCCACTCTCGAGAGCTCTCTTTCCTCACTACACGATCGCCTAAAAACTTCTACATGATCACTTTGCTATTACAATTAGACGATCACCTTCTCAAAACCTATACGATCGCCTACCTTTTACTATACGATTGTATACCAAATGCTATACGATCGCTGAGCTTTACTACACGATCACCTAGTGGAAGAACACGACGAGTGGCATGATAACTTGTAGAAATACAAGTTATTTATACTTTTTTATTTAGATATTGTGGCAAAAAGAAAGAAAAGTTGCGTCGATAATATACAAATTGGCTAAGAAATAAGAAAATTATGAAATGTCGTAAATACACCCACTAACACCATTGCGATGGAGAATAGAGTGTTTCAGTCTCTATTTTGCAGGAAATAGGTCACTGCATGCGTTAATGGCTCAAAGAAAAATGGAACAACACATCTATGTCACATGCGCCCATCAATCAAGAACAAAAAGATGATCAACGCAATGACGGCGCATGCGATAATCGATCTTGAGCTTTAGCGATAACGCAATTTCAAATATATGCGGTAATAAAAAACAACACTGCATACGACAATAGATCGAATATGTGAAGAATAATGCATTTTCGGAAGATTATGACAAGTGTACAACTTTCAGTTGTGCATTTCTGACGGATTGATTGCATAACAGAAGGAATTTTCCATTCCTCCAGTTCAGGAACTACCAAAACCAAATAGTGGAGACAGCGAATTCAAAGAGCCAAGGTCTCGCCTATAAATAGTTTCTTCAAATTCACTGAAAAACATACATGTATACATAGAGACGTGCATATACTAATTCAGGGAGAGAGGCTGGGCTGAAGCGACTTAACAGAGTAAATCCGGGAGAACCACGAGGAAAGGCCGAGAGGTGAGTCTCCGAGCAGAGAATTCTTCCAATTCCCAAAATTGAAGCTCTGTGCAAAGGTCAATTCTAACGGGGAAGAAAACCTGAGAGGGAAGCTTTCCTCTCCATCACATCCACACGCTGACAAGCACAATCTCCGATTGGGATCTATGTTAAGACGTTGACACTCTTTCCGTATTTGTTTCTATTCTATATTTCATCTTCTGTATTCATCTTCTTTAATCTCTCATTCACAGACATGTAAAAAACACTTAATTTTAGAATTAAATGTTATCATCGTCACCATTATCATCTCTCTGTCTCTTTCCATACATTCATAATCCATTTTTTCCATGATGTGTTCTTAATCTCCAGGGTAAATAGTGAGAATTAAGCGAGTGAGTTAATTTGTGTTAAGGAATTAATTAAGTTCAGTTAAAGCATGCTCGATGGCATCTTCACCTGTGAGAGCAAAAGTGAAGATGTTATTTCGCCTATCGAGAGAAGGTTGGAAGAATGCATTAATTAAAGCGAGAAGTATTTCCAGAGATGGAAACAACCTTGCGTTCATCACGTTCATCCCTGTCTCACCATAGAGATATGGGAACGCGACCGATCACCGAGAGGTGTACGCCAAGGGAAAGCAGAACCTTAGTTTTGTCCTTAACGCGATTGACAAACTTGCGATGTTTTTACTCTTTACTCTTTCTCTTTTTGCTTCATTCATAATACTTGCCATCGCATACATTGATTCTTTGTACAACTTCATAATCAGTCCTCAACCTTAGTATCATATATCATGTATCTTGTATCATGTATCATAGTAGCTTAGGAATTTACTTTATTAATGCATTTTTACTTTCATCGCAATTTACATTCCTGTACAAACCAACATTCTTTATTGATTGTTAAAATCGGTCTCATGTATCACATAACTATCACATTTAACGAAAAAAAGCCACGTGTTCGACCTCAGATCATTCTGAGAAACTTACATTGGAGTTATACTTGGTTTCAGTGCAAGGAAACTTGTGACACGCACTACTTCATCGCATACTACCAGTATATCACTATCAACGCATACACTTAGAAAGTAGTATTGCATTAATTGTCTTTATCGCAAAATACTTGAGCGCATATTTAGCACATCATTCATTTCATTCACAAGCCATGTGTTTGAGTTAGATAAAGATAAAGCATTCAAATTTTGTTCATTAAGTTTATGGCAACATGGACTTAAAGCATTTTTATCATCAGTAGTGTGCATAAGCGATACAAATTATACATAGCATAACATACATCTTGTATCCTTACAAGTTTATGGCGCCGTTGCTGGGGATTGGTAACGGTTAGTGTTGAATACTTTTGTGGTATGTTGCAGGACAGATCTCTACTGTACTGTCTGTTTATCACAAAAAGCAGGCTGACTGTTTATGAGTACAGGAACCAATCAAGAATTCGAAGCTGACCCAGAGATAGAGTATACTTTTTGCGCGAGGGCACGCTAGAACATAGTTAGGCGAAGAAGAGTCAATATGGCAAATAATAATGAGGGGCCCGAAGGAAATCAAGGGGCGAATCGACCAGCGCAAGTTCCCGTCTTGCTTGCTGCTAACCGTAATATCCCCATGAGAAATTATGCGGCACCAAATCTTTACGACTTATCGCCTGGAATTTTACGACCAATGGTTGAGGAGAATGCACACTTTAAAATAAAGTCAGTCATGCTTCAAATGTTATAAAACACGGGGCAATTTGAAGGTCTACAAGGTGAAGACCCACACGCCCATCTTACCAGCTTTGTGGAGATGTGCAACACGTTCTCCATCCCTGGCGTCACCCCTAAAGGAATTAGACTTTACCTCTTCCCGTACACCTTGAGGGGGAGGCAAAGAGGTGGGCTCATTCGTTGGAGCCAAATGAAATCACGTCATGGGACCAGTTGGTGGAACGGTTCAAGAAGAAATTCTTCCCTCCGGCAATCAACGCAAGGAGACGAAAGGACATGCTAAATTTCGAGCAAATGGATAATGAGACTCTAAGCACCACTTGGGTGCGTTTCAGAAGGTTTGTGAAAAATTGTCCGCATATCGGGATTCCCGATTGTGTTCTGATGGAAACATTTTATAATGGTTTGAATCGATCAACGCAAGTTGTTGCTGATGCCTTCGCAGCGGAAGGATTCATTGATAAGTCCTACACAGAAGCCAAGGTCATCCTTGATCGCATTTTGTGAAACACGGATGACTGGGTGGATGACGGATATGGGGAAAGAGGCCCCGAGAGAAGAAGAAATGACAACGCCATTGTACCAGTGGATGCAATGACGACCTTGACCGCACAAATGGCCGCGGTGACCTCTCTCCTCCAAACGATGGCAATTAATCAAGGTTCCCTTTCTCAAAGTTTAGCGCAACCCAATACGCCGGCACAAGTGGCCGCAATAAGTTGCACCCAATGTGGAGGGGACCACACTGCTAAAATGTGTCCATCAAACCCGCAACAAGTGTTCGCTATACAGAACAACCCTTACAGCAACACTTACACTTCAGGTTGGCAGAATCACCCTAACTTTGGTTGGGGAGGGAATCACAACCAAGGGGGCCAAAGTAACCATCAGAACAACAATCCTGGGAATCGAGGAAATCCTCCATCTTTCCATCAGAATCAAAATCAGGGTCATCAAAGGCAACCGCATAACCAACTGTCCTCATCGAACACCTCTGTGAATTCATCATCATTGGAGTCCTTGCTGAAACAGTATATTGAGAAAAAATGATGTTGTCATGCAGTCGCAGGCATCTTCAATAAGGAAATTGGAGATCCAAGTCGGGCAATTGGCATCCGAGATTTACAATAGAATACTGGGAACGCTGCCAAGTAATTCAGAAGCCCCGGGATCTCATGGGAAGGAACAACGTCCTTGACGACATTGCGCAGGCAAGCTTGACCGCCTACAAGGGGTGTGGATTGTAGTAATCATGAGGAAATTGTCTTTCAATCTGCATTTCTAAAATATATGTTTAATTGCTTTCTTTATTGCTCTTCTTTATTGCTCTCTGCATTACATTACTTATTGTTTTCTTAAACTAGCTTTTATTGCTTTATGAATTTACGTTTCATTTAATTCAATTGCGTTAGTTTTCATGCTTTGTTCAATTTCCTTACTTTTATGCATTAATTGCATGTTCTTAAATTCTCTGTGAATGATTTCTTAAAAGAAAATGAATACCGCAAAGTCCTAGCGACTTGTGTTATTGATGAAAAAAAATTTAATAATAAACATCCGGTATGCATTGCGATGATGGTGCATCTTGCATGGACAAGATACACTTTGCGTCCATCCTACCCAAATGCATTGCGCTGAGGGTTGTGTTGCGCGCGTATGTATTTTGCGCCCATCCTTGGCGAAAATGCACTATGTCGAGGTAGTGTTATGCCAGTAGAAATACCGTGTGCCCATCCTCCAGAAATGCGTTGAGTTGAGTGGTGCGTTGCGCTGATACATGCGTTGTTGCCCGTCCTCTGCAAATATGCATTTGCGTTAATGGATGCATTGCGTTAATCTTTAACCTTGTGCCCATCCGAATAAAATACAAAAGATAAAATTCTTTTTGTAAAAAGAGTAGTCCAATAGCTTAGGCTTCCAAGGCAATGATGGCTTAGCAGATGAAAGAACGTATTTCTCTACTAATTCATAAATGTGAGGAGCGGCGACAGGCTTTTGGAATTTCTCGAAGCCTGCAATGCAGAATTTGCGTTGGGCTCATCAAGGCCCAACCTATAAATTCCTCCCTCCTCCATTTTAGGACGTCTACTTGAATCTTTTGCGAAAAGAAAACCCTAGCGAATCCTCTACATACCCAGACGTTTAAACTTTCTTCCTAAACCCTAAGAACTTTCCCAACTCTTTCACTTACCACAGCCATGGCAGATCAAGCTTCCCATTCATCCTTCTTACCTTTATCACCTTCCACAGCCCAAATCACTGCAAGAGAGGCGGCATTCCTCGCAGCAAGCCCTCACCTCACCGCCCAACCAAAAGCCATCCCAAGAATCATCGGAAAACCTCGGCGAAAGCTTGTTGTAGGCAGACCACTCCAAATCCGATAGGGGCAGAGCACGGAGAGTGCCCCACTCCCAACACTGTCATCCGAAAGCGAGAAGAAGAGAAGAGACGACAGAGAGGTGTTCAGGAGCATACTGAGCAATATGGAGAATGAGGGAGGGATGCTTGAAGCTAGAGTCGTTAATCAACCCTTGCCATCAGAGGAAGAGATGGAAAAAGCTTCAAGAAGAAGAACCTTGGCAGTTTTGGATCCTAAGGAAACTGTTCACACAGAATCCTACGAGGGACCCACCAGGGTTACATTGGAGAAAGTGATGGAAAAGAAGCAGCTTAAAACGGCTGAAGAGAAGAAGAAAAAGAAAAAAAAGGAGAAGAAGGTAGAAGGAAATGAAGAAGCCCAGCCAAGGAAGGAAAAGAAAGAAATAAAATTGAGTGAGAAGAGGGAACACGGGCAAGAAGAGAATCGCCTGAAGAAGAAGGAAAAGAGAAAGAGGCTGAAAGCCCATAGGTTGACGGAGAATCCACCTCCGCAAGGGTGGATGAGTGGGTGTCAACGCAACGAAGAGAATCAGCGCAACCTGAAGAGGCATCAACACAAATAAGAACGGTTGCGAATGATGACCGAGAGGATCCAGACATCACCTCTCTTATGTGGCGTCGCAAGGAGAATGCGTTGCAAGGATCAACAATCGACCCACAATTTTTGTAAAGCGTAGTAGAAGAGGAGGAAAGGAGAAGAAGAAAGGAAGAAGAAAAACAAGAAAAGATGTTACGATCGCAACAAATCATCGCAGAAGGCGATTTAAGAAGAAAACTACATGATGAAGAAGTGCACCGTAACAACGCAATTTCGGCGGAGGAAGAGAGAAAGAGGCTCGAGGAGGAACAACACATATTACTTGTCTCAGAGCAATTTGAAAGATAAATGAGAGAAGAAGAAGAGGATGAAAAGAAGAAGAAGGAAGAGAAGGAGAAAAGGCGCAAAGTAAATGTGCAGCGCATCAGACAGAAGAAAAGTAAAGAAATTGCAGAGTGGGAAAGGGAAGAACATCGCAAAGAACGGGAACGGAGACAAAGACAAAGATCCTGCCTTGTGTTGGCAAAAGATAAGGGCAAAGCGAAAGTTGAAAACAGTGAGCCAGCGTTGTCCAAAGGACGCCCATCGAAAAACAAGGAGAATGATGACATGATGATGGAAATGGGGTTCTTTCCTGCGCCAACACCACTATCGAATTTAATTACAAGTGTTGTGCTAGAGCATGGATGGGAGACATTCTGCTAGTGCCCATCCATCATAATCCCAACGGTAGTGAGAGCTTTCTACAATGGACGACTTCATGGTACCAAAGATACGGTGATCATGAAAGGGGAGGTAATGTCTTTCAGCACAAGGGATATCAATGAGGTATATCAGATGAAGGACATCCTGGATGCATCGAGTAACAAAATTATTGATGATCCCTCAGAAGAACAAATGGATGATACGCTGAAGATATTAACGCATCCGGGCACTCAGTGGTCAGTATCTATGAAAGGCATCAAAACCCTTACGTCCAATAAACTGCTTCTGGAAGCGCGGCTTTGGGTGTGTTTGGTGAAAAGGCGACTCATCCTGACCTCGTATGACAAAACAGTTTCGAGGGATAGAGTAATGGCCGCATATTGCATAGCCTGTCTCTTATACACATCTAGATGTGTATAAGAGACAGCTGTATAGCGCGCATCATTCCGATTGATGTAGGCCAACTTATTGCAAAGCAGATTCAAGGTTTTTTGGGGCATGTAAGAGGCCGGTATTTCTTTCCTTGGATAGTTTCGAGCTTATGCCTCTCATAGGGTGCAGCTATTGAAGAGGAACCAATGCCGAAAGTCCATGGCCTCATCAACACCAAGATCTTGAGAATGTTTCTCAAAGACTCCCCTCATTGACCCGAGCTTCCACTTAAAAGGCCCATTATTGATTTGAATACGTCGTAGCAGCCAAAGCCCAAGAAACAGTGCAAAGTTGACAAAGGCAAGGAAAAAGTCCAAGAGCCATCATCGCAAGATCAAATACCCTTGGACCCCTTACCTTTGATTATTCGCCCTTCAAGCCCTCCTGTTGAACCCCTTTCCCCACTCCCAGAACATTTTACTAATATTCTCCTTACTCCTGATTCACCCAATGCATTTCCAGCAGCATCCCCATCTCCTTCATCTTCACTGCATTTTTCTCCTCCACCGTCGCATGTTAACGACCCACACGATTTGGGTGAAGGCAATTCTACTCAAGCCCAAAACGTTGATGGTGAAACATCGCAGCCGCAGCCCACCACCGCAACCCTAGCTGCTGAATTAGCAGAAATGCATTCTCTTCTCTCTCATCAACACAAATTCTTCTGCCAATGAATAAAGAGTTACAAGAGAGCCGCGCAGAGGTGCAACACAGTGTTGCGATGACCCGGTAGGTGCTGATCAACATTCAACGCAATATTTACACGATCCATTTGAACCAAACGCAAATGGCAGAGCGCAACCATGAGTACTTCAACTTTTTGACAGCATATCTACATGGTCCCATGGTGCCTCCGAATTTACAACAACCTCTGCATATCGAAGAAGCTCCTCGAATACCTCTGCAAAATCCTTCTCCTAAACCTCCTCCTCAATAAATCTACAAATTTTTTTGTAGCGGTCATTCTTGAATTTAATGTCATTCATCATTTTTATGTATAGAAGCTATTTCTTGATTCTTTGTACATGCTCAAATTTTGTATGGCGATAATTGTAATTCTTTGTATACTTAGTTAATTTTTAATACAACTGAAACTATTCTTTCCGTATGCGTTAGCCTCTTTACTTATCATCCTTTGTCAATAATTGTGATATTCTTTGTCTTATATTTTGCATTGTTAATTGTGCTGCCATGATGTGTAATATGCATACCCTTAGCAACATTTCTCATACTTTGTACTTTCTGCGTAACACTTAGATAATTCATAGCAATAGCACTGCTTTACCTTTTATACCTCAAGACTCTGCTCAAACCTTCTTTTCAAAATTTTGACTAACTGTTTGTCTATTCTGTCTAAAACAACGCAATGAGGACCTTGCGCATCTCTAAATTTGGGAGTAGGGAAGGTATGAGTAGATGCGATCAAGCGGATGTAGTTATCATTAAGAAAATGCGTTATAATCTAAAAAAAAAAAATTCATAAACTCCAATGTCAGCACAAGGGAAAACCCCAACCTGATAAGAGTTAAGTTGTGAAAGAAACCTACTCGTAGTTGGATGCTCGCATGACACTCGTGGGAGCAAGCCAAAACAAAGGTGGGTTTCCAAGAACGACGTAATATGAAAAGGAAAAAAGAGAGAGAAAAAAATAAGAATACAAGAGACAATTCCTCTAACTAGCAAAAGTAATATTTAGCTGAAAATCAAGAGTTGAAGTTGAGATTGGCACACAACCGTAGTTGGATGTTTGCATGACACCCGTGCGAACAAGCCAAAACGAATGGTGTAAACATGATCAACAGTCTCTAATAAAATGACGCAAACCAGACCACCGCATAAAGACGCACCAAGTTGTTTTTGCAAGAAGAGGTAAACATTCTTTTCAAAATAAGAAGGGAATTTTTTAGTAGAGGTTTGTTGTATAAAAGAATAAAGTAGGGCATGTTGATGAATTATCAATGATAGAGGGAAATTGTGTTGTTAAGTAATGTTGTATAGGTGGAACATTCGAAGCAACCAATCGACGCAAAGTGAGGATAGGAATTGAGCGAAATTGCCTTAGTCGAAGATAGGCTTGAGGACAAGCATATATCTAAATTTGGGGATGTGATAACTTGTAGAGATACAAGTTATTTATACTTTTTTATTTAGATATTGCGGCAAAAAGAAAGAAAAGTTGCGTCGATAGTATACAAATTGGCTAAGAAATACAAAAATTATGAAATATCGTAAATAAACCCACTAACACAATTGCGATACCGAATAGAGAGTTTCAGTCTTTATTTTGCAGGAAATAGGTCACCGCATGCGTTAATGGCTCAAAGACAAATGGAACAACGCATCTATGTCACATGTGCCCATCAATCAATAATGAAAAGATGATCAATGCAATGACGGCGCATGCGACAATCGATCTTGAGCTTTAGCGATCAACGAAATTTCAACCGCATACGGTTATAAAAAATAACACCGCATGTGGTGATAGATCGAAGATGTGAAGAACAACGCATTTGCGGAAGATTATGACAAGTGTACAACTTTCAGTTGTGCATTTCTGACGGATTGATTGCGTAATAGAAGAAATTTTCCATTCCACCATTTCAAGAACTACATAAACCAGACAGTGGGGACCACGAATTCAAAGAGCCAAGGTCTCGCCTATAAATAGTTTCTTCAAATTCACTGAAAAACATACATGGATACATAGAGACGTGCATATACTTATTCGGGGAGAGTGGCTGGGCTGAAGCGACTTAACAGAGTAAATCCGGGAGAACCACAAGGAAAGGCCGAGAGGTGAGTCTCCGAGTAGAGAATTCTTCCTATTCCCAAAATTGAAGCTCTGTGCAAAGGTCAATTCTACCGGGGAAGCAAACCTGAGAAGGAAGCTTTCCTCTCCATCACATCCACACGCCGACAAGCACAATCTCCGATTGGGATCTATGTCAAGACGTTGACACTCTTTCCGTATTTGTTTCTATTCTATATTTCATCTTCTGTATTCATCTTCTTTGATCTCTCATTCACAAACATGTAAAAAACACTTAATTTTAGAATTAAATGTTATCATCGTCACCATTATCATCTCTTTGTCTCTTTCCATACATTCATAATCCATTTTTTCCATGATGTGTTCTTAATCTCCAGGGTAAATAGTGAGAATTAAGCGAGTGAGTTAATTTGTGTTAAGGAATTAATTAAGTTCAGTTAAAGCATGCTCGATGGCATCTTCATCTGTGAGAGCAAAAGTGAAGATGTTATTTCGCCTATCGAGAGAAGGTTGGAAGAATGCATTAATTAAAGCGAGAAGTATTTCCAGAGATGGAAACAACCTTGCGTTCATCACGTTCATCCCTGTCTCACCATAGAGATATGGGAACGTGACCGATCACCGAGAGGTGTACGCCAAGGGAAAGCAGAACCTTAGTTATGTCTTTAACGCGATTGACAAACTTGCGATGTTTTTACTCTTTACTCTTTCTCTTTCTGCTTCATTCATAACACTTGCCATTGCATACATTGATTCTTTGTACAACTTCATAGTCAGTCCTCGACTCTATATCATGTATCATGTATCTTGTATCATGTATCATAGTAGCTTAGGAATTTACTTTATTAACGTATTTTTACTTTCATCGCAATTTACATTCCTGTACAAACCAACATTCTTTATTCATCGTTAAAACCGATCGCATGTATCACTTAAGTATCGAATTTAATGAAAAAAATCCACGTGTTCGACCTCGGATCATTCTGAGAAATTGCGTTGGAATTATACTTGGTTTCAGCGCAAGGAAACTTATGACATGCACTACTTCATCGCATACTACGAGCATATCACAATCAATGCATATACCTAGAAAGTAGTATTGCATTAATTGTCTTTATCGCAAAATACTTGAGCGCATATTTAGCACATCATTCATTTCATTCACAAGCCATGCCTTTGAGTTAGATAAAGATAAAGAATTCACATTTTGGTCATCAAGTTTATGACAACATGAAATTGAATAATTTTTATCATCAGTAGTGTGCATAAGCGATACAAAACATACACAGCATAACATACATCTCGTATCCTTACACGGCACGCTGCGATGGCCTCTCCATGACAGCGTCTTATGAACTCCCACTCTCGAGAGCTCTCTTTCCTCACTACACGATCGCCCACAAACTCCTACATGATCACTTAGCTATTATAATTAGACGATCGCCTTCTCAAAACCTATATGATCGCCTACCTTTTACTATTCGATTATATACCAAGTTCTACACGATCACTGAGCTTTACTTCACGATCGCCTAGTAGAAGTACACGATGAGTAGCACGCTGCGATGGCCTCTCTATGACAGGTCTTTTGAACTCCCACTCTCGAGAGCTCTTTTTCCTCACTTCATGATCGCCCACAAACTCCTACACGATCTCTTAGCTATTACAATTAGACGATCGCATTCTCAAAACCTATATGATCACCTACCTTTTACTATACGATCATATACCAAGTGCTACACGATCGCCTAGTGGAAGTACACGATGAGCGGCATGCTGATGACGGAAAATTAGAAGTCAATATTTAGTTGAACACCAAAATCCCGTGGATGCAATATGCGATGCATGTTCCTAAGATATGTGTTGATTGTCATGCGTCGATGGTCATGCGTTGGACTGATAATGCGTTAATGAATGTATGCGATGAGCATGCGTCCTGCCACAAGTTTTCTTACGCTGGAACCAAGTATAATTCCAACGCAAGTTTCTTGGGTAATCCGAGGTCAAACACAGAGACTTGTAGCTATATGTATGCAGTAATGTGCATGCGGTGGTTTGATAAAATAATAGAAGGGATGTTGCTAAGTTAATCCTACTCCTACTCCTATCTAACAGACAACGCAATGAGAATATGCATGAAAGGTAGAGATACGACAAACCTTGATATGAAATAAATGTGTGGGAAAATAGATAAAATGCGGAGATGATTTCATTGCAACCCTTAAGAGTGACCACAAGGGCAACCTTAGTCAACGCAAGCCAATGTGATCATGCAACACACGTACAATAGTAAACCACCTCTCGGTGCGAATGCTACGGCTTCTAATGCTAGAACAAATGCGATATATGCGATAAGTCTATAGGACCTACACATAAGCCTCTATTCTCATTTATGCGATGACAGAGTGACACACACACAAATAAGGCGACCACATAATATCATACCTATTCCTAGGGTGCATGCAATGCAGTGTTGACAAACAGAGCTTATCTCTAAGTCCCTATCTCTTGCTTATACTGATCTAATCTCATTCTCTCGAGTCTAGATTCTAACCTAGCTCTCTTAAGTCATTAGGTTCTTTCTCTAGACTCTCTCTCGAGTAACTCTAAAGGGGTGTTGGGCACAACATAAAACAAAACAAACACATGAACTTGGTTGATGCAAGATTGCTCCTATCTCTAGTGAACAATACATGCATTGCTTAATGCGTCCAACCACTTACCCTATCGGGCAGTTGATTGTTGCTGACTTTACTCATAAACAAGCAATGCGTTAGCCTATAGACAGGCGTTGCAGTAGCTTCACACTATGCAAATAAGATTACTCACACACTCACATAACGCACACCTCTCGGTGGGTTGCTACATGCTTCATATCCCTAATCCACATGACTAAGTATATGATACCCAAGCAATCCCACTAAGTGTTGCAATGAAAGTAAAGATGCTAAGCGAAGAAGATGGAGATGGAGTCGAAGAAATAGAGAAATGCATTGAAAATAAATTGTATTAATTACTTAATTCCAAAATGTCATACAATACAATATGAGAAAATAAAGGGAAATGAAATGACCGGCTAGAAGCAAAAGGCTTGCTCATAGTGGATGTGCGTCAAGGCTGCCAGTGGTGCCATGGATGGGCGGAGGAGCTGACTCTCTCGAGATCTAGCTCCAGTCGAGGGCTCCGGTCGTCACTTGGAATGGATGAAGGAGGTGAAGAACTCTCAACCATATTCTCACACAAAATTTTGTCTGGATCGTAAGGATCCATCCTAGGCGAACCTCAGGCGAAAACCTTGGATAACTTGAATTTCTGCTCATCGGCTTCTATTTATAGAGCTTGGATCGTCGACAACATTAATTAGACTACTCTGAGTCTGACGTTCGGCGCGTTAGTCCTTTCTGAACCTCTACCACTAATGGCATGGTAGGTGAAATGTCAGTATCATCTTTTGGTTTTTCTCGAGGTAGATGCGTTGATGTGTTCATTCCACTAACCTTGCGTTGATCCCATTAGAATGTGCTATCGCGTAGCGGCAATCATTCAATGATGACATTCGCTTAATACCGCAACTTTATATGATGATCGCATTCGATTGACGAGCGTAACTCCCATGCGATGGACGCATATGGCAGATTACCGCAACATCCATGTGTTGATCGATGCGTTTGCCTTTGCGATGGAGTGTTTCTCCGCATGCGGTCGTCTATGCGGTGGTCCGGTTTCCGCCTTTGCGTTCATTTCTTGCGTTAACTACAAAAATAGAACATTGAACGCATAATAATGCAAAATAACGGGTTAGCTGAGATTCAATCATGCTGATCGATGCAACCTCATCTTCTCGTGAATTTCTAACATGATTTATGCATATTCTGCCTAACAACCTTCATAATTCTAAGTAAAAGACCTAAGATGACATGCATTTCTACATGTCATCACACGCTGCGATGGCCTCTCCACGATAGCGTCTTTCGAACTCCCACTCTCGAGAGCTTTCTTTCCTCACTACATGATCGCCCAAACTCCTACACGATCACTTAGCTATTACAATTAGATGATCGCCTTCTCAAAACCTATACGACCGCCTACCTTTTACTATACGATTGTATACCAAGTGCTACACGATCACTGAGCTTTACTACACGATCGCCTAGTGGATGTAGACGATAAGCGGCATGCTGCGATGGCTTCTCCACGACAGCGTCTTCCGAACTCCCACTCTCGAGAGCTTTTTTTCCTCACTACACGATTGCCCACAAAATCCTACACGATCGCTTAGTTATTATTATTAGACGATCGCTTTCTCATAACCTATATGATCGCCTGCCTTTTACTATAGGATCGTCTACCAAGTGCTACACAATCGCTGAGCTTTACTACATGATCGTTGAGTTTTATTACACAATCGCCTAGTCGAAGTAGACGATGAGCGGCACGCTGCGATGGCTTTAAAACGAATTTGAATCTCTGCAGCGCGCATCAGAGTGATTTGATCCCTCGACCTCGTCTAAAACGAATCCGAATCTCTGCAGCGTGTCAACATCTCGTCCCATCCCATCCATTTAATTTTCCCAATGTCGAATGCCTGTGGGTCAAGTTTTCAAAACTCGACCTTTAACCTTATAACCCGTTCCTCTCCTCTCATTTTCTCACATTTCCTCACTGCCTTCATTCTCTCATTCTCACTTCCTTCAGCCTCCCATTTTCTCACATTTTCTCACTGCCTTCATTCTCTCATTCTCACTGCCTTTAGCCTTCGTTCTCTCATTCTGCAAATCTTCTTCTTCTCCCACATTTGTCCATTTTCTCACATTTTTTTTATAGTTTTTGTTGTTGTTTGGGAAACAAAGAACAAAAAGAGCAACGTTAACAAAAATATCATATACTCTCATAATATTTTTTTTCATAGTTTTTGTTGTCGGATAACAGAGAAAAGAGAGACCATTGTCACTTTGGGGGAAAAAAGTAAAACTACTATTAAATTTGTGAGTTTACTATTTATTTATTTCTAGTTTTATTATATTTAGTAGATCTATCATATTAATTTTTTAGTAGTTATTGAATTCAATAATATTTACATATTGATGTTAGTAGTTCTTTCTCTATTAATGTTAATCTTAGTAGTTGTTATTAGTGTTAATCTTATTTATATTATGTTATACCAACATGTTAATCTTATTTATATTTTATTTGCTTTTGTTTGTATTTAAGTATAGTTTATTGTTATGTTTAAAAAGTTGATGTTTATGCTTTAATATTTTTAGTTTAATACAAAAATATTATGATTTTTTGAAATATATTTCTTATGATATTTTATTTTATTTTTTGTATTAAATTTGAAAAATAATTTTAAAAAGTTTACCTCATTGTAATATTTAAAAAGTAGATGTTTATAGTTTAAAAACTTTAATATTTTTTGTTTAATACAAAATTATTGTGATTTTTTGTATAAATTTCTTATGATATTTAAAAAGTTTAATTTGTTGTTATGTTTAAAAATAGTTCTAAAAAGTTCAATTTATTGTTATGTTTAAACATAGTTCTAAAAAGTTTAATTTATTGTTATGTTTAAAAATAGTTTTAAAAAGTTTACCTTATTGGGATTTTTATTGTGATTTTGTAAATATATTTCTTATATTTCTTATATATATATTTTTATTGTGGTTTGTTTTTGTTTAAGTTTGATAATTAGTAGAACAATTAGTAATGTATTGTTTGTCTTCTTTTTTTTTTTTTTAGAAAATGGCAGACAAATGCTTGGGATTTATATTGTTTACAAATGGTAACATGATTGATGGTATTGATGGTATTGATGGAGTTGACTATGACCAACCACCAAGTGGGAGTTTTAGCATAAATGTGAACAGTGGAATTGTATTTGAACATTTCATTAAAATGGTTGGGATGTCACTTAGTGTAGATATGAGAACAAATCAGTTAGAAATAATATATAGACATCCTAACCTAGAACCATCAGGATCAATAAGGTTTATGTCATTTCCTATTCCGAATGCACAAGCTATGAACTTGATATTCTCAATCGCGATGCCACTGCCGAATTTAGTACATTTGTATATAAATGTAAATAGGATAGGGGTGGATATAAACAATGCACCATTTAGTCAGTTTGAAGATCCAATTGAATGTATTGATCCTGATCTGGAATTAGTTGCATCGCCATGTGATAATGAAGATATGGTGGCTAACAACCAGTATAGAGATTTCAAAACTGAAACGGACAATGAATTTGATGAGTTGGATTTTGATGGTCGTGAACATGAGTTACCTTCAGATACATTCAATGATTTGGATATGAATGTACTGGATAGCATTCGAGAACATGACTCAATTGTAACCCCTGTGGACGTTGACAATACTCAGTTGTATAAAGAGATGATTTTTCAAGACAAAGAAATGTTACAAATGATGGGTGGAAGTCTATTTTTCGACAAATCAAGTCATTTTGTTTACTTGATGTTCCTGCCACTATTAACTAACCTCTATGATGCGGGGCGGTATTCGTGGGGTGAGCATATTTGGCATGGTTGTATTAGACAACTATGCAAAGCAACAAGACTTGAGGTTCGTGAGATAGCTGGGCCTCTCATACTTTGCAACTATGGGCTTGGGAGCTATTTCCAACAATGGCTCCACAGCTACAATATGTCAATGACGCTCAGTTAGCTGGACGAGCCTACGGTTCTCGGTATGTTATTTTAATTCAATTTAATTTTTATATCACTGATCTAGTTTAATTTAGAATCTAAATTATCAATTTAAAAATTTAGGTGGAGAGAAAAATTTTGTGTGACTAGGATAGCCACACATATAGTCAGCCAGTACAGATATATGTTTGATCTGCTTCAACCTGATCAGGTACATTAACACTGAACCAAATTGATTATTTTATACACATTTTGATTGTATTTGTCTTTAATGTTCTCCAATATAATATTTTGTGTTTTAGGTTATTTGGGAGCCGTACAAAATTTTTATGCATACTTTGCCCAATTTCTGTACGAATGGTCAAAACATATGGCGAACGATGAGTTCTCTCATATGTTTTTACATTTGGAGTGGCATCTTCCTGACAAGGTGATGAGACAATTCGGTTTTCAGCAGGATTATCCCATCTTCTTTATAATACTAAACCCCTACTGCATGATATCAACTTAAGGACTGTAATTGGTCCGAAAAAGTTGCACATTTGATAGTGCGATGGCACTATCGTGCAAAGTTTATTACAGTGAGGGTTTCTATTGAATAGTTTGACAGGGATGTCACTCAAGACTACATTAATTGGTAAATAATACACAAGGTGCTTACGTCACTCGTCTGGGAGCAGTTGTGGGTCATCTTGTAAATGAATGAATATTATCTAATTATTTTTAATTTAAATTTATTTTTAAATATTATCTAATTATTTTATAATTCACAGAGATCGAACAACAGTAGACTCCGTGATGTTGTGAATGATCCGAATCAGGTTCTTGCTATATGTAGTGACAACCAAAGCTATATGGAGGAGATACATTATATGTACGATATACCTATTGTTCCTCCACTAGCTCCTAGACGTAGAAGACTTGTTCGAGAAGAGGATGAATTTGATGAGGTTGCCCATAATGTGGAAGAGTTGCTCCTGTGATGCAGACGCAGAATCAAACTGATTATGTTAGTCCGATGATGATGATGCGAGCATTTGGTTCAGGATATTATGACTCAAAGGCTGGTCCTTCGTCTTCATACGTGCATGGACATGTTTGGGGTCGTGGAGAGCATAATGAATATTTATATTATGAAGCGCCTACAAAGGTACTAGAGTAACATTAAGAAGAATCAGAGCAACCTCAAGTTCGAAGTTAACGACGACAACCAGCTCGAAATCGACGACGTCCGCCTTGTGGGATACATTGATTTTTTTAATTATTTTTATATAAATGAGATATTTTAATTTACATTTTTTTATTTTTATGAGATTTTTTTTAATTTATTCTTTTTAGAGTTAAGTTAAATAAAATAATAAAATAATAAAATAATAAAATATTTTTAGCAATTGTTTTTATAAAATGAAAAGGTCGAGTCATGGAAAATTAAAAAAATAAATAAATAAAAAGGGTAAAGGTTGAATGTTGAAAATTCGACCTAGATTGGTCAAATTTTCAACACTTGACATATTTAAAAAAACAACCATATTAAAACTACAATATTATTTTAATTTTCCCTACCAAAATGATGTTCTTTAAATTAATTAATTTAATTAGCATATATTGATATAGCTGCATTTGGATGTTATTTAACATAATAAAACTCAATCCATCTACTAACAAGATGCAACAATCGACTAATCAACATGGTATAATGCAATGAGTAATGGATGCACTAATAGATTAGAATGACACGTTCAGGTGTCTTAGTATGATAATAAAATAATACATAATTACAAATCAGCTTTAGGTTAATAAATTGTAACAATGTTTTGCAGGCATCGACTTAAAATATATCGAGAGACAAGGATCAGACTTTCAACTAAAGAGAATTATATATCAGTTATCATATTGAACTAAATTCACGTTATTGTAGACAAGTAACTTGGTTGCTATTATAACTTTGAAGCTATAGCTCCACTAGATTATTTTTATTTGTTTAAAGGAAAAAAAAAAATTTATCTGTTAGATGATATTTGATACTTAAAATGTAGCAAGTAAAACATGATAAAGACATGATATTATCTAAATATCAAGTAATTTCCATTCTTGATATTTCAAAAATGTTAATTTTTATTTAATCTATTTTTAAGTAGCCAAATTTTGAGTATCGTTTTTATTTCATCCCTAAATTTTAAAAGCTTACATTCTTAACCTTAAATATTGAGTTTTATTGGCGCTCGGATCTCGTCTGCTCAAAGTTACTCCATAATGCCGGGTGGAATGGACCTCCGACCTACTTCCTTTTGATCTGGTCTTGAAATCGTTAGAACTGACTTACGCAAGATCCCTGCATACCAGTGTGGTCTTAAACCTATTACACTTCTATGTCTAAGTTAATATAACGAGTGAAAAATTCAACTATCCACTAAAAGAAGTAAAGTCAAGTGTAACACTCCGCACATCTTTTTTTTAGTAATAATGTAATTTCAGTAACTTTATTATTTGGATTTCAGTAACTGTTATTAGTTGGAGGACATTTTTGAAATTTTGGACTTCAAGTGTAAGTGCGGGAATTTAATTGTTGGCGTGAAATTATTTAAATTGGAAATTAATAGCAGAAATTAATTTTCTTTTGAAACGGAAAGGAATTTAATAGTATAAAACGGAAAGGAATTAAATGTAATTATATTTATTTCTTTTTTATTTTATTATTATTTTCTTTTTATAAAAAGTCAAACCCCACCCCATTTTTCTTCCACATGTCTGTGCGCAACCCCCCCCCCCCCCAATTTTCTTCTTCCTTAACCGAGCCTACTTCCAGTCGTGCACCTGCACCCGCATCGCTCCACTGCTGTCAGCCGCGAAGCCGTTCGTCCACGATGCTGCCTGAAACGCCTCGGTGTCGGTAGCCACGCCGTGCCAAATCGGAAGGAGTTCTGCCGCTCGCAGTTCGTCTGCTCGCGTCCGTGCCACCCAGATCTCCAACCAGCCGTTCCGCCGCTCGCCGTTTTTCGCTGACCGTCGAGCCACTCGTCCCATCATCCAACCCGAACAATCAAGCCTAGGTTCGCTTCACCCCACAGTCAGATCCGCATCGTCACGTCGTATCTGCAGCCTAGCCATCGGATTTCTTCTGTCGCCGCCACCGTTGCTTGTGCCAGAATCTCGGAGTCTTTGGGTAAAATAAAAGTTTTTAGAATTTTCTTTGGGGATTTTCGAATACCCGGTTGGTTTTGGCTAAAATTGTGAATGACCATCATGTTTGGGCCAAAGATTTGAGTGTTGGAAGAGTTTCAAGGTCGAAAGCGGATCGTGCGGTGTTGCAAAAAGCTGTTTTGGGTTGGTCAATCAAACTTTTAGTTGTGGATTTGATCTTGGACCAAGCCACAACTTTGGTAAGTTAAATTGGGTTCGTTGGATTAAATGTTTTATGTTTTTTTTTTGGCTCCAAAGATTGGATTCTAGTGTTTGTGTTTTGTGCTAGGGGAATTAATTCGAGAGTTAATTTGTTGGAGATTAATTGTTTGGGTTAATTTTGGATTTAACTTTGAGGTAAGTAATCTTACTACTGGAATTGCCTACGGGCCAAGCATTAAATGTATGTTAGCATGTTAAATGAAGGTTATGGCAGAATGATAGCATGAAAAATTGATAGTATAACATGATTAAAGTATGTTCTGTTACGAGATCCGAATTATTTATTTATGCACATAGACACTTGAATGCTAGTATGAGATGGTATGTGCTTCCATGGTTGTATTTGATCTGATGATCTTGAGGTATACATGTATGTTATAGAACCATGATGATGAGGTATATGTGTATGTTGTAGAGCCATGATATTGAGGTTTATATGTATGTCATAGATTTGTATAGTGATGATTATGATGTTGAGACTGTGTAAATGTCCTTACTGATTAGTTAGATGCCCATTAGATTTTTTGTTTCCTTCGGGATTCACCAATTTGTGTTTCCTTCTGGATTCACCAGTTTGTGTTTCCTTCGGGATTCACCAGTCTGTGTTTCCTTCGAGGATTCACCAGTCTGTGTTTGCTTCGGGATTCACCAGTCTGTGTCCCCTTCGGGATTCACCAGTCTGTGTCTCCTTCGGGATTCACCAGTCTGTGTCTCCTTCGGAATTCACCAGTTTGTATCTCCTTTGAGATTCACCAGAGGTAGTGGGTATACTTAACTGCAGTAGGATAGGACTCAGTCTCCTTCTTGTTTCATGTGCATATGTGTCCCATGAGGACTAGAGCAGTTTATATGTTTCACCGGACGTGGGTATCTAGAGGACATAGATGCCCAGCCTAATCCCAGTAGTGGGGTTACTTACTGAGTATTTTATACTCATTCTTTCTCATGTTGTTGTTTTAGGTAAGGCTAGAGATGCACCAGCGATGGACAAGCTAAATTCGTGATCGAGTCACTGGGACTAGTTTTTACGCTTCTGCATCATGAAATTTAGAGTTCTTTTCACGTTTCTCTTAATTTTTAGTTTTGATGTTTAAAACTTACTGTTAAGAATCGTTTTTCAGACTAATTTATTATCCTTTATGATTTATGGGTATCCTACTATTTATTTAGTATTTGAATTTAATGAAAGTCTTTTGAACTTACCTTATTTAATGAGCATTTATTTCGCCATAACCGAGTGTCGTTTTGAGTTTCATGCATGCATGTATTTAGTAACGGCCTAACTTAAGTTCTAGGGGGTCGGGTCATTACAGTTGGTATCAAAGCCCATGTTTTGGGTTCTGTAGACTTACTTACTATGTAAGTCTAGATTGTCCCTATTGCCCATGAACAAATTCCTCGTCATCGCTAGGTATGTCCTATCAATTACAAGTTCTATGATAGTTATGCATTAAAATATTTTTTTAACTTAAATGCACCAGTTATATTCTAATGCTAGGTCAGTGACTCGTTAGAAGTTATTATAAGAGGATTATCAGGTACGACACTACAAAAGGAAGAAAAGAAAATAAAATAAATTATGAGGTCACTTGGCACTAGTTTATCTCATGAAAATTATATTAGAAATGAACAAATATATATTCCTCAGCTTAGAGATCTTAAAGATTGATGCAACTATGTAGAGTTATGACAGTTTAGGAATAAATGTATGTATAAGTTTAAGCCAAGGAATAAATTGTCGAGATAAGAATTGATCAAGGACTATTGTAATGTTTGTGTTGGATGGTGCAATTAGTGGTAGTATAAATACACAAGCCAATACTCAAGTATAAGGTTAAAAGTTGTTTTATGGATAAGAAGGAAAAGAAGAAGAGTCTATAGATTTATTAAAGGTTCTGAGATTTTAAACCAAATGTTTCGAGAGGAACTTTGGAAGCGATTAATAAGTCATAAGCACTTTGGTAATACTAGGAACTTGCTAGAGCAGGTAAAGTATATGTGATGATATGAAGAATTCTTTTGCGAATATCTAGCTAAGTTGATGTCATTAAAGGAAGCCAAAATAGTTAGGCATGAGTTTGGACTTAAAGGGGATAAAAGCAAGGTGTTATTTGTTTGGGTTGAAGGATTATTTTAGAGTACCTAGATTAAATCCATAGCGTGATTGTGATGAGGAGATCCAAGTTGGGCAAATTTGAACAAACAAAAGTCTTTCGGAGTCTAAAAGCATGAAATTGGCAAAGGAGAATTCTACAAGATGGAAATTCTTAGTGAGAAATATAAGACTTATAGAGGAGTTAAGTAAAATATAACTTAGTAAAAAGATTATGTTCCAATTGGACAGTGAAAAAAGAAAAAAAAGAAAAAAAAAAGAAAAAAAAAGAGGTATCTTGAATTTAGTGGTTTTATCAAAGATAAGTGTGAAGGAGAGAGAAGTATCCAAGGAAGTTTACTTTTTGGAAAGAGAAAAGAATTTAATGTGTTCAAAACTCCTAGTTAAGTATGGTTTGGAGGCAGGATATGACAGGTTGCAAGGTATTTGTTTTGGTATAAAAGAAAAATATCTAATGATCATGTGAACTTGGGGACAATATGTATTAGATGGAAATATAGCTTACATAGATGATTGGGTATGGAACTTTGTTTTAACACAAGAATCTGTTACGAAAATAAAAGGTCGAAAAGGGTTAAACTAAATGGAGTTACTAGTAACAGTAGATGTTCGAGGACTATTGATATGGTATGTTGAGACTTCATTAGTTAAGAGATAAATCATTGAGAGCATTAGTAAGATTTAAGGGATTTTGACATTGTGTGCAAGTTGGAAACATGAACTAGCAGGACCATTAATTTGATTGAAAAAGGAAATTAATCCAGCTCAAGGTAGGCAAAAATAGTATATGCACAAAAGTAAGTAAGTTGGATCTTCCAATATCACCATTGACATAAGGGATAGACTGGTAATAAAGTTAAGTTGATAGCAAGAAGTTGCCATAGGTGAGTTTGGAGTAGTACCAAATAATATGTTTTCCCTTGCATTGGCAATGAGTTTACCAGCTCTAGGGAATACGAGTAATTCAAGCTACAACTTATGAGTCAAGAAGGTTTTATCGTTTAAAAAAAAATAATGAACTTCAGGGATCAATTTCGGTTATTACGAGGTTCTGGAAATGTGTAATCAATTGTCTGATGCTTTAGCATCCAGGGACTTCGAAACCTCATTTTCGGAGGGAATTCTAGACTCGTTCGCAGCAGGGCCTAAGTAATGATATGTGATTGTTTCAAGCCTAAAGAATAATATGAGGATTTACTCAAGCAAGTTTTATAGCCCGTGATAGTATAGAGCCTCATGATGAGTTTCTCATGAATGTGAGACTTAATTAGACAGAGTTATTCTCAGACATGTAGACCCTAAGAAAGACATCACAATCGGCGCTTCTAAGAGTAGAGGTAGTTTTCAGTTGACCAAATTTGTTGTGGTACGTATCTTTAGATAGCGCATTATATAGTATGATCAGTTTCTCCACTACATATATGAAGTTTTCCCAGTGACAAAATGGTAAGTTCAAATGTATGTTTTTAGTGGATAAGACTTTCTTAAGCTCACGACAGTTTTCATAGTTCTCAGCTTGAATGTGTTAAAATATTGTTGGTTTTCAACATCTTAAGTTTCATAGTTATGTATGGAAGGCATTGTGACACCTCTTTGATGCTAGTTTCAGCTATGTCAAGCAACGACCCTCGTTTTACATCTAGTTTTTGGAAGAGTCTTTGATAAGGTGTTGGATACCCAGTCAGAATGTATTACAGCTTTTAGCTCACATGATTGATGGTCAAATAGAGCGTTTGAACCAGATATTGGAAGATATGTTGCACGCTCGTGCAATAGAGTTTTTCAGGAAGTTGAGACTCTCACCTGCATTGATGGAGTTGCGTATAATAATAGTTACCATGCCACTATTGGCATGTCACCATTTGATGCCTTATATGAGAAGAGTTGCAAGTCTCATGTATGTTGGGATGAGGTAAAGGAGTGGAAGTTGCTAGGGTCTGAGCTAGTACAGACCACAAATGAGGCAATACAGAAGATCGGAGCTCGTATGCAAACGGCTCAAAGTAGGCAGCAAAGTTATGCCGATGTAAGACGTAAGGACCTGGAATTTGAGACTAGTGTGAAAGTGTTCTAAAAAATGGCACCCATGAAAGGTATTCTGAGGTTTGGCAGGAAGAGGATGTTG